>NC_048308.1:14356340-14699967 GCF_013100865.1 Trachemys scripta elegans | reverse complement strand
AACAGGAGTACTTGTGGCACCTTAGAGACTAACAAATTTATTAGAGCATAAGCTTTCGTGGACTACAGCCCACTTCTTCGGCTGTAGTCCACGAAAGCTTATGCTCTAATAAATTTGTTAGTCTCTAAGGTGCCACAAGTACTCCTGTTGTTTTTGTGGATACAGACTAACACGGCTGTTACTCTGAAAAGTATCTGACAGTGTACAGAGGTTCAGTAGATGGCAGCCAGGGATTAGTTCATGCTGTAGTCTTACAGCCCAGTCCTGCAGCTCTTATTCCCATGAGTCGTCAGTCCACTGACACTCCAATGGGGCTATTCACCTAAGTAATGGCTGTTGGATAGGGCCCTTACTATGCAAGCTCTGGAGGCAATATAGAGAAATAGCAACTGGCTTGTAATTAAGATTAAATTCAACTGCAAACAGTTCCTGTTCTTCTAGAAAGCCACCCATTCAGTGTTAACTCTGGATATTGAGGGCAACACGTTCTAATAATGAGACATAAGAGGTAGCTTTACTGATCATCAATGGACTTGCACTGATTGAATACAACCTGGGATTTAAACACACTGAAGATAGAGTATGTTACCTAGCAACTGCTAAAAGATGATTAACTCTTTTGTGGCCATCACCTCCACTACCGGAACATGCTGAGTATGTTAAAGCTGAATTTCTTAAATAAAACATTGAAAAAAAGTTTATTCTATTTTCTTTGCATGGTCTCACTTTGACTGAAGGTTCCATTTATAACCAGTTTATTAGAACAGCTAATAATCATTTATTAATTATTTATAAACGATTAATCAATTGTTGTGGAGTCCAATAGATTGTTCATAACCATGGCTTATAACATCTTTTACTAAAGTGCTTATAACCATCTATAATACTCCCTACGCATGCCTGTAATATCTATAAAAACAACAAGGAGTCCGGTGGCACCTTAAAGTCTAACAGATGTATTTGGGCATAAGCTTTCGTGGGTAAAAACCTCACTTCTTCAGATGCATAGAGTGAAAGTTACAGATGCAGGCATTATATACTGGCACATGGAGAGAAGGGAGTTACTTCGCAAGTGGAGAACCAGTGTTGACAGGGCCAATTCAATCAGGGTGGATGTAGTTCACTCCCAATAATAGATGAGGAGGTGTTAATGCCAGAGAGGAAAAGCTGCTTCTGTAATGAGCCAGCCACTCCCAGTCCCTATTCAAGCCCAGATTAATGGTGTTAAATTTGCAAATGAATTTTAGTTCTGCTGTTTTTCTTTGAAGTCTGTTTCTGAAGTACCCCCTGATACTATAATATCTATTAATCATATATTCTTTATAAATTATTTAGACATGGGGCATTAATATATAGTGTGACCATTTGCAGATTCATTTTTATTTTTTTCTTTCATTCATTCATTTCTTCTATATGCTATAGATCTATGCCAGTTTACACCACCTGAGGATCTGGCCTATAATGTGGAATTATTTGATTACTGTACCATGTTCTGAAATCAAAGTTGCATCCAGCTACTGCAGTTTAACAAAGTGTTAGCTGAGAGACCGTCAAACATATAGGAAGCACAGAGGATGTGTAAAGGGGTAGCGGCAGGTGAAGGATCAACTTGAATTCTGAGCACTGTAATGTGAAATAAAGATGAGATCACCTTTAATTACTGTTAATGTAGTCTTTGTTACCTTCTCTGCTTAGAGATCAATATATCTGTCAGGATGTTTGTCAATATGTGATAATTTTTTAGGTGTTCTGAAGACAACTGAGTTGTTTGGCCTTTTGCAGCCATGAAAATTTTTTTTTTCACAATGTTGTTCTGTGTTTTCTCTGTTCTTGTTTCCCAGACCTGATGTTCTTTCTGCTAATTGCTGTTACTTTCCTATCTAATTATGGTAGAGTGGTTTGGCAACTTTGGTGTTGTGTTAATGCAAAGGGTTATTACTGCTGTTATTAATTTCCTAATAGTTGTAGCAAATTATTTTAATGTATAGAAATTGCCTTCAAAGAGGTGTGAGGTAGAATAACTAGTCAATTTCCCTTTAAATGATGATGGAACACTTTTCTCTTTACCAGTGAATGCCAGCTATGCTAGCACTACCATGCCACATTTATGCCTAAGTGCTTTTCGGGCTAAATTCATTGTTGGCTTTAATGGACTCAGCTCTATTGAATTCAATGGAATTGCACTCCTTTTTACCAGTAGTGATTCTAGCCACTTGTTTTGTATTTTACATTTACTTTTTGGACTTGTTTCATCTGATAATTATGTTGTATATTGGAATCCCATCCTCCTTATTTGCAGTGAGTCAGATTCTGATACCTTTACTCACATTGAGGAACAGCTTACTTCAAGAGTAGCCCATTGATTTCATTGGATATGTTAATAAAGTAAGGTGCTATTCAACACGAGTAAGGCTATCAGAATTTGTCCCAATGTCTTTACACCAAAGTAACTGTATCAACTTCAACTTAACAGCATCATCAGTTGAGTGGAGGGCATGCCAGTGAGTATCTCTACACTGCAACAAAAGACCTGCAGCTGGCCTGTTTTGGCTTGGGCTGGAGTTCTGTGCCCCCTACCCTGAATGTCTACACTGCAGTTTGATAGCCCGGCTGTACGAGCCCCATGAGCTTGAGTCAACTGGCCTGGGCTGTGCTGCTGGTCTTTTATTGGAGTGTAGACATACTTCAGTTTCCTACTTTGCAATCTATTTCTGGCACTCTTCTATTGTATTGGTCTCTATGCTGCTCTGATGAAATCCAAGTGATTTCTCTTGGGACTTTCATTGTTTTTTAATTGTTGTTCAACTGCAGAATAGTTTTTTCTCTTTTTCATCTTTTACATGAGCAGGGAATTACTAATAGTAGTAATTCAAGTGATTGTACTTGTGCATTCCACATCGGGTCTGTGCATGCCCAGTGTACCAGAGTCAGAGATATTTTCCTTAGTGGTACCCATTCGGGAAACACCCCCTGCTGCCTTGTTCTGCTACACAATGGTATAAAAGATGGAGCTGCCCCACACCCAACTCAGTTCTTTCTTATGGCGCATAATTGGTAATCAGAGAGGATTGACTTGCTATTGCATGCCATCTCTCTTTCAGAGAAATTATCTTTCTTACTGTAGAGATAAGGTGGGTGAGGTAATATCTTTTACTGAACTAACTTCCGTCTCTGTCACCAACAGAAGCTGGTCCAATAAAAGATATTACCTCACCCACGTTATCTCTGAGACTACATCACAGCCTCACAGAGACCATCCTGCATCCATCTTCTGAACCTTCCCACTCAGGGAGTGCACTGAGTACTTCAGAACTAGTAAGGAGTTTCCCTCCAGAACTTGTTTCTGATCTTCAGCACCGGTCCCCTTCTCCAGTGCTGAGAAGAAAGCACAAGAGGGCAGATTCCTCAAATGAGCCGAAACTTAGCTCCGCGAGGCAACTGAGGTCCCTTGTATTGTCCACCCACTTGGGGAACAGGGAAGGGCGTAGTCTGGAAAAAGTTTCCCAGTACCAACCTCATCTCATCAGGAGTTGTTGATTCTGGCATTGGCCATTGAGACTGACCCACTGCTATGATACTGACTTCTTCCGTGCAACAGCATCAGGAAAATGTCTTTATACCATTGACAGCAGAGGACCGTGCTACAGCATGAAACCTACACTTCTCAATGCTGGACTCCTTGAGGATACAGGAGACAAGCCAGCCAGTACCGGTGGATCCTCAGGCCCGAGCTACAGACTTACCACATAGTCTTGATCAACCCTTGGTTCTATGGGGGGGGGGGGAGGTAGATCATCTGAGGCGCCAGTGCTTTCCTGTGCAGTCTGGAAGTAAAGACAGCATGATGTCACCAGTACCGATATCTCTGGAATTGTGACCCCAGACTCGGTACCATCTGGCCCACCACCTCTGTGTTGGACAACTGAGGTTCCCCCTCGGGATCTGAGGTAGGATCTTATGACCCTCGCTCCCTAGATAGAAGTCGGCACTCCCCTTCTCCTTCATCAGTGGAGTTCCAGTACTGGTACCCATGGATGCTCAGAAACAGTCCAGATACAGGGGCCTTTGGAACAGTTACGGCTGGAGTCCTATCATGGACCCATGGCCCAATTAGAATTCAACAGGCATGCATCCCACTTCCATTCTGCAGTTCCTCCACCTTTCAGACCTCCTAGGAAGACAATTCGCTAGGGCACATGAGGAGGTCCAGGAAGTTATTTTCAGTACCAACGTCAACACTGAAGAAAACCTCAAGGACTCTGAAGGCTTTGGAACCTCCATCCACTGTGATGCAGAGGGATTAACCTCACGTCCTTGGCATTCTTCCTCCTAATCACCTGATGTAACTGTAGTTCCCCAGAATTCCTCATCTGTCCAAGATGACTTCTGGGCTTACCAAGACCTTTAACAAAGAGTAGCTATCTCTCTTGATATTCCTGTTGAGGTGATCCAGGAGAGTTCTCACAGATTGGTAGACATTCTAGGTTCAGCGGGGCCTTCTAGAGTGACTCAACTTGTCAACGCCACCATATTAGAGCTTGCAAAATCCTTATGGCAAATGTCATCCTCTCTGCCTCCGCCAGGTAAGAGAACCAAGAAACGGTACCATGTTCCTGCTCAAGGATATGGACATTTTTATACCCATTATTTGCCAGGTTCCTTAGTTGTCTCAGCCGTGAGACAGGGTTATCAGGGTTGACCTTCTTCTACCACAAAGAACAAGGATCCAAAGAAAATAGACCTTTTGGATAGAAAAATGTATTCCATATCTGGTTTACAATTTTATATCGCTAATCAACAAGCCTTACTGGCCAGATATCACTTCTTTCTCTTGGACAATATGTTGAAGTTCTCAGACAAGTTGCTAGAGGATGACAGACAGGAATTCCAGACACTTATAGAGCTGGACAAGTTGTTGGCTTGCACCCCTCTACAAACATCATTGGATGGGGCATTCAGAAGACTGATGAAATGTTCCATAGTCTTAAAGATTCAAGAGCCACATTGAAATGGTCACTTACACCAAAAATCACACAATAGTCAGGTTGCTTTCGATCCCAAGAGACCAGTCACTTACCCCAGATCAATTGGTACCCTAGATCTTATACCAAAGACACCTTACACCTGTAGCCAATCTTGTAATAAACTATCTAAAGATTTATTAACTAGGAAAAAGAAATGAGAGTTATTTACAGGTTAAAGCAAGCAAATATATATATTTGGTCATATGAGTTATCATCTAAATCCTAAGAATGACAGAGCTGTCAATTCAAAGTGTCTTTTAGGGTGGACCCAGGATGTAACTCCTGGTGATCTCTGGCTTCAGTTTGGTATATCTAGTCCTGTAAGAGCTCAAACAGCAAAGAGAGATGGAAAATTTTCCTGTAACTTTGTTTAATTTCCTTCATTCAGCTTCCAGTTCCACAGGAGGAGCTTCCTTGCATATAGCATTTCCAAGGTGTAGCAGGGCTATTAACCAATCCTTTGTACTGTGAGGTTCCTCAATGGCCCATCTGATTTTGATAGGTTGGATGGGTGCGAGGAGGATGGGAGATGATTCTTGTGCCTGGGTTCACATGTTCGGAGCAAATATTTTCAAAGTTAAAAAGCAAAACCTACATATTTTCCTATAGCATGAAATACCAACATTACAAGTGAGATTAATGCATGCAAAAATTTACAAGCATTTCATAGAGTCTAAACACTAAATACGTTCTTATAAGACTAATACCTATTTTGATCAAAACTAACATACATCTGAACTGGTCTGGTCTCCATGAGTACTGCTAAGGGAAATAGCTCTGACTCTGGTGCACTGGGCATGCACGCATCTGGAGCAGAATGGACATGTGCAACACATGTCAAAGAACAATAGTTATAGAACAGGTTAGTAATCTTTTTTCCCCATTATATGAAAACAAAGATTGATTGGAAACAGAAATGAAATCTCCAAGAACAATATCAAAATAATTTGCATAGCACTGCACAGACTACTTTGAATTAAAGCTATAGACTGTACAAGGACAAATATTCTCTACAGCTGAATATTGATTTTGGTTGGGTGAGCTAACACTTTTCCATGTTTTCTCAGATAAAATTACACAAGTGAAATTCTAATTTTTAAAGTGTCAACAAACACTAACTGCACTCAGTGATGTGGTTTTAGGGGTTTCACAAGAGGTTTCATTACTTGCCTTCCCATGTAAAATGAACTGATGTTTCTTTTCCTGGCAGAGAGCGGTTATTTCATACCAAATCTGATTAACCAGTAATAGCCCAAGCATAGCACAGTTTGGGGCTATATTTATATAGTCCAGAGTTAATGAGAATATCCTCAAGAATTTGGGCCCAGAATGTTTTTTTCCCCAAACCCAAGGGGATACAGAGACAGTGGGTAAACTTTTGAAAAGTGCCTAAGTAATTTAGGAGTGTATGTAAGCTTAGGCCAGATTTACCAATGTGTTTAGGCAGATACAGATGTAGACAGACACCTAGTGGGATTTACAAAAGTGACTGAGTGAGGCACCTAACTCCCACTGAAAGTCAATGGCAATGAGATGCCTAACATCTTTAGGATTCATAAATCCTATCAGGTGTCTATCTATACCTCTAGGTATCTAAATATCTGGTAAATCTGGCCCTTAGACTTCTGAGTGATTTAGACTCCTAAATCATTTAAGTGCTTTTGAAAATTTTACTTACTATACCTGCCCTTGAGTCTTTAGAGATTGGTTTGACCTAGGGTTAATCTGGAGTAATTCCATTGTAAATGAGACTGGACAACTGAGATGCAGATGAGGAGTTTGTAGAAAATATATGAGAGCATTGCTCCTGTTGTCGTTTGCATTTTGTCGATAAACATAAGGCTTTGTCAGATAACTTCACATAATAATATTCACAAGGAGCCATTTATCAAGTAAAGTAGGACTTCGAGGGGAAGGTTATAAATTGTTCTAAAAACACTGCAGGCACTAAGGGTGAAAACGCCACTGACAAATGGTCTGAACTAGAGAAAATGGGCAAAATTTCATCTCCAATTATACCCATGCAGTTGCATGTGCCTAACTGAGGGCAGAATTTGGCTTTGTTTTATTTGGAGCATGGTGTTAGATCCAGAGCTTGGCCAGATTTACAGTCATCAGTAATCGCAGTGTAAAGCTCTACGTCGGTATCTTGGGGGTGCACAAAGGGGAAAGGGTGACCATGGGCCCTCCCTCTTTGTCCAGCATCAGATGTGAGCCCACAAGAAAGAGTGTGAACACAGTCCCATATTAAAGAAAGTCACAGCTCTGTTCTTGTGTGCACTCTGTCCAAACCCATGGGGGCATTGTGGCTGAGTCAGAAATAATGCCTCTGGGTACTTCTGCTGATGCAGAGTCCTGATGCATTCCTCTTACCCCACAACTTGGGGTGTGGTTTAACACTAACAAGGCAGTGTTTTCTATGGGCTATCCTGAATAGCTAAAATCTATGTTAAGCAGTGCATGCAGTGATACATTGCTTTGGGATTCAGGTTTAGAGGATGTTTAAGGAGATTTCTATTTATCAACAGCAGAGAAAATTGTACAGCCACCTTTGATTTTATTAGAATTTTTTATATAGTTAATATATCTTGCCTGGGTAATGGGCCCGTGCCTCAGCACTCCACACACGAATTCCTACTAAGTCAATACTGGTTTGTCCCTCTCTCTCTCTGGTATTTCTAAGGTGTCTGTCATCTAGAACAAGTTTCACGTGGGCAATGCTTGCAGGATCGGGGCCCATATTGATTTTAATGGTTACAAAAAGGAGGAAGTAAGTTATTTCTATAAAATCATAGAAATTACATTTCTTGAGACAAAAAGCAATGGGTCAAAACCTACATTGGAATGTGTGACGATTAGAACCAAGACCTTAAGCAGGTATTTGAAACTAAGTGAGTTTCAGGGAGTATGGGTCTCGAACCCAGATCTACAACTCCTTACAGTGCTAGTAAGCACCCAATATCCTGCTAATGGTTACTCGGACAGAAGGACTCCAGTCCTGGAACCTTACTGGCAGAAAGCTGGGAGTCCTGATTGATCCACAGCTTCTGTAAAAACCCAGAACAGGAACAGGAAGTTATCCATGCAACTGGGATCCACCTTGCCCTGAACTGTGTGTCTCCTGCAGCTTAACTTGCCGGTATCCTGACCAGTTCTAACTCTGGTTATCAAGCTGTGGTTCTGCTTTAAAGTTTGTCTCCTGCTCCTGAAAACCTGTTCCTGCCTTTTGACACTCAACTCTTGGTTTTCTCTCTGGCCTGTCTCGGACTCTGACCTCCCAGTATTGAACCTGGCCTGACTCCTGCTTAGACCACTAGGTAAGACTGCCCATGTCCTGGTCCTGACACTGGGAGCCAGGGGGCAGTGCCTATGGGTGGAGGCAGCGCACAGAGCTGCCTGCCGCGCCTCTGCCTAGGAGCAGCCGGGACCAGTTGCCACTTTCAGTGAGCCACCAAGGTGCGCGCCCCCTGGATCCAGCACCCTGCACCTCCTCCCACACCCCAACCCCCTGCCAACTCCGCACCAACCAGACTATAAACCGGAATTTCAATGAAGATCAGAAATGCCAGTT
Source organism: Trachemys scripta elegans (assembly GCF_013100865.1). Taxonomy (NCBI): domain Eukaryota; kingdom Metazoa; phylum Chordata; order Testudines; family Emydidae; genus Trachemys; species Trachemys scripta. Next base: position 14,691,372 of record NC_048308.1, on the reverse strand, counting down.
TATAGAGCTTTCTGGGTGGTGAAGTGCCAGATACTGTATGATCATTATGAATTACTATTAGACATGTTCTGGGCTTGATACTGCACCCCCTGAATTCAGTGACAAATGTTGCATTTCAGTGGGAGCAGTTTTAGGCCCATTATCTGTGGTCTGATTTGGCTCTAACACATTTGCTGTCTGACTTGTATATTTACTATTTTTACCTGATTTTACATATACTAAAACACTTGCCATTTCCCCCCTAGTCTCAAGACGCTGAGAGCTTAGAGAAGCTATTTTTCTCATTTTAGTTAACTTTATTGAGTAGAAGATGGCAGTAGTTTTGTAGCCTGATTAAGAAGAGAGATCCAGATTTTAGAGTACAAAATCAGAGTCATTTAAAAATAGCTTCAAGGTTATCCCAAGGTAGAGACATTTCAGAACATTGCACAGCTGCACTCAGGCTAAAGTTAATTACTACAAATACTTCAAGGAATTATGTTGTTTATAAAACTGGAGAGAATGCAGTCATGAGAAGCCAGCTTCAGGAGTAACAGTGCAAAACCAGGCAAGAAAATTATTAGGAAGATTGGCTTGCTTTTGTAATGCATCTTTAGTAAAATTGTTTTCAATGATCTACAATGTAAGGCACCTTCCCCATCAACCCAGCCACTACTTTAGAGATACATGCTCCAGTTCTATTATTAACTATCAATAGATACGTATGTTTTTTTTGTCTCATGCTACTTTTTATTGTATTTAAACAGTATATTTAGTAAATATAGGGTTTTTTTTTAAATGTATACAGTCGTGGTCCTATAAAGTTTCTCCAGTCTTATTTGGGATTTCCTGCCCTGCATCAATGCTCTTCAGACACAACAGAAGAAATTGTAAAGGGCCAGAACAGTACTCAGTAAATTCCTATGCTGTTGATAACATGAACACAGAGATTAGGAAATGAAGGCAAAGAAAACATGCCGCATGAGCAGTGAAATGAATTGGATGCTTTATTAAGTTATTCTATCTTTAGCTTCTAATGAAAAACAAACAAACACCAATTATAAGGTGGTGTCATGGAGAGTCCAGTTAACCTGGAGGAGAGTCAGGGCTCTTAAGGCCTAATGGCTGATGAAGCCCAGCTGAGGGAGGAGCTGAGCTAGGTATAAAGAAAGGAAGTTGGTGGTAAGAGGGGCTGCAGTAGGGAAAGCCTGATGTCCTACTCTGGGCTTAAAAAGGGAAAGGAAGAACCAAGGAGGAGACTAGGCGCTAGGCTCTGAGGGAAGGGTGCACCCAGAGGAGGTTGGGGAAGGAACATGTGCAACAGCAGTGGAATCTGAGAGTGAGTAAACTGGGGAGGTTCCTGGATAGAGGGTCTCTGTGCTAGTGGGTGGGCCTGTGTTCCCTTACTAGCCATTGGGGGAAGTGGCACAGTGTGGGCAGTGGAATGGAAGATTGCCTGAGTCTGTTCAGTGGGACTCTGATACCCTCAAAGGGAAAGATTATAATGACCTGGTTGGAGGGCCATGCTATGAAAAAGCAGCATCCTGAATGATGAAGAGGCAGTAACCTGACTGAGGGAGGGAGTGTCTGACTGGTGGTGAGCTAATCCCCCAATGAACCACAAGGCGGCATCAGGAGTAAGTAGTGAACCCCATTACAGGTGGAAAGTATTGTTTCCTACTGAACTCTCAATAAAAGAAGAAAAGCTGTTTGTCATTTAAAGCATTTACTTTGTAATATTAAGAATCTCACTTAAAAAACCAACAGTCACTTTGAAAGCTGAATGGATAAAGCTTAATGCTTGAAGAAATAAGAGGGAACTATTCATGATTTAATCTAAGTAGGCTGCCCATGCTACAGTATTTGAGCAGAATATATTTCATAAGCAGGGTTAGAATATTATATGGAAGCAGCCTGCTATCATCTTTACTTTCTTCCTTTAACTACTTTAAATATCATTTATATAGGCTGAAAGAAGAACTGTATTTGGGCCCTGCTGAAGAGAGAAACAGGGCTTAACCTAAAATACTGTATCCCTTTTAATAAACCTGACTGAACTTGAATGAGGGCTAGGAGATGCATTGTTTTATCACTGGGCTGTGTGGGGTATTTACAATTACAAATGAAGACATTGCATAGGACCTGTTTGTGTATTTATAGTAAGTTAGAATTTTTTGTCACCTCTAAGACAGGAATTATAAAATCATATTCATACATCTCCAGGGAATAGGATTTCACAAAGTAATGTAGAATTTTCTGGAGGAAAAAAACTTAAATATCCAAGACATGCAATAGTCAGTATGAAGATTCAAAGTGATGGGGCAGTTAAGTGCCACATAAGAAAAATTGCATTTTTGTGAATTCATTCGACTAGATAAATCAACACTAACCTTATAAGAAAAAAATAAAGTTAAAATAGATGGAAAAACTAGTGCTTTTTTATTTTAAAGTCCATTTGCTGTGCATTGGATTGCTTTATTGGGCTTATAAATGTACTAATTTTTTTATTCAATCTGATTAACAATGGTGATCACCAATAAAAGCTCATCATTACTAATAGTCACACTACTGTGATGTCTGGGGTACCACAGCATTTTCCCTCTGTTTATTCCATGTTATGGTAGCTGTGGGCAAATTGTGACCCCAGAAGATGTTTGTTGTGGCAGTCATACCCCTTGTTGTTTGAGTACCGTGATTTTGTTGGAAGTTCATCATTTTAACTTTAATGCTAAGAACAATAGCTTCTCTGGCTTGGCCAAATATCGTTTTCTCTTTTAGCCAAACCACTGACTTGAAAATATGTTAGTAATAAAACACAACAATTATTCTTCATTGGACCAAACACAGAACCTTAGATCTAAACAACTCTTCCCGTCCAGCCCTGTGTTTCTGGATAACAGGGTTCCGATTTAAATCCTCTCATCCAAAACCGTTCCTACTGTTTTCAAATCCAAAACAGGCAGGGTCCTGTGAGACTACCACTGTATCTCAGCAAATCAATCACACAAGACAATTTGGCAGATAGATAGTCATTATATATTGACAATATATATTGTCATTCTCAATATATTTCCCCTGCACTTAGAGCAACAGGCATCCGTTGGGTGGCTAATTTAATATACTTCTAAATTATCAGGGATGTTGACAATTTTCTTTTAAAACTAGAAAATAAAACGTTTGCCTTGCATTTCAGTTATCAGGTTCAAATCTGATTGGAGACATATTTCTACACCTGGCCTAGTAAATGGGAGGGCAAAAGCAGTTTAAATCTAACTTTGCACATGCTTCTACTGAAAGGTGTATGTTGCTTCTCCACAGCCCTGGATCTGTTCAGTCCCTAGATTTATTTATTAAAATACAGTCAGTAGATGTATATGTCTGAACTGTTCTTTCCCATGGCTTTTCTGTACAATTCTTAACTTAGCTTTTTTGTACATGTGAAATCCTGAGGATAAGATGTAATTTTCATGACAGTCCTATGTAAGTGGCCTCAGTCATGTGAATGAAAAATCTCAATTACCCTGTGTGTGATATTGGACTAAAGGCTTTAGATTTCCTTACCCTATATCTTCTTGTAGCACTTAGTGAAATGATTAATTTCTCATGAGTGATTCCGTCATCATCCTAGGATGTAAATATTACATTTCAAAGAGTCCTACCCACAGAGCATTCTAAGTTGTAAAAACAACAAATGTTTTCCTGTGCCTAAGAATATTTGAAATGCTAAGCCACCTAAAGACTTCTTTCCTTTCTCATCATTCACGTTGTCCTTTCACAGACAGTAACACAACTGGGCTTGGAATATAACATGACGACAAGCAACAGCAATATAAAAGATTTCTTCAGAACTGTTCCTTTTATCATGCTCTATCCTTCAGAGTGTTTCTCTAGTCTAAATTTTTTACAAGGCTCAAATTCCCCTGTGCAATTATGGAACTTAAATGTAATTCTCTTTGGAATGCTAAATCTTTTAGAGTATTTTGTCCAAAACCAATTTTTATTATCTGCCAAAACTGCAAACTGATGTGTCACAGAAAAATGTTTAGAGCATCATTAAAATAGCTGTTGAATATGAATGCCCTTAAATGGAGACTGTAACAAGCTTTAATTTAAAAATGTAAGTATTATAGAACATATGGATTTTGGATTTCTTCTTAGACAGTATTTGGGATGATTTTTAATCAGCACTCCAAAGGAATTTTATCAATTTTCATTTGCTTTACAGAAACCAGGAACAATACAAAATTATCATATTTGTTATGTGTATCTAAAACATGTTACCATTGATGTTATAAGATACTGTTTTATCTGTATTTACCTTTACTGTATAAATATTAATATACAGTTACCATTTTACAAAGACTACAACATAGCCACATATGTGTTTGTAAGGTGTGTACTACATTCCTAGAAAGTTTGTGCTAATTCGGTATCGAATGTGGCTCTGTATTACAATGCCATGGCATTTTTTCCATAAGTAGTGTTGGTCTTTCTAAATAATTGGCCATAAGAACTTAATAGCTTACTATAGTCTGAAAATACACTTGCATGGGGTTTGTCTTATTGTAATTTCCAGTAGTGGATATGTGGTATATAATCGCTGGAAGCCAGAGATGGTGTAGTTTGTTTCCTTTGGCCTTTGTCTGTGCTGGTCTTGGTGAATCTCCTCCACCTTCAGGTTCTTTGCACCCTGTTGTTGCTATTCTATGAGAGAAGCATGAAGCTGCTTTACGAGGAACAAGGGTTTCTTTGCTCTCCTCCATCCTCTACTGATGCCCTTGCATGGGAAGAATTCAGGGGATTCCATTATGAGGAAAAAGCTACCATGGTAGTTCTCAGTTAGAATGATGAGGGGGTGGAAAGCAAGCACCATTCACAAAATGGAGCAGTAGGAGATGGTGCTGCCACCACCATCTTCCTTACACTCAATAGTCCAGTGATGAGGACACTCACCTGCAAGAGACCTTGCTCTGGAACAGGGACTTGAAGCAGATTATTGGCTATTCTGGTGTAGGTCTTTCTTTGAAGATATTTCACTTTGTATACGATCCTTGCATAATCACTGGGCCAGACAGAGCGAGTGAGGAAGAGTGCAAGAATGATTCTATAGCCCAGTGGTTAGGGCATTCCCCTGGGAGATGGGACACGTCGGTTCCACTACTTGCTGCACTGAATAGTTAATTATTGATTAAAAAATGGAACAGCTTCAACAGGAGAGAAAGTGAGAGAGACCACCTCAAAATACCCCATAGTCTGGCACTCACATGGGCTACAGAAGACCTGGATTCAAGTCCTACATCCCAGGTGAATGACATAGCCACTGGGCATCTTTTATGAGGGAGTCCCCACCATCTCAGTCTTATCTCAATCTAGCTGCTCTCCTCCTCAGTTCTATGGCTCTAGCTCTTCATTTTCCCCTTCCTATTAAAAAGGGGTAAAAAATACCCCAAATGAAACAAAATGTTTCAGATCAAACTAAATGTTTTATTTGACCCAAAATTATTTTTGATCAGACTTTCAATTTTCCCAAAATATCCCCCCCCCAATCAGTTTGACCCAAACCAATTTTTTTTTTTACTTTTTGGAACTACCAATGACGAGAATATTTTTTCACATACCCACAGCTGTGGCCCAAGTATGTTTTGTGTAAACAGCCATTTGATTGTGTCAGGGTTCCCTCCACACTCTGAACTTTGGGGTACAGATGTGGGGACCCGCATGAAAGACCCCCCTAAGCTTATTTTTACCAGCTTAGGGTAAAACTTCCTCAAGGCACAAATCCTTTCCTTGGACGGTATTGCTGCCACCACCAAGTGATTTAGACAAAAATTCAGGAAAAAGGGCCACTTGGAGTCCCTGTTTTTCCTCAAAATATTCCCCCAAGACCCTTCACTCCCTTTCCTGGGGAGGCTTGAGAATAATATACTAACCAATTGGTTACAGTGTGAGCACAGACCAAACCCTTTGGTTTTTAGGACACTGAAAATTAATCAGGTTCATAAAAGAAGAATTTTATTTAAAAAAAAGAAAAGTAAAAATTACACCTGTGAAATCAGGATGGAAGGTAACTTTACAGGGTAAATAAAAAGATTTAGAACACAGAGGATTCCCCTCTGCCTCTGCTTTCCAGTTACAAAACAGGAATGAAATTACCTCAGCATAGGGAAAATTCACAAGCTAAAGCAAAAAATAATTTAATGCATTTCCTTGCCTTACTTACAATTTTTGTAATCTTAGATGCTCATTTCAGGTATGTTTTCAAGAGATGTTTTTCCTGCCTGGTCTCTCTCTCTGTCCAGAGAGGGAACAAAGAGAGCACAAACAAAACCTTCTTCCCTGCCCCCCAGATTTGAAAGTATCTTCTTTCCCCATTGGTCCTTCTGGTCAGGTACCAACTAGGTTAATTGAACTGATTAACCCCTTAGAGGTAAGACAGTTCAGTACAGCTGCCGTGTGTATATTTGACAGATTGTGATTAAAGCATGCTTGAAAATGATCTAATTGTTCCTGTAGCTAAAACACATTGTATAGGGAAATTGTTTGAAAAATTCATGCATGAGTTGGTTGTTAATTTATGTCAAGACAGACTATCAGGAAATAATATGCAGCCCTGAAGTGTAAAATTTCTATCTGTCATGAAGACAGTGTCCTCTGATTACAGGAACTCGGTGCTATTCAGTGGAATCTACCCTGCAGGGCAAGAAAGTACCTTCAGGGCAGGTGAAATTTTTAAAATCCAGGGTAGTATTTGAGTTCTGTTAATGTGATACACAACACCTAGTTTGCATTAGAGTATATGAATATGTATGTCTTCATTCACCACTTGTGCTTTGCTCCATTTTATTTGCTGTCTTTATTTCCATGTCAGAGTGCATCGCAGTAGGCCCAAAATATCTGTAATTATAAGGTAAAAAGTTGCTGTTTTAAGTGTATGTGAGCAAAACTTAGGCCATTTGAAAACTTTCCACAATACAAGCAGTTGTCCTTAATGTTATTAAAGACTGATTATGCCTTTCAATTCTGCTTTTATAACATGTTTTGCTAAAATGGCAAATCCTACATCTATTGTGGGTCCCCCCCCCCCGGGTTATGTCATGCCACAGTGAGTGCTCCAGGAATAATCTAACCTGCTGCATTGTACAGCTAGGGTGAAATTCACCTCTTTGAAGGTGGTCTAAGCAGGACCTCTGCACTGTGGAAACCCTGAATGGGGAGGGAGATGTAGAGATGGACTTTGCACCCCCTGTTTAAGAAGAAGATGTTTTGGGGTTTCTGGATGCAGTTTCTTGTGGTCTGAAGGAGCAGATTCCATGCTTCAACTCTCTGCCCTGCATATATCTGGTTTACTTTATGCAGGAAGGTTTGAATTTCAGTCATAGCGCATGGGGAAACAGAGGTCTGTATGCACATAGGCCTTTTCCATAATGTATCTATGGAATGTATGAATGATGGAAACAATAGTGTATTATGGCAATGTAATAGGTTAATATGGAAATTCTATAAACCCATCAAATTTCATAGTGTGCCAAACTTTCTATTAGTTTTAGAATAATCCTGTAGAATTCTGTAGAACCATAGGATGGTTCAAAAGGGGTGATATCCAACTACTTAACATTTTTAATCTTAAATAAAGAATGCTTATGTGGATGCATAAAATATGAAAGATTAAGTTAAGCCTGTGAGGTCCCAATACAGACATAATGTTATGTGTACTCCACAGAAATATTCCCATTCCTCCACAGAAAATCTTACATATTTTACTTTTGCATTCAGGAAGAAAACTCCTACTGAACCATGTTCTGGGGCAATAGATGAGTCAGAAATAAGTGCGTGATTTTATGCTGAATATAGAAAATACATAAACTATAATGGACACATTTTTTCTTGCCTTCAAAGGACCCTTCACTTTGCATGAAGAACATAGACTTCAGGGGGTCCATATTTTAAAAAATATACTGGTATATACTTTCCAGTTTTATGGGTGTCTCTGCAAATGTCAATGTACAAAAATAACAAGCTGTTAGCATGTTCAGGGCCAGCTCTAACTTTTTTGCTACCCCAGACAAAAAAGAAGAGCGCCGCCCCCCACCGTGAGTGCTGCGCCGCCGTACCCCCATGGGAGCGCCGTGCAGCTGAACCCCCCCAGTGCTGCCGAAATCCCCGCCCCCCAGCACCACACTGCCCAATGCCCAGCCCCCCAGAGCGCCGTGCGCCCGAAGCCCCCGCCCCCTCCAAGTGCCGCACAGCCCAAAGCCCCCACCCCCCCTCCGAGCGCCATGCCGTGCTGCGCCAGCCCCCGCCTCCCCTCTGAGCGCCAAGCCCCTGCCCCCCTCCGAGCGCCGTGCCGTGCCAGCCCCCGCCTCCCCTCCGAGCACTAAGCCCCCGCCCCCCCCTCTGAGCGCTGTGTCTCATGAAAGTATAATATAGGTCTATCTCTTACTCTACAAAAATCAGTCCATGCAAATATTCTAATACTTTTAGAAGAGCTATCAGTAGCAGACGAAATCATAATTTTAGTATTAGTGTATTAGTGCTCTGATGCCCTGATTCAGGAAGTTATTCTAATATGCGTGTAATGTAACTACATAAGTAACTTTCTTGAAGGCAGTGACACTACTCACAGGGTTAAAGTTACACATGAGCTTAATTACTGTAGTGAATTGGGCCCATATTTGAGCAAACTTACCCAGACTGTACAACAGATACCTGTTCCACGATCTGTTCTAGCTGGACCTCCTGGAAAAATTATATTAAAGTAGATTTTCTATTTTCATTACAGCTGTGCCTGTCTGATTATCTGTATCCATCTCCATCCACTTTTCTTACTTTGCCCAGGGAGCTTACCATTTTAGTCACTGTCTTTTTGTTCTGTCTTGATGCAGCACATAGCATAATGGTGTCCTGGTCTGGCGCCGGTAGGGGCTACCCCAATACAAGTGGTAAATAATAATAGATTTGCACAGTTCTTGAGAAGCAAAACCAGCAGGTTGAATTTACCTATGCTCTTGTCACTTGAGGCTTGCTTGGAATTTTGAGATTAACAGAAACTGAAAATGTGCCAGTTTTCTACTGAAATTGTTTCATCCTCACATCCTGTCTGTCTCTCTCATATGAGTCTATCCAGTATCTTCTCTTTAACTTGAGTTATCTTTTGGGAAGACCCTTTTAGCCCAGCCTCACCTCCAGATGTTGTTAGGTTGTCAATCTTCATTGGGAGGAGAAAATATATTAATAACACTACTTGATATAGCATCTTTTCTATGCAGATCCCAAAGCTTCAGACCCAGCCCTTCTGCTTATGGGAGGCAGATCAATGGTCCATCTAGCCCAGTATCCCATCTTCTGACAGTGGCCAGTGCCAGATGCTTCAGAGGGAATAAACAAGTCTGGACAATTTTGAGTGATCCATCCCCTGTTTTCTATACCCATTTTCTGGCAGTCAGAGGTTTCGGGCTACCTGGACTTTGGGATTGTTTCCATGGCCATCCTGACTAATAGCCATTGATGGACCTCTCCTCCATGAACTTATCTATTTTTTTTTAAACTTAGTTATACTTTTGGCCTTCACAACCTCCCCCTAGCAATGAGTTCCACAGGTTGACTGTGCAAAGAAGTACTTCCTTTTGTTTGTTTAAACCTGCTGCCTGGTTCTTGTGTCATGTGAATGGGTAAATAACACTTCCTCTATACAGACATTCCGCAACTTACGCAAGCGTTCTGGAAGGGAACACTTGCGTAACTCGAATTTTGCGTAACTTGGAAACATATCTCTGACCATTATGCTCCAAAAAAAACAAACAAAAAAACCTCCTATTTCTAGTGTATGGAGCTTTTTCTGTAAGCTTGGATTTGCATACATCGGGTTTACATAACTTGGGGACTGTCTGTACCTTCATGGCTTTATAGATCCCTCTTAGTACTCTTTTCTAAACTGAACAGTCCCAATCTTTGTAATCTCTCCTCCTTTAGAAGATGTTCCATACCCCTAATCATTTTTGTTGCCCTTCTCCATCCATTCCCAAATTCTAATATCTTTTTTGAGATGGGGAAACAAATATTCAAGGTATGGGCATGCGATGGATTTATACAGTGGCAGTTGTTGTGTTTTCATTTTTTTAATCTTATCTATCTCTTTCCTAACAGTTCCCAACATTGTAAGATTATTTGGTTTTGGTTTTTTTGACTGCACACTGAGTGGATGTTTGGGAGAACTATCCACAGTGACACCAAGATCTTTGAGTGTTAACATCTAATTTAGACCCTATAATTTTGTATGTATAGTTGGGATTATGTTTTCCAATGTGCCTTACTTTGGACTGAGCAACATTGAATTTCATCTGTCAGTTTGTTGCCCAGTCATCCAGTTTTGTGAGATCCCTTGGTAACTCCTTGCAGTCAGCTTTGGACTTAACTATCATGAGTAATTCTGTATTGTCTCCAAATTTTGCCCCTTTCTGTTCGCACCCATTTCCAGATCAAAATGTTGAATAGCACAGGTTTCAGTACAGATCCTTGGGAGACCCTGCTATTTACCTCTCTCCAGTGTGAAAACTGACCATTTATTTCTATCTTTTCTTTTCTATCTTTTGAACAATTACTGATCCACGAGAGGACCTTCCCACTTACCCCATGACTGCTTAGTTTGCTTAAGAGCCTTTGGTGAGGGACCTTGTCAAAGGTTTTCTGAAAATCCAGGTACACTATATCAATTGTATCAGACTTGTCTACACACTCTGAATTTTAATAGATTGGCTACGCTCTTTACAAAAGCCGTGTTGGCTTTTTCCCAACATATTGTGTTTATCTCGGTCTGATTATTCTGTTCTTTACTATAGTCTTTAACCAATTTGCCTGGTACTGAAGTTAGGCTTGCTGGCCTGTAATTGCCAGGGTCGCCTCTGGAGCCTTTTTTAAAAAAGTTGATGTTACATTAACTATCCTCCAGCGATCTGGTACAGAGGCTGATTTAAGCAATAAGTTACCACAGTTAGTCATTTTACAATTTCTTATTGGAGTTCTGATGACTTATTAAATGGATCAGTTTGTTCCAAAACCTCCTCTACTGATACCTTTGTCACCTAAAAAGAATGATTCAGGCCTGGGGCTCTCCCCCACATCCTCAGCAGTGAAGACTAATACAAAGAATTCATTTAGATTCTCTGGATTGTATTGTTTTTCTACAACTATGAATTTGCTTGAGCAGTGTGTTTAGAACCCTCCTTGAAAGCCATCCTACTGTGGTTTGGCCTTTTTCCTTTCAAAAATGTTAAAATTTTGTGTACACTATGAATCCAATAAACATACAAATGTTAAGAGGGTTTATATTTAACATCCTGTTTTATTTGACTATCTTGTGAAAGAGCTGTTGGGTAAAATTATTCAGAGAGACAGTGGATGGCACTGTTGATTTGCAGCTATAAAGTGGTAAAGAATGCAAGTTTGATAGGACAACATTTAAAATTATACATAAAATACACTGATATCTCCTTAAAATAGAGGAACTGAGCCTAAGACTAACAAATCTGTATAAGAGCTGTGGACACCAGATAGGGATTTAACTTTGAAGACTTTTCATTATCAACAGTATTCAGGCAAAAATAATGAGACTGAATTATGTTCTAAACCCCACATTTTTGATCACGCTGAGTTTATGCCTTTTAACTGTTAGTCTGATACTGTGGATTTGTCATGAAAAGAGAGACCGGCTAATGGGGGTTAATAGCAGCAAAGCAAGTTGTCCAGAGGCACTAGAATAGCAATGACATGCTATCCAAGGCAGGGCAGTGAGCATTTCTGTCTCATATGGCTTCCTACAACAAGATCAGTTACATTGTGAAACAGAAGGGATGTGTTTGAGAACACTTGGAGGCCACTTATAGATGAGGTTTAGAAAAGATGCTGCTGCTTAGTGTTTGTATTTCCATCCCATGTGTACACACACACACGAGTCCGCTGAGTTTGCATGGTGTTGCAAAATGATGGTAACTCCCTTGTCATTATATTTGATAACCCTATTATTCCTTTCTTACCTTTTTTGGCAAGGTGAGATAGGTTGCTTAAATACATGGAAGTTTGGGGTTGGGTTTATCAAGGAGTAGGAAACTGGGATGTGTGGTGAGTATCTGCTTTAGGGCCTGATGCAAAGTCTATGAGAGTCCTTCCGCTGACTCAATGGGTTTTGGACCAAACAGCCAAATACATTGTATTGTTAGCCTGTTGGTTTTTGGAAAAAAGCATCATGTGTATATACGCCGTGATACTGCTGTAATTTCTTCCGAGAGCTATGAAACATGGGAATGGCTTTCTCCTCTTGAATGTATCAAAGCAAAATAATAAATACAAGCTATAAGGAAAAAAACTTAATGGGCTCAGGTCTTGTGTTATGTTACCATACATTAAAATTGGTATCTTCATTTCAAAGGGAGAACAAAGCAATTAAGAGAAAAATCACTCAAAAATGAACATGGTTGTCATTCTCACTAATTCATTTTTCTGAGAACAATAGTCTCCAAAGAAAGACAAGAAGTTATTTGCAAAAATCTTATTCAATTTTAAAATTTATGGCCTTATTAATGTTACAACATTTCTACAATCCACTACATAGCTGAGCCCTTGAGAATCATATAGATGTTTGATAGCTGGGAAAGCTGCAAGGTTATAAATCTCTATAGTCTTTGTGAGAACAGAATGTCCTTTGTGGTTTATAACGTGATTATAAGAGCCCATTTGAAATTATGAAAATCTATTGGTTGACTAATTAGCCACAAAAATAAACCTAATGGATGGAAAGAAAGGGGAAAGTACTCTGGTGAATAATATCAAATTGAATTTATGTAGGTATAAATAACACTTTAAAGAGTTTTCATACTGAATGAAAGAACAGGATATTAACTCTTAAGTTATTACTTGAATAGTTAATGCTTTATTAATTATGTAGGTTTGAGTGAAGGAGGATTAGCATCAAGTCAGGTTAAGAAAAAATCCAATATTAACAAGGTCAAGTGCAGCTTTTTCCTAATTTGATTGAAATCATTCTTAATATCATAGCAAAGGAAGAGACTTGAGGATGTCACAATCTAAACTGGATACTTTTTGTCCATTATACCACTAATGCAAATGAAGTGTGTGTACATATGTGTGTGTGTGTGTACACACACACACACACACACACACACACACACACCCCTTCCCTGTTCAATTGAGCAGGCATAGTCCTGGTAACCCTTTAGTATTTAATGGATGCAAATAGGAAATATGACTTCCCTCGCTTTTTTCAATATACAAGCAAGATTTTAAAATACTGATCCTTCAGTCTGATCTACATGGGTGTCCTGTGCTGAGCCTGATGAAGTCAATGGGGTTCCATGTGAGTGCAGAGGACGCTCCCTACTCCCATTAGAACTGGCCTTTGAGGTTTGGATCTGAAGTTTGTAAGCCTAACAGGGGTGTGTATGTGTGTGTGTGTATTGAGGCCCCTGGATGCTACTGTTACATAAATATTAAATGTGTGCTCTGTGCTGTAAATGAAAGAAGTGCAATGCTCTTGTGAAGATATACCAACCTCTAAACATGGGAGGTTACAGTGAGCTGTTGATAGGAACAGGGTCCTTTGACCAAAACTGGGGAAGTATAGGGCTTAATTATAATCTAACAGAGTGGGGATGGGGGATCTGAAAAAGGCTGGGAAAATTGGGGCAAATGAGCTAGGGATTTTTAAAAATTGCATGTGCATCATATTCTCTCTCCATTCTTTTGTCTGTGTCTCTTGCGATTTAGTTTTGGGCAAGGACTTCTTTTTAAAAACAAAAAAACCCACACTTTTTGGTACTAAATAAATAATAATAATGACTTAAAGTGAAAAACCGGAAGAAGAAGAAATTAAAGTAGGATTGTCAATTAATCACCATTAACTCACACAATTAACTCAAAACAATTAATCACCATTAATCACAGGTTTAATTGCACTGTTAAACAATAGAATACCAGTTGAAATTTATTAAATATTTTGAATGGTTTTTCTACATTTTCAAAAATATTGTCTGTGCTGTAATTGAAATGAAAGTGTATATTTTTTATTACAAATATTTGCACTATAAAAATGATAAAAGTGCTGTAGTGCAATCTTTGTCGTGAAAGTGCAACTTACAAATGTAGATTTTTGTTGTTGCATAACTGGAGCCGGCATTGCAAGGTATTTACATGCCAGATGTGCTAAACATTCGTATGCCCCTTCATGGTTCGGCCACCATTCCAGAGGACATGCTTCCATGCTGATGACGCTCATTTAAAAAAAAAAATGCGTCAATTAAATTTGTGACTGAACTCCGTGGGGGAGAATTGTATGTCCCCTACTCTGTTTTACTCACTTTCTGCCATATATTTCTTGTTATAGCAGTCTCGGATGATGACCCAACACCTATTGTTCATTTTAAGAACACTTTCACTACAGATTTGACAAAACACAAAGAAGGTACCATTGTGAGATTTCTAAAGGTAGCTTCAGCACTCAACCCAAGGTTCAGGACTCTGAAATGCCTTCCAAAATCTGAGAGGGATGAGATGTGGAGCATGTTTTCAGAAGTCTTAAAAGAGCAATACTCCGATGCGGAAACTACAAAACCTGACCCACCAAAAAAGAGAGCCAATCTTCTGCTGGTGGTATCTGACTCACATAATGAAAATGAACATGGGTTGGTCTGTACTGCTTTGGATTGATATTGAGCAGAACCCATCATCAGCATGGATGCATGTCCCCTGGAATGGTGGTTGAAGCATGAAGGGACATATGAATCTTTAGCACATCTAGCATGTAAATACCTTGCAATGCCAGCTCCAGAAGTGCCATGAGAACACCTGTTCTCACTTCCAGGTGACATTGTAAACCAGAAGCGGGCAGCATTATCTCCTGCAAATACAAACAGCTTTGTCTGCCTGAGTGATTGACTGAACAAGAAGTAGGACTGAGTGGGCTTGCAGGCGCTAAAATTTTACATTATTTTATTTTTGGATGCAGTTTTTTGTACATAATTCTACATTTGTAAGTTCAACTTCCATTGTAAAGAGATTGCCCTATCGTTCTTTTATTAGGTGAGCTGAAAAATACTATTTCTTATCATTTTATAGTGCAAATACTTTTAATAAAAATAAAGTGAGCATTGTACACTTTGTGTTCTGTGTAACTGAAATCAATATAGTTGAAAATGTAGAAAACATCCAAAAATATTTAAATAAATGGTATTCTCTTATTGTTTAAAAGTGCAATTAATCACGATGAATTTTTTTAATCCTTGACAACCCTAAAATAAAGTTTTTACTTATATTTTGAATCTATAATCTAATGCTGCTCTAATATCACATTATCATAGGAATGGAGGGCTCTTCTTTCATTCTAATCTCAGGTGCTAACATGCAGGAAGATAGAGTTGGCCTCTCAGAGTTGGTAAGACAACTCCCACCTGTTTATGCTCTCTGTATGTGTGTGTATATATATCTCCTCATTATATGTTCCATTCTATATGCATCCGAAGAAGTGGGCTGTAGTCCACGAAAGCTTATGCTCTAATAAATTTGTTAGTCTCTAAGGTGCCACAAGTACTCCTGTTCTTCTTTTTGCGGATACAGACTAACACGGCTGTTACTCTGAAGATAGAGTAGTTACTGTTGAGTCATGGTGACTTGTGAATCTTGCTAGCTCCAACCAATATGTAAGAGGAATTGGCATGTCTCTCTTGGGCAAAAGGAACAACAGGCTGGGCTAGAGGAGGTCCTATAGAGGACAATCCTAGGAATAGCAAAGATTGGGGAGATATTTTAACATAAAGTTTATATTTTGTTTAAGCTATCGGTGAATCCAAACTCCAGGAAGGGCATAGATTTGGACAATAAATGGTGTTACACTCTTTAGTTTTGTGTAGCAACTTCACAGAGATGCATGTGGCTTTGTTTCTAGAAGAGAAAACGAAAGGCTTTTTATGACACTACTTCTTAGACCCTCACCACTTGAGAGGATGTAGATCATCCTCACTGGTCTGAAAAGCTGACAGGCAGGTTAGTGGGCACAGACTAAAATAAAACAGTGCTGTCTGGGACAAAACAAGGGAATGCGCACTGGTGCCATCTTAGAAGGAAAAAAAATGAAATATCTATATGAAACCAACTTCAAAATGTAAAGAGAACACAAAGCCACAACCAGTCCCCACTCAAAGTCCCTTCCAAGAGAAAACTGAAAGCAGCCTTTTGAAAAACCAGGGGAAATAGGATGTGTTAACAGAAAAATCTCAACACTGATATCTGGCAGCAGTGAAGCAGAAATCTATAGGCTCGTGCCAAAACATTGTGTTGTAGAAATTTAGCAATAGGAATTAAAAATGTTTCAGCAGTGAAAAAAGTCAGCTCCAAAGTGACTCTAGTCCCAATTGAAGACCTAAGTGAATCATTTGTCTAAACCAGACTCCCCTCTCCATCTGTGTACAAATCTGATTATTTGTTTGTTTATTTCAATAGCCCAAGATTTGGGGGAAATTGCAATATGGACCAAAGTAGGAAAACTAAAAAAACTGGGTAGAGAGTAGCCTGAGGAGTTAAGGGATCTTATCTAGTACATAAAATGCCATTAGACAAAGAAAGAAGAAGAAACACAATTAGGCTTTAAGATTCCTGGATAGATGGCACTTCCATGGCAAATTCCTGGGGAAGAATCCATTTGAAAGCATCAAATTCCTCCAGACCACCACCTGAGTAAAATTCTAGCTATCACTTTAAACAAAATGAGCATTTGGGAATTTTAATTGAGAGAGAATGGAAGTATTAAATATTAAACATATGCTAAGGAATTGTTTGAAAAACAAACGTATGTATTAAGGATAAACCTTTTAAAACATACTGGGCTAGATCCTCAGATGTAAATTGACTTAGTTCCATTTGAAGTCAATGGAGTTACTCCTCTTTAAATCTCTGAGCAACTGGCCCATAGTACATAGTGGTGGACTACACCTTATGGATGCAGTGTGCATTAACCTGTTTGGACCAAATGCTTGCTCAGCATAACTTTCACTTTAGCGAAGCTGAAACAAAGTACACATTTTGTACAATGAAAACAATCAATCACTGGAACAACTTACCTAGGGATGTGGAAGATTCTCCATCACTTGAAGTTCTTAACACATCCAATCTTCATTTATCTTTTTATTTTAAAAAAAGAAATGTTCAAGCTCAATCAGAATTGTTCTGCCAAAAGCCCACCAGTTGGTGAAATTCTATGGCCTGTGTAAGGCAGGAAGCCAGACCATAGGATCAATAATGGTCTCTTTTGGTCTTAAGTTATGAATATAAAAGAGATTAAATACCATTTATTGGAGCAATTTAAATAGCATACAAAAACTTTCAGATTAAATATAAATCCCTGGGGATCTGTAAATTTGGATTGAGTGTATGAAAACATGGCATAAATCTCTGATTTTTAAATTGTAAGAGGAAAGCAGGTTCTGTTGACTTCTTTCCTTCAGATCCATTGTAGATTCCCTGGCCTGGATGTTTCCTTACCATATCCGAAAACATAATAGATCATCTATCCACCAAATGCTTCTCACATTAAACTCTTTGAATTCTTTGGATGGAAGGTGTTACATAAATAACAAGTAGAGTATTAGTAGCTATCAGTATTGTTAGTTATTCATGTGAGTCAATGGGACTTTTCATTTGGCCAGCATATACCATATATTTATTATATGCACTATATATATATATATATATATATATATATATATATATATATATATATGTATATATATGTATATATATATATATATGTAAGCATTAAGCACCAATAATTTTAAACACAAACATTGTAACAGTGGTGTAGCCTAAACTGGTTTATACCATAATCTGTTCATTTATGCTAAGTGCACAATACCTTGCATTTGCTGGAGTAAGCATTTGGCATAAGCAGATCTAGGGAAGTTCTTTCCAGGACCAGTATCTAGAATACTAGTATCCAAAGCAAAGATAGGGAAAGAACAGAACAAGAAGTTAGGGAACTGGGACAAACTGATGGGTTGGATTTTAGTGATGTGTAACTTGTAAAATCATCATATAAACACTAGCAGCTGAAACGTGTAACTTTGGGAGCACACCTTCTGTGTAAGGTGAATTCTGCACAAGACGGCTTCCTGGAGACCGGTATCATATAGACCCTTTTTTGTGTACTATATCTTCCATTTAGAGCAATAACCCTGATTGACACTGGTTATTTGCCCTTTTCAATATATTTCATAAGGAACCAAAGTGTGGTCAAACAATTGACTATAAAATATATCAAAACAACTGGCTCTCAGTGCTTTTCATTTAAGGTGAGCAGGATTTGGTGATATGGATTCAGTAATCGTAAAGCCTTTGATACATTCAGATATTTCCTTAAAATCTGGAAAGAAATCAAAAAGTTCCTGAAAATCAGATGTAGGGCTTGATCTTGACTTGGTGTAAATCAAGTAACTCCATTTACTTCAATGTAGTTACACCAATTTACACAGGCTGAAGAGCAGGCCCAGGATTCCTGTGCATTTGCTTTGTAGGACTACCATGCTCATAAGTAATTTCAAGAACTTTTGGATAGAGTTTTACTGAAAATATCTGACCACTTAAACTTGTATGCAATCCTTCTGAAATATTAGCAATACCTACAAATTGGACACTGAAGTACAATAACCTTTGCAAAAGTCTTCCACTCTACTTCTTGTAATCCAAAGAAATTATTCTTCAAGATGGTCATAATTTAGTAAAAATAATTATCTGAAGATACAAATCTCTGCAAAACATTTTAGCTAGGCTATTCATAAGCATCACTTCATAAATGAGAACCTAATTGAGTGTCTAACTTTCCCCCAAAAAGTAGGTCAAAATTTTGAGAAATATCTACTGTGTTGGGTGCCCAGTTTGAGACACTTGGGGCCAAACTTTCTGAAGTGGTGATCACTCACAGCTTCTACTCACTTCATCTGGAATTGTGATTACACCACACCTCCAGAACTTAGGTCCTAGATCTCTCAAGCTGGGCACTCAAATTGATAAGCTCCATATTTGTGGCTATTTTTGAAAACTGAGACAGTGAATAGTCAATCTTTGCAAAATATTAACTCTGTGGTGGGCCCTCAGGCTGGCTACACAACAGCTTACTCACTTATTTCTACACCTTCACATCATTTACTAAATGCAAGTCAAATTAAAACAATCTGAAACCCTATCTGTCAGTAGCTTAGAGCTGCACAAAGGCAGAACTCTTTACTTTCTGTAATTAATTGCCTAGGTGAAATGGTAAATGAAAATATAGAATCATAGAGCTGTAGGGCTCAAAGGGACCTTGAAGTCATCAAGTCCAGCCCCCTGCACTGAGGCAGGACAAATAAACCTTGATCATCTCTGACAGGGGTTTGTCCAACCTGTTCTTAAACTCTAATGCCTGGGATTCCGCAGTTTCCCTTGGAAGTCTATTCCAGAGTTTAGCTACACTTATAGTTAGAAATTTTTTAAATATCTAACCTAAATCTCCTTGCTGCAGATTAAACCCATTATTACATGTCCTACCTTCAGTGGACATGGAGATCAATTGATCATTGTCCTCTTTATAACAGCTCTTAATATATTTGAAGGCTGTTATCAGGTCCCCCCTCGGTCTTTCTTTTCTCAAGACTAAATATTCCCTGTTTTTAACCCTTTCCTCATCTGTCAGATTTTCAAAAGTTTTTTTCCCTTTCTTTCTTTCCTCTCTCCAATATGTCCACATCTTTCATGAAGCGTGCTAGCCACCCGTCCTCCAAGTTCTGAAAGATAATTACTAACAGTTCCAAATTGCTTTGGTTAGTTCCTTAAGCACCCTAGGATGAATTTCATCAGACTCTGCTAACTTGAATATATCTAACTTATCTAAATATTCTTTAACCTCTTTTTCCCCCTGTTTTGGCTGGTCACCCTTCACCATTTTAGAGAACACTGAAGCAAAATAGGCTATTAAATACTTCCGCTTTCTTGATATCTTCAGTTATTAGCTCTCCTTCCCTGCTAAGTAGAGGACCTACATTTTCCTTCATCTTTCTCTTGCTTCTAATGTATTTAAGGAACCTCTTATTGCCTTTTATATCTCTTGCTAGGTGTAACTCATTTTGTGCCTTGGCCTTTCTGATTTTGTCCCTATATGCTTGTGCTATTCTTTTGTACTCATCCAATTTATCTGTTTTCACTTTTTGTAGGATTCCTTTTTGATTTTCAGTTATTAAAGAACTCCTGATAGAGCCATATTGGCCTCTTCCTATCTTTCCTTTGCAGCAGGATTGTTTGCAGTTGTGCCTTTAATTTTGTCTCTTTGAGAAACTGCCAGCTTTCCTGAACTCCTGTTTTCCTTAGATTTTCTTCCCATAGAATCTTACCTACCAATTCTGAATTTATCTGTAACTCTTTACTTAGGCTGTTGAGTGTATATCATTGCAAATTCTAATTTTAGTAGATATTCTGTACTGATAGAATTTATTTTGGCACTTGCCAGAAATTGTGTAGCAGGCATCACTTGGGGGCCAGCAGTAGGGTTGCTAGATGTCTGGTTTTCAACCAGAATGCTTGGTCGAAAAGGGACTCTGGCAACTCCAGTCAGCACCACTGACCGGGCTGTTAAAAGTCTGGTTGGTGCCATAGCAGGGCTAAGGCAGGCTCCCTACCTGCCCTGGCTCCACGCAGCTCCTGGAACCAGCAGCATGTCCCGCTCCAGCTCCTAGGCATAGGGACAGCCAGGGGGCTCCGCATGCTGCCCCCGCACCAAACGCCACCCCTGCAGCTTCGATTGGCTGGGAACATGGGGCAGCTCGCAGAGTGCCTGGTTATGCCTTCGCGTAGGAGCTAGTGGGGGGACATGCCCCTGCTTCCAGAAGCTGCTTGAGGTAAGCGCCGCTCGGAGCCTGCACCCTGACCTCCTCCTGCACCACAACCTCCTGCCACAGCCTTGATCCCCTTCCTTCCCTCTGAACCCCTTGTTCCCAGCCCAGAGCACCCTCCTGCACCCAAGCCCCTCATCCCCACCCCAGAGCCCACACCCCCAACTGGAGCCCTCACCCCCTCCCACATCCCAACCCACTGCGTCAGCCCAATTAAAATGAGTGAGTGGGGGGGGAGAGCGAGTGACAGAGGGAGGGGCCTTGGAGGAAGGGCAGGGGATGGGGCAAGGGTGTTCAGGTTTGTGCGAGCAGAAAGTTGGCAACATTAGCCAGCAGGCCATGGCTCATCAGGGTCACAGACTTCTGTGGTGGCTTTGCTGGGCGATCTGAGGGCCTGGCAATTGTCCCCTGATATTCTCCTGGTCAGGCAAAGGGGAAAGGAATGTCTCAGTTTTGTTTAGCTGATATATTTGACCACCCCCCTGGGCCACTTCCTACCTCCCCCATTCTTTCTTCAGTTTGGGGATTGATCAGAGCACTCTGACTCCCCCCACACCCCCATAGCGGGTTACTCACACATTCTCTGTAATTCAGATAGTCAGTTCAGGCTTCCCAGCTCACTTGTCAGTGTCCAATTATTCCCGCTTGTCAGGGAGAAATGGGGAGGAGAAAGTGGCAGGTCCCTGTTTCCCAATCAGGTCTTACCCACAGTCCAGACTCTTCCTCTCGATCTCTGTCCAAGAAGCTAGGAACTGGCTTCCTTTCTGTAGGGAGCATCTCCATTCTCCCCTCCCCATGCTGACTGTGCGTGCTCCTTTTAAACAGTGCCTCCATTTGGACCATGCTGTAAAGCTGCTGAGGGGTGGGGACTTCTTGACAGTACTGCTCCACTACTCTCTTAGACTTGTGGTGGGGATCTGTAAACCCCATCACACCTTGGCAAAACATTAACCCCCAACTTAAACTGTCTTTAAGAATCCAGCCACAATTTGAAACAAAAAACCCATACAGGGGTAAAGACCATATGACCCATTTAATTTAGATGATTTTGCCATCATTATGGGACAGAGAAATTTTTGGTCCATATATTTGGATTCTGTAGCACTGGCAGCTACAGAGCAATGCTATTACCCTTTTTTTATCCTATTGTACTGTTAAGTTCTGATACCAATATATAATACTCTGTGCCATATTCAGACATGCTTGTTGCTTTTTATTCATGGACTTAGTTTGATTGCTGCCTGCTTTAAAAGATAACAGCAATTCAAGAAACTTGGCAACAACTACTTTATTTTTTTTGAGTTATGGAGTAGATAAAACACTAAGAAAATTGTAACAAGCAATGCTGTGCTGACAGTGGGATGGACTAAATGACATTAGGTCTTTTGCAACTCTAATTTCTGTGGACCTGATTCTACTTGCACTAGTGTAAATCAGGAGTAATGTTACTAAAATCCAATTATGCTGGTGTAAAATCAGAATGAGCAAGATTGAACCCTATGCTTCGAGGATTAAATGTATGTGCTTTGCCAATATGTGGGTGTGATCGAAGGTCTTGATCCTGCAAAGGGCTCAGCACTATAATCGGATCTGTGTACTTAATTTTAAGTCAATGGGACTAGTCACGTTTACAGAGAACCACACACTTAAGTGCTTTGCTGGATTAGGTTAGTGTGCTTAGCACTTTCCAGGATTGAGTCCTAGGAGAGGAGTATGTAAAAAATCTTCCTCTACTAGTGTGACCTCCATAAAAGTCAGGCTGAATTCTAGTCCCGTAGCTCAAGAGGGGCTGTTCCCTCCCTGATGGTTGCCAGGTGCCTTAAAATGAGGAGGCAGGTCCTATCTCTTTTCCCCCTACTGGTTGGTCACACAGTGGGCAAAAAACTGCATCCTACAAAGGTAGGTAATTAGTGTTCATGGGAGCTCCAGGAGACCTGGTTCTGAATGCAGAGTGCCTCCAGATGATGATCCCAGGGTGGTGCGCTCTACCCTGACCCTCACTCTGGCCTGTGCCTAAATATCTCAATCTTGCCCCCCATTCTTTTTTACCTGTCTTCCATTCACAATTATGGCTGCATGAACAGATCAGCTTTCTTATCAAAGACTGTATTGGAGAAGAGTATTGATTTCTTCTTCCAGTACCAAATCAATTCTTCTTTTTCTACAAGCGAATTCTCTTCAATATGTTCTATTACAAGGGTGTTATTGAGGGGAGAAAATCCTGTATGGCCAGAGATAAAACTGGGTGTCCTACAAATACATTCACATCTGGTGCTAGAACTAATGCTTTGGGGAAAAAACAATTCTGAACCAAGTGAGAAGTCTTTGGGGCTGATTTTTCTCACTCACTTCCACCAGGTTTCCTCTGGTGATCTCCATTGACTTTGGAGGAGTTACTCCCAATTTACCTGGGCGTAAATGAGTGGAAAATTAGGCCCATCACCTTTTTTTTTTTTTTTTTTTTTTTTTGGCTGTATTATTCAAGCACAAACACTTTTAACCTGTTATAAAGCCTGATTCTTTTCTCCTTAACACTAGAATCAACCAGCAGTGACTTCCACTGGAGTCAGTGGAATTACACTGGGGATAAATTGGCATTATGTGAATGGAGAGTCTGACCTATAGAATTTAAAGCATGCTTCATGGCAATAATAAAAGTCGTATATAGTTTAAAAACACTCTAAACAGAGCAAATATTATATCTTCACAAAAGTGAAATCCGTGTTTGAAAAATGGATTTCAAAAAGGCTAATAACATATTGTATGTGAAGTTTTCTAGAGACTTAATAGTGAACCTTTTCTACAAAACCAAAATATATATTTTTATATACAGCGGAACATCAGCAGATGGCAGTAGTGTTTGCTGAGTTGGATGATATGAATGTTGGGAGGGTGGGGGAGGAATGTTAGAAATAAAAACAAGCCATTTTGCATGTTTGCCAAACCAGATAACATTCTAATTTATAAAGACTATAAACAATCATCCCACTTCAATTGTGAGCTTTATTGATTATTTGGTATGATAGTAAATAATTTACTATTTTAATTCAAGAACATTGAAAGCCACATGGTATATCTATTGGTAATGTATTAACAGCAGTGCTCTGAATGTTTTTGCATCACAACTGTCTAATTTCATCTTTAACCAAATTTCTCATCCATGCCTCTGAATGGTTGAAATCTAGGTCCAATTCAGACTTCATGCTTTTACTAGATGCCACGTGAATGAATACAAACTGCTAAATGTGCAAATCCAGAGAAATCAGTGTGTGATTGTTATGTGCTGTCATTTTAACTTGACCAATATTGAGTGTGTATAGGAAGAAAGTGACAAATTTTATTATTTTTGCTAAATCAAAAATATATTTTCTTGCTCTCTTTCTGTAAAATAGTGAAAAGGGAAGCCTTGAAATGTCTGTGTTGAAAGTATCCAATGCTGAGCTTTGCACTGTGAAGCATCTCAAGCTTAATTCAAACCGTATCTAGTTTCTAAAACAGATGAAATTTCTTATGGAAGCTTGGCAACAATTATACTTTAAATGCTTTAAAATAACTCAGAAGTATAATTTTTATCATGTTAAAGGAAGTTAAGTCCAGAAAAGTTGAGCCATGTTTTATTAATGAACTGTGTAATTGCACAATAGATGTTTCTGTACTCTAGCATATAATGTGGTGCTAATGAAGATATCCTGGTCTTTTATAACTATTAAAGGAAAGTATTAAAATGCAGTGGCACAAAATGCTGTAACACTGGGCAGGAATGAAGTATGTAGTTTCCCTTAATTACTAATTATTGTCCTAGACATGTGGGAAGAAAGAAAAGATGCGAAGGATGTAGTTTAATTAGGTTGTCACTTGAACTTAATTGATCTAGGAACTCTCTCAATAACTCATAGCACAGGTCATGAGTCCTTCCTTAATCTTTTCTACCTCTTTCCTACCACCAACCCATTGCTGGGATCTCACCACCCTTACCTTGTATGGAACTGGGTTCTTTCGTCACTGTACAGATATCCACGTCTACTTCAGGGGATGTCTTTCCCCTAAGTCCACTTCCAAATCCAGTTTACAGGAAACTGGACGCTTTAAGGAACAAGTACCTGAACTGGGCACCTGCTAAAAGGAAGCAGTGGCAAACAGTTTGGCTGCATCCCCCAACCCTCAGCCAGGTTTCCAGATAGTTAACAATGCCCGCCCTCCCTCCCTCCCTCTCTCTCAAATGGCCAAAAATACATCCGCCATCTTGTTGGAGAGTGGTACCCCATGTTCTGTGAATAAGTGAGGTACTGACTATACCGTGTTTGGTGGGTGATTACTGATCCTTCCTATTCACAGTGATTCAAACATCTTCTGGTTTTGTCAACCCATGGAGGCCTGGTGGTTCCTTGCCAAACCCTCCTCTTCAGCATACCAGTTTACTGTCACCTCCAGGGAAAGGTCCTGCTCTGCCCTAAATTTCTTTGTTCTAATGATTAAAACAACCGCCTTATAAATCCAGGTAGTTTTCACTCAGCTATACAACAATTTTTAGGTAGCTGCTTCCTGATTGCCCCTCTTGCTATGAAGGAACCACTACTCAGTTTCCAACCAGTCCCAAACAAAAATCCCTGCCTCTAAGGTTGTAGTTGTTACATTTTAAGAGCGTTGGCCTTATTCTTAACAGCACAAATTACAAGCTATCAAGGGTTTTTTACATGTATTCACCTCACTGCCAGTTAATTAATACTACTACCAAATAGTCAATACAAATGTGCCTTGCTGTCCCTGTGCAGGAATCATAACACTCTCAAATTACTCAGTTCCTTCTCTTGAATAGTTTGTTTGTTTATTTTATTTTATTTTATTTATTTATTAATTAAGGTAAAGGCCAACAACATATACAAGACAAACTTGTACTTCTGTTTCAGTGAAAATACCTCTGCAGTAATTTCGTTACTTCATGGACAGCTGCTACTAACCTAAACATTGAAGTGCTAAACCATTAAACTGGAATTGCTAATGATCACTATGATGGATGAAGAAAGCATTTCTGGTCCTGGCACCAAGTTGGGGCTCATGACCAAGGGCAGGTCTTCACTAAGGGGGATCAACACAGCTTAATTCGATCCCTGCTGCATCAATTGAACAGGTCTAGTGAAGACCCATTAAATTGATGGCAGAGCACTCTCCAGTCAACCCTGGTACTCCAGCTCTCTGAGAAGATTAAGGTAAGTCGATGGGAGAGCATCTCCCATCGATGCAGTGTGGTGAAGACACCAGGGTAAGTCTAAGCCATGTCAACTCCAGCTACATTATTCATGTAGCTAGAGTAGTATTAGGTCGACTTACCCCCATAGTGAAGACCAGCCCCAGTCACAATTGGCTGTCAATTCAGCCAATGGACTCTGGTGCTCGAGGAGGTCATAGAATCATAGACTATCAGGGTTGGAAGGGACCTCAAGAGGTCATCTAGTCCAACCCCCTGCTCAAAGCAGGACCAATTCCCAGCTAAATCATCCCAGCCAGGCCTTTGTCAAGCCGGGTCTTAAAAACCTCCAAGGAAGGAGACTCCACCACCTCCCTAGGTAACGCATTCCAGTGTTTCACCACCCTCCTAGTGAAATAGTTTTTCCTGATATCCAACCTTGACCTCCCCCACTGCAATTTGAGACCATTGCTCCTTGTTCTGTCATCTGCCACCACTGAGAACAGCCGAGCTCCATCCTCTTTGGAACCCCCCTTCAGGTAGTTGAAGACTGCTATCAAATCCCCCCTCATTCTTCTCTTCTGGAGACTAAACAATCTCAGTTCCCTCAGCCTCTCCTCATAAGTCATGTGCTCCAGACCCCTAATCATTTTTGTTGCCCTCCGCTGGACTTTTTCCAATTTTTCCACATCCTTCTTGTAGTGTGGGGACCAAAACTGGACACTATTCCAGATGAGGCCTCACCAATGTCGAATAAAGGGGAACGATCACGTTCCTCGATCTGCTGGCAATGCCCCTACTTATACAGCCCAAAATGCCGTTAGCCTTCTTGGCAACAAGAGCACACTGTTGACTCATATCCAGCTTCTCGTCCACTGTGACCCCTAGGTCCTTTTCTGCAGAACTGCTACCTAGGTCATGGTGACACATTCATGTCCCTCAGTTTGAGGTCCCATCATGGCAGAGGGTGTGCTTCATTGGGCCTGCCAAGGAGTCTGAAGAAATTCTAGAACTAATTTGGGCCCATTACTCCTCTTGAGTGAATCATGTTCTCTGCCCTGATGGAGTAATTGCTTTTTTACCTTAATAGCCAAGGACAAAATTATCATGTCCTACCACACCATCAACAGTGAGCCTGCAGGGTATTTTGTCCATGTCTATCAAGATCAAACATCCTCTCCCTCTTTTCATCCTTTAATATATAGAATATCTGCAACAGATGTAATCTATGTGAAGGAGATTAGAGAATGGATGGAAGCAGCTGTGTTTTGAATCAGATTTGTTTGTGGTAGACTTTTTTTTTTTTAAATGTGCTGCACTAGAGGCGAATAAAAATGTACTACCCCTCCCTGCCCCATACGGCATCCACCAAGTCATATGTGGCTAAGTAACTGTCAGCCTCCCAAATCTTGATGCCTCCACTTGGAAACTGTCAGATTTTACAGGCTGTGAGGAATTTTCTACCTACTTCATAGGAAGGATTGATTAGTTTTGGAATGCATCGGCGGCCACAGTGGCAGCAGACCTTGTCTGAATACAACAGGCAAATGCATGTTTTTCTCATTGTATTTCAGCCAGCTTCACCCATGAGGTTTTAGAGATATTAAGGGAACTCTGGCCTGCAATTAGGACCCTTGCCCTTTATGGCTTGTTAAAGCAAGTGGGCAATATACCGGATCTATTGACAGTGGAAATTATTAATGCCTTCCTGTGGGAAAGTAAAGTTACAGCTTCCATCAAATGAGCAATTGTTAGACTCTTAAAGAAATTATCACTTGATGCTGGCAATCCCCTCACATAGTGCCCTGTCTCTAAGGTGATGTCTATACTGGCAACTGAACGACACACCTTTAGTCTTTCAGAGGTGTTAAAAAAAAAAAAAAAAAAAAACTTCCCCTCCCCCCCGAAAGATGACAAACATTTTTCCGACGACAAGCACCAGTGTGAACAGCTCTTTGTTGGCAGGAGAGTGCTCCTGCCACTAACGGCGCTCGTTGGGGGTGGACTTTTTTTTGTTGGCAGGAGAGCTGACAAACAGCAGCTACACGGCGTGCCTTTTAGTGGCACGGCTGTATCAACACAGCCCTGTCGCTAAAAGCTGCGTAGTGTCTTCCCTTTTTGGGAAGATTATTGAAAAAGTTGTGACAAGATATTACCCAAAGGGTGCTTATTTCCTAGATCCCTTTACAGTCTGATTTCAGATTCATTTGTATTATACTTTGGTGAGAGTTGATCTCCTAAAGATGATGGGCAATACCAGTTGTTTTTGTTAATTAACTAACAGCGGTTGATACCATTGAGCAGGGTGTTCTGTTAGCTGACAGGTCACTAGCTAGGTAAATGGTTCTCTTTAGACTGCTTCCTTTCCTTCCTCCCTGAGAGGTTAGTTTAGGGTCATTTATCTTAAGGAGAATCTTTCGCAAGGTTCCACAGGCTCTGTTTTATCAACCCAAAGTTGTTTGTACATTAAGTGATTTGGGCTCAAGTGTATGCACACATTTTTATCAGATCTGGCTGCTATAGCATCTCTGCTTTCCCAGGGTCTGACAGTTACTGAGCCTTGCATGAGAGCAAGCTATTGGAGAAAAAAGAAGCAATATATAATGGAAGCTGATGGAAAGGGTATGGGAGGGTTATGAGCAAAATCACAGAATAGTGGGTCAGTTAGGGAGAAAGTGGAACAAGAAGTGAGACTGGAGATGAGAGGAGAAAGAAGTACTTGGAGAAAGGGAGAGAGTCAAAAAAGGAGGAAAAACAAAACGGGGAAGTGAGAAAACGGAAAAGAAAATAAATGGAGAGAGAAATCTGAAATAGGCAACACAAAAGAGGGCACTCACTGGTTCTGCACTCACGTTAAATATACAGCTTTCCCCTAAGTAAATATCTCTCAGGTTTCCTTTATTGCTACTCATAACCCTTCTGATTCAGAACTGCCAACTCTTAAAAAGATCTGTGCTCTCATTCCTTGGTTCCCTCCCTGTTCTGTCCCCCTCTCCCGCCCCCTTCAATCTCTCAGTACTCACTGATCCAAACAGTAGGCACGGCAGATGATAGATTTGTCTACAGAAGATGCAATACTTAGCAGCGTAGTACTAGTATGTTCTCACTTCATACCTGGACTGGATCAGCCCTGATTCCTTGAAAAACCAATACAGATAGCAAGGGCAACATATTTTCTTAAAGCGCACCACTTGGGGTAGCAGAGGACTCCTTTTATTAGTTAGACAAATCAGGACCTGCTCATTCTGTACCAATGCCAAGTACCTTTTAGAGTGGTCACTTTGCTGATCTACTCTGATTGGGAGGCTTTTTTTTCTTTCCCTTGTGAAGATGAATCCATTCATTCTACAATTTTAAAAAGTAGCTTATAAAGATATATAAAAGGACATTCTCTGGGCAACAAAGAAAATGTTAAATTAGGCTTTGATGATAGAGCTTTTCACTCCAGGTAGATTAGAAAATTGAATTGCAAATAGCTCATAAAAAATTCCTAGTTCTATTTCACATCTTATTGTGGTACATGCAAAATGCTAGTGCATTGAATTCACATCCAGCATAGATTGACTGCAGTCTGTGGAGATCTGACACTTTCTCATATTTTTCATACATGTGATGAGAAGGAGATTAATTTCAAACCGGAACAGGAGTAGGATGCAATGTGAATGCTGGAACTTTTGTCAACCTAACTAAAACCTGTTTTTGAATATATTTACTTGATTGCTTGATTGGAAAATAACCATGATGCCTCTCTCCCTCCCCCCCCCCCACTCCCTGATCCCATTATTTTTGGTGGATAAACACTCTGGACTACAGGAGAATTTATTTTTACACCTCAGTGAAAGAGAACCAAGGCACAGTGTTCACCAGGGCTAAACGGATACATGAATAATGAATGAGCCACAAACAATACTGTATAATATGTATAAGGATTTTTTATCACATCTAAGATTAGAATGACATTATGGAGTCTAAATGGCAACACCGAACTGCACATTGACATTTGGCACTGAAGTGAAGCTTAAAGCTAAAATTTGAACTTTAGCCAAACCATCAAATGCACACATGAATGGACCAATTGCAAGCTTCATTATGGGCTAAATTAACTGCTTTACATTCTCTCCCTGAACTGCAGTTAACAGAAAAGGAAAGTCTCTCTCTTTTTTTCTTTTTAGTTCTGACTAAATTAGAAAAAAAATAGCTGGAATATTAGTGACAAGAAGAGGTGGTTTGAATGGCAAGTCTCCAGGCTGTATAGATGTTAGTCACCTGTTAGGATACATTTTCTCTGACTTTACCTTTAAAAATAGTAACACATGTCTTTCATATATTACTTTTGCTTCTTTCTTCAGAAGATTTCGGCCTAATCAGTTGTGCTCTCACAATGAGGTTTTGTTGGCATATAAAGCTTAGATGGATTTCTTAGTTTTAGCTGTGAATAAAATGCAAATTAAACTTTAAAAAAATCACCATGAAGTATTTAGGAGTTGATCCTGTGCCTATTGACGTCAATAGGGGATCATCAGACACCTAAAGAGAAACAACATATTTTTCATTAATAAATAGCCTGGTATAATGACTATCACATTTGGTCATTTTTTCCCATGTATTGTTTTTTGTGTGTGTGAATTCTCTTTGATTTTGAACTTGGTTAGCTCAGCCAATATAGTTCAGTTTCATTCAGTCTCTTCCCATCTTATTAAGTGTTATTTCTATGAAGACTACGTAGACATTAATAATACAATAGGAGTTTCAATAACAAAGCTAGGTTTCTGAATCATAATAAAAACAGATCTGATTAACATGAGTCTTAAATTCAGATCCTCACAATAGCAATAATATGTTATATTTAATATTCTTTTTTGGATACTAGCCTTTGAGATGTCAGTTAAAGTCATCTAAGCATTCAGAGCATTAAAAGTTAATTCTTTTAATGAGATAAAGCAAAGATCTGGCAGCTAGAAAGAATGATTTCTTTGGGGTATACTGAGCTTAGTCTGTCTCAAACCTCTTGAAAATGTTAATTGGCACCAAATAAAGAACAATGTCTGAGTTCTTCCTTAGAGACTTCGATTTGGGACAAGTCATTTTGCACGTGAATGGAATATGTAAGTGTAAAGAGATTTAAATATCTGATTTTAATAGGTTTCATCCCACTGGGAGAGACACTTTTGATTATCTATGACCTATACCAATTATCGTGATTCTCCCCGTAGGCCAACCATAATTTTAATAACTAATCAAACTAAGCCTGAAGGTTCTGTAAAATGCCAAATATGTACTTGCACTTTTGCTAGTTACAGAACTAGTACTTGCTACCTGACCTTCTTTCAATTTTCTTTCTTATTCTCAGCCAATTACAATCCTTAACTTTTTAGCAAAGGATTTTTCAAAAATGAAATGAAATGAATTGATAACTACAATCCCCCTTTTGATGATGGCTTCTGAACAAGCAATGGCATGTGTTTTGGAAGCAGCCTTATATTGTGTTTAAAATAATGTTAACTTCGGACTCTGTTTAAATGAACTTAGATCCATGGGTGCTGAACCACAAAGCATATAAGAATCAGTAGAGTGGGAATTTAATGGTGTAAATTAAGCTGCTTCTATGGCAGTAGCCCCATTAAAATCAGCATGTGGTTGATTGTACCAGCCTCACCTTACACGTTAGGTCAGTACCATGTCTTCTCTATCATGTATACTGAGGAGTTTTTCATTAACTGTAGGAGTCCAGGAAGTCCCCTAAAATCAGAGAATAGAGGAGTGCTCTTCCAAGGTGACAGTCAGGCCATCTCATCTAGAGTATCCTGAGGGAACTGAAGTGGGAGACTTCTTTTAGTCTTCAGAATGGTTTATTCACACCACTGAGCAACATAAGTTATGCTGACATAAGCTGTAGTGTAGACATAGCCTATTATAAATCTGGAGTAACTGAGATCAGAATCTGGCTTGATGTCCCCCTCAAAGGTATAATTGGGGGTTTTCTATCAGTGCCGTTTTTGTTACATCCTGACTGATCTCTGAGGTGGAGTTAAAATGTAAAACTCAGCTGGAGGTGGGAAGGTCTGGGGGGGAAAAAACAGAAGTATTTATAGCTTATACCACAAATTAAATAACTCATGTGCACCTTAACAATATCTCAATATCACCCCTCATTTGTGCCTGTGGAACTAGGAACAGTAGCAACGAGGAGGACTAATACCTAACTAAACATACTAGGATTATTTTCTTCCATTGTGCTGTTCCCTTATTCCTTTCTAATTTTCTACATTTTCTCCCAGGAGATTGGTTCCCATTCTACTGAGGTGGAGCCCATCCAGACTATATTATCCCCTCTCACCGTAGAAGGTGGACCAATATTCCACAAAACCAAACTTGGCTGTCTAGGTTCCCAGCCTCTCTTATTCTCAGTAGTGTCTGTACTTGCCCCTCCGATCCAAGAAACTTTTCCTCCAGCACAGCCACCAACTTGCACTTCATGCACAGGAAGTCCCCTCTGGTTTCAGGGAAGAAAGAAAATGTGGCACTTCAATTGCAAGTCACCCCGACAGTTCTAGTGCTCACCATCTTGAAATTGCACATAGAGCTGAACCTAGAAGGGAAGCCTTTCACGCTCCCTCTCCAAACTCCCTCTAAAACTCTCCTGTTAGTTGCCTCTGTTCTTGCATCTCAAATCTGTGTTGGGCATCCCCTCCATACTTGATCTCTGCCTATGTCTGGACCCCTTTGGGCTGCCTGAGTGACACATAGTGGTGGGAACCTGGCCAGAGCTGCTAATTTAAGAATTCATTCATCTACATTAATTCTCAACACTTGTGTGTGTTCCTTAGGGATCAGAGCCATCTGTTATAAATGTAAGACAGTCCCTAGGTTGTGCCAGCTTAAGTTGAAGTTGAGGTTTGGGGTTGATCGAGAATCAGGGAGCTGTAACTAGCTTCCTGACAACTCCCCTCTATCAAGCAGCTCTTGGTGCAAGAGACAATATGGTCTGCAGTAACCCACACTGCTGTGGGAACTTTTCCAACTTTGTAAGCTCTTTATGCTTTCAGGATCCCATTCTATCCTTACTTACTACTTCTGCCAAGTTCCAGGACCTTTTCTCAGCTTAAAAATTGGGGTCCCCTTTTCTCCTCACTCTTCTCTAGCTTCTGTCTCTTCTATATACTTTTCCTCCTGTTGATAGTGCCCTCTTTCGCTCTAGCTATCCCTGTGTGTAGTGCTGTTCTTCCTTCTGCTCATTAGCTTTCTTCTCCTGCTCCTGTCTCTCATCAACTTTCTTCCTCGTGGCAATACAAAACCCAGCACATTTTTATGGCTGGCTTTATCTGAATGATTTCTTGGCCATCTTTTAAACCTCTGTATGTTCCCATTTTTCTGCACTTCATCAAGCTGAAGTATGTCATAGTCCATTCTGCATGCTGCTATGGAAAATTACAACAAAGCTGGGCAGTCTTTTTGCAACACCTGTACTTCCAGAAATGCATGTGATTGCACTCAGAGAACACAGTCCTGAATGATTTGATTCAATAAAGTCCATAAAGTTTTACAGGTTTCAGATTTACTCTCACAAGCTCAAATCCATAAAAAGTAACACTTCCATCTCAAACCAATTAGAGACATCTAGGAGCCTAACATTTTTAAATATTAGTTTTTGATATTTATGGGTAATTTTATGGGTACAATAGCTATTTTTTGTTACTGTGTGGCATATATTGGTATGCTGTACCCCGGGTCAGCCTTGGGATGTGCGGAAGAGCCATCCAGAGGGCTTATTTTTCTTCTCCACCATTCTTAACTGACACACAAGAAAAAAGGGCTTGCATAGCGATTTCAGGTGACTGTGCTGTCAGTCTCCTCTACTGCCAAAGAGGTATCTTCAGTTCATGCTGGGGTACATGAATAGCTGCTCATATTTGAGATTCATTAGTGAAGGACAGTAGGAACCCTGTCGATAAACTGGGGATCTGAGGGATTATCATTCTTTCCTCCCCTCCCCATATTATGAACACTTCCATCCACTGGAAGTTCTTATGTTCTTTCTGGTAACTTTTAGGCTCTCTCTCTCTCTCTCTCTCTCCATTTCTCTAGTTATTCACCTATAGGGCCTGTGTCTCCCATCACCGCAGCGTGACTCCATTAAATTCCAAGCAGTTACTTCTGATTTACCCCAGTGTGAGAAGGAGGAGTAGCCCCACAGAATCCTCAGAACAGGGAACCCTCCCCTTCTTTTCCACAGATGCAGAGTATATCTGCTAGGGTGAGGCAATAAAATAACAGAACATAATTAAGGTATATCACTAACCTATTTATACTTTGGTATTACCTAGAAATTGTTTGTCTTTCTTTTCCTTCTTTCTTTGCATTTCTTTATTTTGTTTTCTCTCCTTTTGTCCAGGTCATTCTGTTGCATTTGGAGCTTAAATATTTTTACAAATATATTTAAAAACACACCCACGGATGAGATCAGCAGCGAATACTCCTTTAATGACTTGTGAATATACAAAGAAATGAACCCAAGAGAGGTTGTGGAATGAGGAACTTGTATTTTGTAAGACTTGACATAGATCACTGTAGTCAGTCTATTTCCAGACACTTTCTCTCTCATTTGTCTATAGTTTGCATTCTCTTTAAAATTCACTCTTTTGCATTCCCTTTTCTTTCATTGAAAGGCAGTGTCAGCTTTCCTCATCCTTTTTTTAAATTTTCATATTCCCCATTCCTCCCTTGCTCACCCTCCATGCTCTCCAATTGTCTACAACCTTTGCTCGCCTTTTCTGCTTTCACTGTTACTTAATTCTCTCTCCACATTTCTCCATCTCTTCCTCCTCCGACCCCTTAAGCCAAGATCCTCATCATTACCTCGCCCTCTTATTTTCGATTTCTTTCTCTGAGGTTTCTCCAGAAAAATCCTCTCTTCCTGTCTGTTCACATCATTCCTCCCCCTCGAGAGGCAGCTCAAATGAAACCGTTCTCTCTTTCTTCTGCTTTTAGCATATACCAGTACCCTGCAGCTCTCTGGGCTCTTCCTTTGAAATGGCTCTTCATTCTATGGCAAGAGGCCACATTGGCAGCTCTGCAGGCATCTGGTCAGTGGTGGGAACAGAGCTCTTGGGCATCGTTGTCAGTGGTGGCTCCCTCACAAACTTACAAATGTCAGTTACTACACAGTTTGCACTGACATTCTGTAATTGCTTGAGGCGGGAGAGATACGGTTGTAGTCATAGCTATTTCCTACCCAAAACCAGCAATTTAGTCTTTCCCCACCTCCTCTTTAGCTCAAGAAGCACAGGCAACCAAATTATAATTGATGGCTGTACAGGAGCGTAAGGGAAGAAAAGGGTTCCCAGCTTCTTCCCCTTCACCCAGTACAACTGTACTTGGGTAAATCATAGTTTGTTCACTGGAGTTTCTTCACCTGGAAGCTGATGAGAGGTTCTCAATATGCACATGTAACCTACTGGTTAGTGTGTGTTATGCCTTCCAGAGGCGGTATGTAACCCACTGGTCAGTACATTCCAGATCCGTCTCTGTGCTGCTCTACAGAGGATATGTGTTATTACAACTGCAGCTAGGGAGTTCTACTTCAAGCTACAGGAGCTCATGCTTTAGCTCTAGATGTCTCTGGTTCACATTCCAGTTGTGTCAGCCAAGGTGGTGGCTCTTACACAGATACTCATCTCTCTGCCACTGATCTAGAAGTCCAAATGCATGCCCACAATTAATAATAAGCTTGCTGTATTGTTAAATCATTGGGCCAAATCCTGAAGTCTTTTCTCATTATTGCCTGAAGGATGACCTCCAAATTTACCCATTGATTTGAATGTCCAGTCAGCTATCAAAGAAAAGGAAAAAAAGCAGCTTAAAACAATGGTGCACAGTAGACCATTAAATTACCATTTTGTTTGTTTATATTTACTTTTCTTTAATGTACAATGGGGAGTTTTTTCACATAGGTAATGGTGATTTAAAATGGCTTTGCTAATTATGATTGTAGCTTAATTAGCACTAGTAATTTTCCATACACTTTGGATAGCATTTTACATTAACTAATTTCTTTTGGTACTAAAGACTTTTAGCAAAATGCATGTCCAGTAAAGTGACACTTGGATAGCTTTACAGTACACTCAGAGATTCAAGCTGCTGCTTTAAAAAAAAAAAAGTAATAGATTGCTATTAAAGTGCTGCATTTCCTTACCAACATAATTATTACCAAGAAGCTTATCTGATTTCTATAGGATCCAGTACAATAGACATTTTGGTAACTGTGTCAAAGAGTGTGGCATTGTAGAAAGTTGGTGGAAGGTGATGTCACATGTATTATCTACAGGCTCCAACTGAGATTGAGGCCCCATAATTGTGCACATATTGAGAAACAGTCCTTGCTCTGGCGAGCTAGTTGTACTGAAGTTGCATTGTAGCCATATCTGCCTATAAACCCATAGCTTTAGTGGTGGTTTTGAGTTGTGCATTAAAATTGTCTTCCCAGACTTAGACTGAGAAAGCTAAGGCCTAAAAATTTAGAAGTATAAGCAATACATCCAATGCGCGCATACACCAATTTTGCTCATACCTTTGTACACGAAGATCCAAAACTTGTCCTCTGCAAACACACACATGATGCAGGCCCAGATGGGTTAAAAAATTGTAATGGGTCTAATTTTGCTCTTATTAGTTGTACACTGATAACACCACTTACTTCAGTAGAGTGATGCCTGATTTACCCTTGATTAAGCAAGAGGAGAATATGGCTAATGAGGCTTCGATTTTTGGTGGAAACTGCTCTAGCTACATGAAAAGGATGAAGGAAAAGAACCAGAATATGCTGACAAGAATAAACATCCAAATGTATCATGTATTCTGATGTAATTTACTTTCACATCAGCATATGTACCCTTTCAAGATACTATAGTAACAGCTGTATTCCCCTGCATTCTAAAAGGCTGTAATAGAGCATGCTGGCCCCTATAATAGAAGGTGTTGCCGAATGGCATATTACTGGAGTTCAGCCTTTTAAGACAAGGTATAATAGTCCTTGGTGAGTTAGTTGGCCTAGTGGTAAGCACACCCATGTATAAGACATTATCAATAGGGGACTCCCTGTGCAAGTAGCCAAAACCCAATATGCAAAGAGCTGCCCACACAATTAGAGGTGGTCTTGGAGATGTGCCATGGGGAGTTGGACTAATAAGTATGTCTGGATAACACAATTCAATTGATTTTACTTATTAGGACTTCTGTACAGCCACACTACCATACAGTCCAAGAACCAGATTCTGATGCCCTTTTTTATGTTGACTTGTATTTTAACCTACACATAGTCCCGCTGGTGGGATTCGGTATCAGAATCTGGTCATCAGTGCCTGTCTTTAGTACAAAGGTTTAGTTTCGGTGGGTGTGGGGGGGAAGTGGGAGTTGAGCCTAAATCTGGCATTATCCACAGTATATTCTGGCAATGATTCACGTCAGTTCAACTGTGTCCAGTTGTGCCCAGTGATGATTGTACCCTCTTTTCTTTGTCAGTGACTAGAGAACCCTGAAAAACGCTATTAATTCTATATAAGATATGCTTACCACAGAATTTGTACTATTCTATTGTACTTTCCTATATTACTGGAGGGAACATATTAAATAATGAAGTTTCTAATTGCAAATCATTATTTTAAATAATTATCATGTATTTCTTTTAAACAAAGACCATTCATTTCTCTTAGTGGCCTATCAGAAGCTTTGCAAACTTTGTAACACTTTGTCAGTGTTTGGGTGCATGTTATTGTTTTTACATGCTTTCTGGTATAAAGGTTTTTCAGCATAGTTTCCAGTAGTGATCGCAGTGTTCAAATCCTAACCACGAAGGCATGTGTGCTACTTCACCCTGAAATTGGCCCTGCATACTATTGCCTGCAGCATAACCGAAGGCAAGAAATATTTTGATTATCTATGGAGACTATCCTTAATCTTGTTTTATATTAGAGGTAAAGGTTTGCTGCTTATGCAAGTTGTTTTGGTGAATGCTATTTTAAAAGTGCTTTTGGTGAGTTAAACTGTCTCATATGATGTTCTCTCTGAAAACAATTTCACTTGTGAACGATCCTTCATTTAACTTAAAAAGATGCATATTTCCATATTATTTCCACTATGGGGCTTGACATATCTTGTTGTTTTTTAATTTCTGTGCAAGTGGCAGTCTCTCTTGGATTACTTTTTTCAAATTTTCAGCTGCCTATGAGGGCTCCCTTGGCCTGCTCATCCTGCAGTTGTGAATATTCTTGGCTCTGAGAAACAAAGCTTTTAGTTTCACTATTTTAAAACACCCACCCACCCACACACACACACACATACACACACACACACACACACACACACACACACACACACACACTCTTTCAACTTTGACACCTGCAACAAGTCAGAATCTCTGCAGATTTATTGCATTCTATGCTTTCATGGCACCTTCCATCCAACAAAAGCAGCATTATTTGATTAAAGTGAAATGTTTAATAACAAAATTTCACTTTAATCTGGAGTACTCATAGTTAAAGTTGTATTGTCTCTCAAAACTGAGGAGGAGGTTCCCTTATACCCAATAACCCAGTGATTAGAGCACTCAAGCAGGATGGGGGAGACCCCCCTCTGCTTGATTCAGAGCAAGAACTTGAACCCAGGTCCCGCACCTCCTACCTGACTGGGATTAGGGAAGTTTCTGAGCCCTGTGAGTGCTGTAAAACTTGTGTGGAATGGGGAATCCCCAAGGAGTGGACACTCAAGCAGTCACACACTGTACTTGCACTTAAGGTTGGTACTATGCCTTGAATCCATAATTCATTGTGTATAAGCTTGATGGCTGAAATACACTGGCTCTTTATTGCCAATTCATTGTCTAATTGAGATCTAACATTATCAGTCATATCTTTTTTGTAAATTATAATCAAGTCACATTACTTCTATAGCACAGGGGGTGTTGGACAGTAATTTAAATGTGTGCAACACAATGTAATCTGAGAAGGAATCAATAAAATACACTGGTGTCTAGTATAATCTGAACTGAGTAGGATGAAAGGAGAGCTGAGAATGGTCCAAAGTGGATGAAGGAACTGAGAAAGTAGATTAGAATGTCAAGGAAAGGAGAACAGAATGGATCATGCTTCTATTGGTTACCTTTTTATTCACTCCATTGTAGGAGCTGAGATGGGATTGCAGCTGTGAAGGGGGTTTTGTAGGCCCAAGAATCCTTGATACCAAAATGTGGCTCCAAGCTATGGGAGCTGAGAGGCAGAGGAGCATATATTCATAGTGTACCCATTTGGTAGGAATAGTACATTCCCTCCTACCATAGGCTTGTGTTGGTTTCCTTACATATGCCAATCTCCCAGCACCATCACTTCTCTTTTTTGGCTTCTTACAGCTGATCACTCCTACTTACAGGTGTTTTTGGATATACAAATATTCTTTCTAGCCTATAGTAAACAGTAGAAGGAGTTTCAGTAGACAGAAAAGCTGTGATTAATGGAGAGAGAGTTTCACCATGGCTCCAGAGAGCCTATCTGCCATTCTGTACTGTAAAATTTAAGATGTAACAACTCCTAGAAGTTGATGGTTGTTACTTTGTTGTCCAGTGTGGTTAAATAGAACTTCATGGCAAGGACAGGAATAAAAGCCAGAGTTTGCAGTTCAAAAGTATAATCCTTTGCCAATTGAGTTAGGTTACCACTACAGAGCATATGGAACACATTTGAGCAGGTCTGAGTATATCCACAAGAGGTTAATTTAATTGAGAGGGCAGTAGAGGGCATGTTTCCCACAATGCCCCTTACCCATATTTCTTCTTGCTAGCCAGCATATTATCAAAATAAATGTTCAATAAATAAAAGTAAGCAATGCTTAAATAACTGTAGTTCTTCAACATTGGTGTACACATGAGTATGTATCATTCCCAACCTTCGGATGATATGCAGAGTCCAAACTCACCCCTTTCCTGGGATTTTTTTTTAAACACAGAAATTAACAGTAAGATAAATTTCAGCTCAAGTTTTCTGTTGAGGATTGGCTCCTCCTAGAGTCTGTCTTTCTCTCTCTCTCTCTCCAGACTGCTTAGCTCACACCTTAGATCCTCTGTTTCTACAGGACAGCTCCCACATCCCTTAGGCTATGTCTACACTACCCACCTGAATCGGCGGGTAGAAATCGATCTTGCGGGGATCGAATTATTGCGTCTCGTCAGGACGCAACAATCGATCCCCGAATCGACGCTTGTACTCCACCAGCACAGGTAGTAGTACGCGCCGTCGACGGGGGAGACGCGGAGGTCGATTTGCCGCCATCCTCACTGTGGGGTAAATCGGCTTGGATACATCGAATTCAGCTACGCTATTTGCGTCGCTGAATTTGCGTATCTTAAATCGACACCCCTCCCCCCCCCCCCGTAGTGAGGACGTAGCCTTATATGTGAGTGGAATAATAACTTCAGTGAGTCAGCAAACTCCATACAAGATTTCCCAGCAGTCTCAATAGCTGCTGAGAGGATGGGGAGCTTCAGATAAGAAATAAAGAGATTAACATCAAATTTATTTATTTTCCTCTCTAATCAGTGGAGGCTTTAGGGGGGCTTCATGGGTTCAATTGCACCCACAGAAATCATGACACCAAGGATGCAAAAAACCAGACAAACATACTGTGACAAATGCACCCCTGTTTTTTTGTACAAAATATGCCTTGTAAAGTATCATTTGACCAGCAAGTTATTAGTTATCAATAATATCATGGTGAAATGTGTGTAGCAACATTTTATGTGAAGTTATGAGCATAAGCAGAGATCATGACTGAAGTCTGTTTACCAGTCAAGTCTGGGGAGTGGGTGAGCCTATTTCTCAAAGAATAAAAACAAATTGATGCCTCTGGCCAGGTATCATCAAAGCTGATAGGCATCAACTATCAAGTGGCCATTCTTTGGCAAGTAATGCGGGGTAGGCTCAAACAGATCTATATAGAATCATAGAATATTAAGGTTAGAAGAGACATCAGGAGGTCATCTAGTCCAATCCCCTGCTCAAAGCAGGACCAACACCAACTAAATCATCCCAGCCAAGGCTTTGTCAAGCCAGGCCTTAAAAACTTCTAAGGATGGAGATTCCACCACCTCCCTAGGTAACCCATTCCAATGCTTCACCACCCTCCTAGAGAAATAGTGTTTCCTAATATCCAACCTAGACCGTCCCCACTGCAACTTGAGACCATTGCTTCTTGTTCTGTCATCTGCCACCACTGAAAACAGCGGAGCTCCATCCTCTTTGGAACCCCCCTTCAGGTATTTGAAGGCTGCTATCAAATCCCCCCTCACTCTTCTCTTCTGCAGACTAAATAACCCCAGTTCCCCCAGCCTCTCCTCGTAAGTCATGTGCCCCATCCCCCTAATCATTTTCGTTGCCCTATTCTGGTTTCTCTCCAATTTGTCTGTAGTGGGGGGACCAAAACTGGACACAATACTCCAGATGTGGCCTCACCAGTGTTGAATAGAGGGGAACAATCACTTCCCTCGATCTGCTGGCAATGCTCCTACTAATACAGCCTAATATGCTGTTGGCCTTCTTGGCAACGAGGGCACACTGCTGACTCATATCCAGCTTCTCATCCACTGTAATCCCCAGGTCCTTTTCTGCAGAACTGCTGCTTAGCCAGTCGGTCCCCAGCCTGTAGCGGTGCATGGGATTCTTTCTTCCAAAGTGCAGGACTCTGCACTTGTCCTTGTTGAACCTCATCAGATTTCTTTTGGCCCAATTCTCCAATTTGTGTAGGTCACTCTGGATCTTATCCCTACCCTCCAGCGTATCTACCTCTCCCCCCAGCTTAGTGTCTTAGGCCAGGTCTACACTAACCCCCTAATTCGAAGGTACGCAACTTCAGCTACGTGAATAACATAGCTGAAGTTCGAAGTACCTTAGTTCAAATTTACCTCAGTCCACACACGGCAGGCAGGCTCCCCCGTCGACTCCACGGTACTCCTCTCGTCTAGCTGGAGTATCGCACTCGACGGCGAGCACTTCCAGGTTCGACTTATCTCGTCCAGACAAGACGCGATAAGTCGAACCCAGAAGTTCGATCGCTCGCCGCCGAACTACCGGGTAAGTGTAGACCTACCCTTAGTGAACAACAGCATGAAACTTCTTCCCCACCAGAATCCATGTCTCCTTTCTCTCCTTTGGACAGAAATTTATCTTAGAAAATCATTACAAAGTGTGACTGAACTATAAAAGTGAGGGGCAAAACCACAAGTTCTCTCTCCCTACCTGTCTCTCTTGTTGCCTAACAAGACAAAAGAAACACTAGTTGGACTTGGGGAGCTGATCCTGGCCTGAGAGTTTGGTCAGCAATGTTACTGAAAATATGTGGTAAGGGACTTCACCTTAAACCAAGTTAGTTTAAGTTTAGAAAACATTTTATCTTTATTTTTCTTGTAACCATTTTTTATTTTAATGCCTCATTACTTGTACTCACTTAACCAACTATCTCTGTAAGTATATAAACTTATTTTATTTTTTTATCCAGTGTTGCGAATTGTTTGGATAACTCAACCACCCTGCCCCAACCCTGAGTCCCTTCCTGCACCCAAATCCCCTACCCCATCCCGGTGAAAGTGAGGGAGGGTGTGGGAGAGCGAGCGATGGAGGGAGCGGTCGCAGAGAAGCAGCGGAGCCTCGGGGAAGGGGTGTTTGGTTTAGTGCAATTAGAAAATTGGCAACCTACAGCAGCAAAGCATTGTGAGGCACCCCAGGCTGCAAGGCAGGTGGTAACACAGCCCCTCACTGGTCTTGATTGCACCCCACAATGCCATATATACACTTGTTCTGGTCTGGTGTGAAGAGTGGTTAGAGAGCAAGCCTGCCCTGCTCTCACCCAGCAGCAGTGGTTCCTGTCCTGCAGGGCTGGGCCCAGCTCCCCACTCCAGGCATTGTAATCTGATGATTGGGTAACAAGGCCACTCAAGTTTGGCTCAGTTACCCTTTTGTGATGGGGCAATGTCCGGAGTAATGCCTGGGTCCCATTCTGCAGCACAGGAGCCACCACTTTTGGGTGAGTCCAGTTTCCCCTCCTCACTGATTCAGAATGAGGGTTCTAGTGCCAGGGTGGAAGGTGCTGCTGCAGATGATTGGTGAATGCACCTACTCAGTTGGGTGGCATGTTAATGCTGTCCCTTCTTCCAACATGTTAATACTGTCCCTTCTTCCATAGCTCAGGATTTTGTCTTTTTGGTTTTATTTCTTCATAATGGAATCAGTTGAGGTCTGAGGTCAAAACATTTCTGTCAGTTAACATGTAGGCAACTAAGAGACTACAACCAAGATTATAATATCTAGAAAGTACAACCAAGAGAATACGGTCTAGGAGTTTAACTTTATATTTTCTGTTTTTTATTAAGTTTGTGTCACATATTAATATGATTTCTGCATAGCTTTTCAATTTAGTTTATATATAAACATAAAAATATGGAAGTACTACATTTTTAGTACGGTCTTGGCTACTGTGATAAAGTGGAATCTTCTGACACTTTTGCTGCTTTCAAATATGCACAGAGATACAAAATACAGTGCAGTACAAATGCATTATTAACACCCCATACAGTACCTCTTTTACTATGATCTATTTCCTGCTATACTGGCCTTTAAATCCATTGACGTTCTACATGGTTTTCTTTTTCTCAAGCTCTCCGGAGAAGTTGTATAAAGGAGAAGTGCTGATTTATACGCTGCTTTAGTCATACTGTGAGAGTTTGTTTATTATACAATAGCTAGTGTTCGCCCAGTTTGGGCATTATATTGGAAGTACAATTCCTTAAACATGGGAAGTACTATAAAATTACAAATTATTATTTCCCTCCACCCCTGTGTGTCTGTGTATTGGCTGACTTGTACATCCAGTTGTGCAACCTCTGTTGTTGTTTTTTAAATGACTCAAGACCCATGGGGCTTCATTTTATAGGACCTCATTAATCAAGATAGAATTTGTACATTCATATCTCCTTGCTTGTTTGTGGATATGTAAGCAATAAAGTAATGCGATATATCAAGTGTATATGTACTTTAAACTCAAATGGCATATAATGTAATATAAGAGTGGAAGTTTATCAATGTTGTCTTGGGTTCTTTGCTGAAGGGTAATGGGTCAGATCTTTAGCTGCTATGTACTGTCATAGTTCCATTGACTTCATTGGAGCTATAAGAATGAACACTATTTGAGGATCTGCACCCTAGTGTTTGGTGACTATTTATGATATACTGCATGTAGCTGGGTGGAAATGCAGTGAAAGACATCCATGTAAAAAAGTCACAAGAAGAACTGGGAACTTTAGACGGAGCAGCCTGTTTATGTTTGTATTAGCATAAGTATGTATGACATGGCACATTATACATAGGTTTCAGTAATAAGTGATTTATTATAGTTGAATTGCTATTGCAATGCATATATGAAGTTTTGGATAACAGCAACATAAACTCTCATAATATAAACATGTATGTAAGCCAGTTGAAAAATATGAATGTTTTGCTTCTTTCTGCATAGCTCATAGGTCCCTCAGTGCAGAAACATTGTCAGGAATGCTTCCCTTGATTCTTTGCAGGATTTTACAGACTCTGTTGAGGCCCCCAAGGGGAAATGTACTTTCCAATATCTCTATTGTATATACCAGAAAATACCAAGCAACATTTCATTGCACTACTGCATATTACAAAATTCAAAAAAACTTCTCTATTCCTCAGCTACATATCATTATTGCCTTTAGCAATATGCCAATGGTTGCAATATAAAATGAAAATGTATGACTGCAGGGGGAAAGTTTTTATACCAATTCAGATATACTAAATTGCCCAGATATGAGAGGTATAATGTGCACTTCTGCCCAAATGCTTACAAAA
Source organism: Trachemys scripta elegans (assembly GCF_013100865.1). Classification (NCBI taxonomy): domain Eukaryota; kingdom Metazoa; phylum Chordata; order Testudines; family Emydidae; genus Trachemys; species Trachemys scripta. The sequence continues at coordinate 14,646,394 of NC_048308.1, read as the reverse complement.
TATACTATGATTATGGTCAGTAAATGCCATTCTGCAGAGCTAATTCATTTAGAATAGTTTGGAAGAAAAGCAATAACAGAGGATTATTGAATTTCTATAAAAAGATGGACTCTCGAAGAAATTTATGTTAACTGAGTGAATGCTGGCAATTTTGAATACCTCTGAAGATTGTCTTGTCACTTTGGATGATAATATGTGAAATAAATAAGAATGCTTGTAATATGATGGGTGTTTGATTTATGCTACATTCAGATGTGTGCATCAGTCACTTTCAGTAAGTGGATGCTGGGCTCTTGGGATTTTCATGGCAGTGAAGGATATCTGACTATAGCTCATTGTTTTGCTCATCAGGTTCTCTGTTGCTGCTTTCAGATTCACTGGCAAGAATCCTCTTAGGGATAGTCCATCATCATCATAACAAATGACTAGATAAGGAAGACAAAGACAATTTGTAGCTTCATCCTACCTCACAAGACAATGGCCTAAAATTAAAATGCTGATTCAATAACTTAAATAGAATTATTTTGCAGGATGTGTGTGTGATTTTTATATATGCCTGTGTGTGTAGGTGAATATAAAACAAAATGAGAATATTTACACTCAGTTCAACTTGACCCCTGAAAAGTGATATAAACCCACGTGCCCTGGCAAAACGGCATCAGAATACAAACACCAGCCTTTTGTCTGGGGTTCACATCTTTTCAGTATTGCATGTGGGATCAATACTGTATGGGAATTCTCCTTAAATCTTTCACTGGCCTGGTGAACTATTTATGCCTCATAGAAAACTGTGCCGCAAATTAAACCATTTTTTATTTTCAAAGGGAATTAGATGCCTAGGCATTTTTGAAGCTCCAACTAGGCATATTTAGGGACCTAAAGGCCTTTAAAAATCTCACCCAAACTGTCCTTAGCATATTCTTCCTTAAGGTGTTGATGGCCATTTGTTTCAATACCACTAAAACAGTATACTGGTGGCTGGTTTGTAACGTCTCCCACAAAGTGACTAGATACTAGAAAATTTGTCACCATTCCTGGAGGTTTGATTATCACTGTGCACATATACCTCTTACACAAGAATAATACAGCTCACCCATAATTGTGATCAATAAAATTACTGGTTAAAAATAAAAAGAAAATGCACTGAGGAAAAAGGCAGTTGACTTATTTGCAATTTAAGAAATTTGTTTTCTGGATGAAATCACTTTATGATGATGCTTCAAAGGTGAATAGAATGCATCAAGTAAAATCTGCTTTCATTGTATTAGGTTTTGGTAATAAAGGAGTTTAGTACAGTAAATATTTAATTGACTTCTTTATCTAATATATGTAATGCAGAGACTTGCTGTACAGAGTGATATCAGTTCAAAGAAACACTCAAGGATTTTTACAAAGACTTTATGATGAGAGAAATTTCAATACAGAATTTATATCTACCAACTATAGCAAGTTAAGTATTCAAACTATCAATTTTCAAATATATAGAGAGAGTAAATCAAGCCAGGCTACTCACCATATAGAACACACTAGGCATGATTCATCAAAGGAGTAGGGAGGAAGTATTTTTAGTAATGTTTCTAGTCTGTAAAACTTTGAGTGAGCTACCTACTTACCACTAAGGGCCAAATCTTCAGGTCAAGCTCTTCAGACACTATTGGTGAAGTATGACCGGGGATCTTGCACTGTCACTCTTTTTGAACTGTATATGCTCTCTGGATATCAAGAGAACTTTAGTCTCCCCTGTCATCTTTCACAAGTAGTAAATTCTTTCTTACTCACACAAATATTAAAAGTACACCTCTACCTCAATATAACACTGTCCTCGGGAACCAAAAAATCTTACCGCGTTATAGGTGAAACCGTGTTATATCGAACTTGCTTTGATCTGCTGGAGTGCACAAACTCCCTCCGCCCCCGGAGCCCCACTTTACCTCGTTATCAGAATTCGTGTTATATAGGGTCGTGTTATATTGAGGTAGAGGTGTATATGAAATGAGATTTTATTAGTAAGGATATGATTCTGTCACAGAGGTCACGGATTTCATGACTTTCCAGGACCTCTGACACTTCTTCTGGGGCAGGGCTGGAGCAGTTGTCAGTTCCAGGGCCACCAGACCCGTGGCCCTGGGGCTGGAGCAGTGGCTGAGGTTGGGTCAGCACCCCTTGGGCTGGAGCAGCGGTGGTTAGCCCCTGCCGCAGGAGCAGCAGTAGGGCAGGAGCAGTTGCAAGCCCCTATCTGTTCTCCCTTAGTAAAAGTCAGGGACAGGTTGCCGGTGTCCATTAATTTTTGTTTACTGCCCATGACCTGTTTCAAGTTTCAAAATTCCAAAATGAATATTTTCCAAAAGGAAATAAAAATAAAAATATTTTTGTTTGTTTGTGGGAATTTTTGTTAAAAAAATAAACAAAATGTTTCCAGCCATCTCTAGTGCCAAGTGCTTAACAGGAAGATTAGTCTGCAGAAGAGAAGAATGAGGAGGATTTGATAGCTGCTTTCAACTATCCAAAAGGGGGTTCCAAAGAGGATGGATCTAGACTGTTCTCAGTGGTTCCTGATTACAGAACAAGGAGTAATGGTCTCAAGTTGCAGTTGGGGAGGTTTAGGTTGGATATTAGGAAAAACTTTTTCACTAGGAGGGTGGTGAAGCACTGGAATGGGTTACCTAGGGAGGTGGTGGAATCTCCTTCCTTAGAGGTTTTTAAGGTCAGGCTTGACAAAGCCCTGGCTGGGATGATTTAGTTGGGAATTGGTCCTGCTTTGAGCAGGTGGTTGAACTAGATGACCTCCTGAGGTCACTTCCAACCCTGATATTCTATGATTCTAAGATAAAAAGGACACACTTTCTATTAGAGTTGCAGTGAAAAGATAACAGGAAACAAGAGTGTAGAAATAGGAGGAAGGAAGGATAAGCATTATAAAGATGAGGTCCTTTGGCTACTTAGGGTTAAATGCACAGCTTGATGGTTTAGTTTGGCTTATGTAATTACATGCAAAATTTTTCAGTATTTGCATAGTTTGTACACTAATGGTGACAAATAGGGACACAGGCAAAATGATCAGTTAGATGCCCAATTTCAATACAGGTTATATCTACAGTTGGAGCTAGGGATGTGAGTCCCAGCTTGCATACACATACTCACGCTACCTCTTAATCAAATTAGTGTGCTAAAATTCATAGTGTAGCCAGAGTAACCACCCATGTTACCCTGGCTACACTACAGTACTGGGTGTGTTTTTTTGGTTGTTTTTTTTCCATAGATTCCAAAGTGAGAAGGAAACATTGTGATCATCTAGTCTGACCTCCTGTATAACACAGGCCATAGAACGTCTCCAAAATAATTCCTAGAAAATACCTTTTATAAAAACATCTGATCTTGATTTAAAAATTCAGTGATGAAGAAATTCACCGCAACTCTTGGTAAGTTGTTCCAGAGGTTAATAACGATCACTGAAAAATGTATTCCTTATTTCTAGTCTGAATTTGTCTAGCCTCAACTTTCATTCTCTAGCTCAATGAGAGCTAACACGATTATGTCTAACTCAAGCTCAGAACCACACACCCTAGCTCCAAGTGTAGATGTAGCCTAAAAGTCAGAGGAAGTTGGTCACCTAATGCCCCTTTGTGCCTTTGAAAATCTCCCCTAAATGAACACATAACTAATTCCAACAATGTTAGGAATTACTGTTTATCAGTTTTCCCACAACAGTTCATCTACATGAAAGAAGCACATATGTAAATAACAGGCTAACTTGATATTTATTCAGTACTCTAAATCAAATGAAATTCTGTTTTTTAAAAAAATAAATAAAAGCCAGAGAGACTGCTTAGTTGTCTTTGTCAGGTTTTGAATTTCTAAGAACTCTAGCATCATCATTACTTATTCTAGCAAAACTGAGTCATTCTTCTGATGTCGATGAATCAAGAGAATGATACGGTTTACTGTGTGTGGGTCTTTCAGATGAAACTTTAAAACCCATGGTCCTTCTTTTCTGCATTTTGTAAGAGTCACAGTTAAACTTAAGAGAAATTCTGACCAAGGATACTTTCTCCACTTTTGTTCAGTGTGCTGAGCTCCATTTGGATGCAACTCTAACATCAAAGAAGTGGTTGTAATTCCATGGTGCTTTTTGTATAGTATATGGTCCTGACCCTTCTTCAGGACTTCATTTAGTCAGACTGAAAAATGCTCTGGAGATATTCAGTAACATATTACATTTTACATTTTTTTAAAAATGACTTACTACAGGTAAGTCACTGTTCCACTGTCTGAATGTTATTCATAGAAGGTTAGGGTTGGAAGAGACCTCAGGAGGTCATCTAGTCCAACCCCCTGCTCAAAGCAAGACCAACCCCAACTAAATCATTCCAGCCAGGGCTTTGTCAAGCCAGGCCTTAAAAACCTCTAAGGAAGGAGATTCCACCACCTCCCTAGGTAACCCATTCCAGTGCTTCACCACCCTCCTAGTGAAAAAGTTTTTCCTAATATCCAACCTAGACCTCCCCCACTGCAACCTGAGACCATTGCTCCTTGTTCTATCATCTGCCACCACTTTGAACAGCCTAGCTCCATTCTCTTTGGAACCCCCCTTCAGGTATTTGAAGGCTGCTATCGAATCACCTCATCACTCTTCTCTTCTGCAGATTAAATAACCCCAGTTCCCTCAGCCTCTCCTCATAAGTCATAAGCCTCCCTATTCATCCATTTCTGTTTCACAAATTAGGAATTCCATTTATTTGTTGAAATGTGACAAAGCTTCTTATTATCCTTCATAATTGTGGGTATATGACACTAAAACTTAGAAAATTCTGTTGCCTGGGAAAATAGTGGACACTGGGGCTTCCATCTGGGGATGGTTAGTGATGATTCTGGCTGCTCAAGAGTAGAATGGTTTGATACTCATTTCCAGGGACAGCCTGAAAAATATAGAGAAATATTTTGGGGTTATTGGTGGGGAGGTTGTATGGGCCATTGCCAAGGTTTGTGTTGGAAGGTGAAAAAACACCATCAGTCTGGAGACTGTATGTCCACAATACTCTTAGAGTTATTGTATTTGGCCATGTGTGTGGTGTGGATTGGAATTCTAATTGTATTCCACCCTCAGTGCTTATCCATGGTATCCAAATATGGTCTTGGAACATAAATGAGTTCGGTGCACTCAGTGTTAGTGGCGATTTTAGAATATCATTACAACATGGCCCTTTAAAGTGGTTAAATGACTGTTTTGTGATTTAGTGTCCCTCATAGACAAGAGCCAGGACTCTGGTTTAATAAGCACAGAGAAAATCATTTACTTGGGATGATGGATGCCCACAGATTGTGTAACTCACTGGCTCTGTAACATGTAGACTGAGATAAAGGATTTAGGCTGCACAGTGTGACACACAGGACATGTGTAAATCCTGATTTAGATTAAGCAATCATGGAATGGATTGCTGGCATTGCTACAATACTCCTGAAGGCCAAAACAAGTAAGGACCGACTTGTTCTACAGAGGTGCAGAAAGGTTTTGGCAGAGGGCAGACATAGTGTCCTACACAGCTCTTTATTTATTTATTTAGCAGAAGTATTTGTGTGTGCTACAGCTATGTTTAGCCTTATGAAAGGAGCATGTGGTCTAAAAAAATGGACAAAATGGCAGCTCATTAAGGAGCTGAATTTACTGAGACAGGCAGGAAGCTTTTCCTAACTTTGCTTTGGGGTGGGAAAAATTCCCCTGGCATAAAACTTCATTTTGAGGTCAGAAGGTGAAAAAACCAATACTACTAGCCAAGGCGAAACAGAAAATCAAATCAGTTTCAGGCTGTGGATTTTTCTTCCCTTTGAAGTCATTGAAAATGAGGATCTAATTTGGACTTGCCTTGTGCATATTTCAAAGACTCACTTTTAAAGCAATAGGGACTTGATAAATTACAAAGTTTAGTCTGTGGAGTCACTTCATTTATTATCTAGTTTTGCCACTGAGAAACTAGAAGGTTGGTTTAATTACTTGAATTATGCCAAGCTCAAATCTTCACCCAAAAAATCAAAATCAATTTCTCCAACATCCCCTGGGGAACTAGAAAGAAGAAATTTTTATGCCAGTCTGACTAAAAGAAATGATATTTAAATACTGAGCATCGTTTTAGTCAGTTGATTATCATAAAATGTCACTCTGTTAGTAGACCAATGTATGAAATATTCAGTTACATAACACATCCGTCAAGATAATGTAGTCAAGAATCATTAACTCATTTATTTTGAGGCCATATTCCATTGGCTGTGAGAGTTGCACGCGTCACATTTTTTTAAAAATAGGAATGTGCAATCTGAACAGAGAAATGGGTAAGGATTATGCATACAGAGTTTGCAGCTGTTTGCACCCAGGAGTGCATATTTTGCATGCCTATTTTTGAAAATGTGGCCTACTAGCTGTCAACGATTAATAACCAAGTACAATTAAAATATGATGTGCTCTGAATCAGAAAAGCTTGCATGTTGATAATGGGATGAAACTTATCATGATGTAAGCTCTGATCTTCATAAGTATCCATCTGTTTGGATGATAAGGATCCATATCCACGTTGGTGTGAGAATCAGATGGAAAATGTTGCAAGATCTAGCTCCCTTCTGACGTTTCTATAAAGTTCTAGGTGTTGGCTAAGATGGCGGTACCATGAGAGCAGCTTTTCTTGGGCTATTTCAGTGTTTTTACTTTTGGCTTATGTTGTAATTTTCAGAAGGGCATGACATTTATTAAAAAACAGAACCCCTTGGATTTATACAACTTGAAATGTTGGTTGGCTTGAGATCTGTCAGGGAGGAGGGAGAGGATTAAACTAGGAAATACCAAATTAATGAAACTTCGTGTTTGTTTTTAAACACTATTTAGTGCAAATTCTGCTCTTGTTTTAATTACTGTAATCTCATGTTTTTGAGGCTGCAAGGGTGAATTTGAGGTTGATTAATATTTTTCTCTCTCAACAGTACTCCACAGAGCTATGTAGCATGAGATGGAAATAGGGCTGATTCAAACAGAATAAGTTATAAAGTCAAAAGACAAACCACTGAAAAGATTCTCAAACCGAGGAGTTAGACTGTTCCAAACTGAGTCAGGAGTTTTACATATGCTTTGGCTTTTATACTCCATTAAATAAATAAATCTGCAGATTAGAAGAGATTATGCTGGAAAAGTATCATATTGTATGTATAAAATGACCCAAACTTGATCATGTAGAAAGTAGTTACTTTTTATAGTGAAAAGCATACACAAGTTCATCAAAACTTTGAGGAGCATATTAGTGGAGCTTTTTCAGTCACGTCATCATCTTTTTTTTTCATATGGCATTAGCAGATTTTGGTCGCATCAGATTATTGTTTGTTTATCGTAATGCAGTAAGATAGAAGGATCATAATTCAGGATATATTAGCAAAAATTAATGAAAGTACTTACATGATATGACATTAATGTTGTGGAAAGATGATAATGCAATAGGACTCTTAGTTGGAATAGAGATATAATTCTGCCTTTCCCATTTTATATTCTGTTTACCTGTTGCTATAACAATGATCAGTTTGAAAGGTGGTATGCCCTTGATCCACTTGTGTAGCTTCCATTGACACCTCTGGAAATTGCTTGTGGGGATCAAAGGTAATTGTATCTAAAGAAGGCCCTATGCTTATTCCACATAAAAAATGCTCCTTTGTGCTCATGAAAAGAGATAAAAAAAATAGCAATGAAGTTGTTATAGGTTTCACCCCCACTCTAAACTTTAGGGTACAGATGTGGGGACCTATATGAGATCACCCCCTAAGCTTATACCAGCTTAGTCTAGTTACTGCCACCACCAAATCATTTAAACAACCGTTTGAGTCATTTGGAAACTCTGTCTTCCCTCCAAAATATCTCCCTCCCAAATAATATAACCCTTCCCTGGGTAGCCTTGAGAGACTTCTCCACCAATTTCCTGGTGAACGCTGATCCAAACCCCTTGGATCTTAAAACAAGGAAAAATCAATCAGGTTTTTAAAAAGAAGACTTTTAATTAAAGAAAAGAGGTAAAAGGAATACCTCTGTGAGACTAGCATGCAAACTACTCTCACAAACAACAGTTTCAAAACACAGAGGATGTCCCTCTGGGATGTCCCTCTTAGTTACACAAAAGAAAACCCAATTTAATTCTTCCTCTATGCAAAAAGAAAGTCACAAAAGAAAATAAACATAACCTAATACATTCCTTATCTAATACTCACTCCCCTGTTTGATTCCTGGATTTTTTCACTCCGGCATACACTTACAGAACAGAACAGACAAAGGACTGAATTCCCTCCTTCCTCTTGAAACATCTTGTCCCCCTATTGGTTCCTCTGGTCAGGTGTCAGCTACGCTATGTGAACTTCTTAACCCTTTACAGGAAAAAGAGGAATTAACCCTTAACTGTCTGTTTATGACAGGAGTACAGGAAAGACTGAGTTCCACCAATGACTGTTCTCCTGCAGTCACAAGAAATCAGTCGTGGGATACACTTACGAGCTCCAGCAGAAGGTGAAAAAAAACTCAAGTAGTTCAACTCTGTGCATGTGAACAAAGAGCTTTGTATAAGTATTTAATCATAGTTATACTCTGCAGTACTGTTAATAGGCAGACAATTGTCTTTCCCCCCACCCCCTGGAATCCCAGTAACATGGATTCTTTCAGTGCTTTCTGGAACTAACAATGGACCAGGTCCTCAGCTGCTATAAACTTAGCTTCAGTGGAGCTGTGGTGATTTACACCATCTACAGTCTGAACCAATATATCTAGCAGGGGCGGCACTAGAAGGGGACTTGTGGGGGCTGTAGCCACCCCATAGCTGCTGCTGCTGCCCAACTCTGAAAGCAGAGCGAAGAGAGTGGCAGCTGCTGGCTGGGCACCCAGCTCCAGCAACAGAGAAGTAAGCCTGGGCAGGGGTTAGGGATGCCTGAGAGCAGCCCTGGCCCATGTCCCCACCCGCTAAGGCATGTCGAGGGTCCGGGGCTCCACACAGTGGTCCAGACTGACCTTCTCTGCCAAGGCTCCTGTACCCATCCACCCCCACGGTTGCTGCTCCCCAAGCACTGCCAAGGACTCTGCCAACCTAGAAGCTGGGTCCCTTGCCTGGGTGTCTCTTTCTGCACTGCCCAGCTCTGGCTTCCAGAATCTGATGGGGTCATGGAGAAGGGTCTTAGAGGAGGAGGAGGAGGAGGAGGACCAGGGGGCAGGGCCACAAAGAGGGGTGGGACCTCGAGGTGAAGGGGGGGCTCAGCCCCACCATCAGGAAGAGTCTGGCGACACCCCCGATATCTAGTCAGCATAAATCTGTGCTTTAGTCTTATATTTACCATCAATGAACAAATCTTTGCAACAGACACATTTTTACTTATATAAGGCCATGTCTATTCTACAAAATTATGTTGACCTACTTTATATCAGCATACAGCTGCCACAGTTATTACATGGCTTGTGCATTTGCACATTACGCTCCGTGTATTGGTGGTTTATGTCCTCATCAAAGCACTTGTATCGATGCAGAGTGCAGTGCACCATTGGTAGATATCGCATTGTGCAACTTGCCACCATCCAGCATAGGGTGTTTTGGGAAGTTTTTGCAATGCCTTGTGGGGCTGAAACAAGTCACGCAGGGGTAAATGGGAGCATGGGGTCAACTTCTCTTAACGCCTTGTTCTCCATTCCATAATTTCATTTGCATCCCATAATATTTTGCACCTTCTCAAAATCTCCACATCCCTCCTTGCTGTCTGCCATCTCTGACAGAAGCATGGAATCTCTGTACAGCTCTGAACTATTGTCATGACCATTGCAAGCAGTATTTGCAGAGCCACAAGGGGAGCCCTGGGGAACATGACCATTTCTTGGAGTCTAGCTTGCTGTGGGACATAGAAACAATTCAAGGTTGCTGGTGGCATTCATGGAGCAACTGGGATTGGTGGAGTGCTAGTTCTGGGCCAGAGAAACGAGCACTGACTTGTGGGATCGCATTGTCCTGCAGGTTTGGGATGATGAGCAGGGGCTGCAGAACTTTTGGATGCACAAGGCCACATTACCAGATCTGCATGCCAAACTCGCCCCGTCCTCCAGCTCATTTGATGCTTCTCAACTGTCAGTGAGACAGAGGAGTGGTTGCACTGTGGAAACTTGCAACCCGAGTCGGGAAATCCACCACATAGGCTGTTGTCATGCAAGTGTGCAAGGCCATTAATCATCTCTACTACTCAGGACTGTGACTCTGGGCCATATGCAGGACACAGTGGATGTTTTTTCCGCAAGGGGCTTCCTGAACTGCTGTGGGACAATAGATGGTACTCATATCCCTAGTTTAGCACCAGACCACCCTGTCACAGAGAGCATCAACTGAAAGGGCTACTTTTCTATGGTAATGCAAGCACTGGGGACGCTTTACTGACATCTGTGTGGGCTGGTTAGGAAAGGTGCATGACGTGCGCATCTTTAAGAACATAGGACTATTCAGAGAGCTATAAGCCGGAATTTTCTTTCCCAACCAGTGGATTACCATTGGGAGTGTTGATATACCAATAGTGATCCTGGGAACCCAGCTTACCCTTTGCTCCCATGACTCATGAAACTGCACACCAGCCACCTCAACAGCACCAAAGAGTGTTTCAAGTATAGGCTCACCAGGCTGTAGTTCAATGTCTCTTTGGTCATTTTGAAGGGTCTCTGGAGTTGTTTACTTAGGAGATTGAACCTCAATGAGAAAAATATCCCAACTGGTATAGCTGCCTGCTGTGTTCTGCATAATATCTGTGAAGCAAAGGGGGAAAAGGTTCTGCCAGGGTGGAGGTCAGAGGTGGAGCGGCTCTCTGCTGCATTGGAACAGCCAGATACAATGGTTATTAGAAGAACTCAGTGCGGAGCTATAGAGCTCAGGGAGGCTTTGAAAGAACATTTTAATAGTGAGCCAGAGTAGTGTGTGTTGCTGTAGTGTGCTCTACGTGGCCTTGCTCTTTTGTAGCCCAGTACGATTCTTGTAGTGACTGCTGTGTCTGTAGGAATATCACATTGTCAATGCACCGATTAATATTGTCTGTGAAGGATGATATGGGCTCTGTGACAAAATGAAGTAACAAAAAATTGGTGCATGTCAGGCCTGCTCAGCACCATACATTGTGAACTAATAAAAATGAATCTTGAGCCAAAATATAGAAATGTATTTAGTAACATGAACCAGAAAATTAAAAAAAATATTTAAAACTTAATAAATTAAGAACCTAAGAAGGGGAAAGAACATTCATGTCCATTTCTGCTACACATACATCCACCATGGCTTTCACAAGTCCGTGTATGTGATGCTATGATTGTATTTAATGTGCCCCAGAGTGGAGTGGCAGGACTAGTACAGCGACCACTGACATCACATGAAAAGTTGAAGGGGGGGGGGTGTAGGATGGTGCCGATTATTGAGTTCTCTACAGGCTACAGAGGGAGGTGAACATGGGATTGTTGACCCTGCAGGTCTACCAGAATCTGCAGCATCTTTGTTTGCTGCCTGTTTATGTCCTTGTGCATCTCCTTCTTTTCCTGCATGGACAACTCCTCTCCATTCTTTCCTTCTGTGTGCTGTCTGCAAGGGTGATCCTCCAGGCCCTGGTCCCATTCTCTGATGCAGCACAGGCTTGCAGGATCTCTTGGAACATGTCCTCCCGAGTCCTCTTCTTTTTCCTCCTTATCTGGCTCCGGTGTTACACAGGTGTGGAGGGGAAGACCCTGAAGGCCACAATGGCAACAGCTGCAGATATAACACAAAGGTACCATTGTCAGTGTATTCATGACAGAAATTGAAACTTAGAATACTGAACTCTTGATCCCCAAAGGGTGTAAGCACTTCTCCTTGGGATTGGTGCAGCACCGTGCCAGCACCACCCATATTGCATATGGGCCTCCGGGGGCGGGAAGGAAGGGGTAGGGGTTGGGGAAATGAGGGGAAATAGCTCACAGGCATGAGTATATTTATATAGGGAAATGGAACTGAATACTAGCACCATTTCCCACTGGGAGTGGTGATTTTATCTGATACCCCATTCCTGAGGGTAACAGTGGTGGAGAAAGCACAGCTGCTGGTGGTGTTCCAATGCCCCCCAGGCTGTATGCTGCTAGCCTCTGTACTGCACTGGTGCCTGCTGAAGTAATTGCTGAGTGCCGTGGGAAAGTGTCACGGTGGAAGAAATAAGGCAGCCCTCCCCAGAAATCTTTGGCAGAGGATTACAGAGTACCTCCATGAAAGTTTAATCAAGCTCTCTATGGAAGATTCATGGGACATGCCAGTGCGCATAAATAAACTGCTCCGCGTGTCTCTCTCTGCCTAACTCTAGAGCGGAATGAAAAGCAGATAGCAACTCTACCTCTCTCGGTTGTTTCACTACCTCTTCTAGCACATGTAAAAAAAGAGTAAATCAACAAATGTGTCCTGTTACTCTGAGGATTTCAAAGCAAACTCTATACTTCCCAGAGGTTCTTTTTCCTGCATCAGGCTCGCCCGTGCTTGACTGTTGGGACTGGCTGGACAGCAAGTGGAGTCAAAAACACGTCCTGGCTCGCTGCACAGCTGGATCCTCTGGTCAACTGTTCCCCCATATTTCTTCTCCTCTTCCACTTCTTCCTCCTCGCTGTTCACAGCAGGAGTCTGTGACTTGGACCCCTCTGAAGTATCCACAGCCACCTTGGGAGTGGTGGCAGGGTCTCCACTGAGGATGGCATGCAGCTCTTAGCAAAAGAGGCAGAGCTGCGACTCCGCACCAGATCAATTGTTGGCACCCTTGCCTTCCAGTATGCCTGCCACGGCTCCTTGGCTTTCACATGGCACTGCTGCTGGTCCTTGTTTTAGCCATTCTCCTGGATCCCCCTGAGCCATCTGCTCATAGATGCCCATGTTTCTAAGGCTGGATTGGATCAGTGCCTGTACCGCCTCTTCTCTTCATAGGCCCAGGAAATCCAATATCTCCTGTGTACTCCAGGGAGGAGTGCATCTACGTGGCGTAGATGGCATAGTCAGCTGCGCAGCTGTACTCACAATGGAGAGCTGCTAGGTGTGCTGGGCAACTAGTAATAGAAATTTGAAAAAATGTGCAGAGCTTTAAAGAGGAACAGAAATCCTCTTTATGGGGGGCAGCTTCCTGTCTACCTGATCCCTGGGCAGTGGAGTTCACAATTGTGATCAGAGCAGTCAGTGTGGGGCACTGGGGGACAGCTTCTGGAGGCCAGTAAGAGTCAACGTAAGTAACCCAGTGTCTACACTGACACTGCGTCAACATAATTACAGCAACTCTGACCCTACATCATCAGGGGTGAAATTTAAGTGTAGACACATCCACAGTTAGGTTGATGTAAGCTGCCTTGAGTCGACCTAACCGTGGAGTGTAGACCAGGCCTAAGTCTATTTCTTACATAGGGTCTTATGTGCTGTTAGTACTGGTAATTCTTTTCTTATGTTTGATTTTAATGAATTGTAGAATAGTTTAAAGGCTCTAGTATGTAAAATCTCATTCCTTCCCCCAAATTATCCTAATTCATTACCTTCTTGCTATGATAGTTTAATTGAGTGTAGGGTTTAAAGCTAATGTTTCTCTTTTTTTTTCTTAATGGTTTTTACTTTCTTTATTGAAAAAGTAATTACCAAATTCCAATACAATAACTGAGAAATGACATTTTCTAATAACTCAAATTATCCCATCACCACCATCATAGTAAAAATCATTGGTGCACCAAAAAGAGGATTCTGAGACTTCAGATTAGTTTAAAATTGCTAGTATGGTTATAAAAATGTTAGGATTTCTGTTCTGTCACCATTTAACCTTCTGCACTAGGCACTTCACTGTTGTGGACAGATGGTCATAACCCTGGGAAATGTTGTGGAGTTCACTTCTCTGTTTCAAAATTTCTACAAGGGTAAAAAAGACAAATGATACTTCTGTGCATAGGGAATGTATCTAACAGCTTCTGCCTATATTTGCTGCCTCTCCCACCATCTATCCCTTCTTTAGATTGTACCATTCAGAGATCCTAAAAGGAAAAAAATTATTTAGCTTTATAACATAATGCAGGATTCTTTTGAAATTACATCAGTATATGCCATAAAAGAAGGCTTAAGGGTAGGAATGAACAATGCTGAGTTGATAACTTAATGAGATTATGCAAAATGTATGTTGCAATAGCGATGCCATTTCCCACAATATCCTTGAAAGACATTATGGTATTGAGTTTATGCAGTATTCTGGGCCTGGATTGTATGTAACTTCCTTATGTGGGGGATGTGACAAATATTGAAACCCTCTGCAGAATCTTTGGGGTCCATAGCTTTAAATAAATGGTTTATGTATGATTATGTTCTAATTCATGGGGTAGGGCTACCACAACTCCTTCAGGAACTAAAAGCAGTATGTGGTGATTAAGGCAAATCAACCAGGTTATAATCCCCCAGAGAGGTACCACCTCCCGGAGCAGCTCACATATATTAGTGCAAACTAGATTCTCCAGAGAACAACAGACAAATAAACCTACTTTTGAATAAATAGCCTGAGTTTAAACTGATCCAGGGTCTGATTTCTGATCCGTGAAAGAGAACCTTTTGTCAAAAGGGGTCCCCCAGTCCTTAGGGAAGGGTTGGAAGGATTAGCACCTGCCAGAGCCAAGGATAGAGTTGGGGTGACCTCTGGAAAGCTTTTTAGCATGCCGGTAGGTGCTTTTATGGTTTTAAATATGTTATCTTCTTAAGGTGAAAGCATTACAGAGAAATGTGTTTTCTTATAAGGAGCTGTGTTGTAACTTGTGACTCATAGAATTTAAGGCTAGAAGGGACCATCATGATCATCTAGTCTGACCTTTTGCACATTGCAGACCACAGATCCTCACCCACCTACTCTTGTAATAGGTCCATAACCTCTGGCTGACTTACTGAAGTCCTCAAATCTTGATTTAAAGACATCAAGTAACAGAGAATACACTATTTACTTTACTTCAAACCAGCAAGTGACCCATGCCCCAGGCTGCTGGCAATTACAGCTGTTCACAAGCTTTCAAAGTGAAAGCAAAGTTCAGATGCTGGCCTATTTACTTGCTGATTATATAACAGTGTAAGGAGGGAACTCTGCAGCGTGGAAAAAACCCCAATTAGGAGGGGGAGAGAGACGGGTCTCTACCCAAGAGCAGTAATGGTTGAGGAGTCTGTAGTGTGGAGTGAGTTTCATTGAGGGACCATGAAGGGTAGGGTGACCAGTTGTCCTGATTTTATAGGGACAGTTCCGATATTTGAGCCTTTTTCTTATATAGAAGCCTATTATCCCCCACCCCCTGTCCCGAATTTTCACAGTTGCTGTTTGGTCACCCTAATGGAGGGGAAATAAAGGTCCAGTTGCCTGGGCATATGACACATGTTAATTACTTACTTTAAACAATGAGAAAGTTGACTGCTAAAATGTGTAGCAAAACAAACACATCAGCCCTTAGATATTCGATATGTGAGCAATTGAAGCTGATACAAGCTTTTGCAAATTGAATGAATAATAAATAACATGGAAAATAAAATGATTACTTCTCATATATATAGCATTAAAAACAAATCTTCATGTAATACTTGCATGATTCGGTAATTTATTGTAATGCATGTTGTATTAATTAAGGCAAATATACCATGGATTGCTTTATTCCCTTCTCCTTCATTTTCAGGGGTCATTATTTTGCATTGCAATTTAGTCACTTTCAATAGAATTTCTGTATGTTTTTGGGTGAACTGGAGACAGCCATTACATTGCTAAAAGGCAGAGTACAGCACTAAGTTGGTGGAGGGTGAATGGATCTGCATAAGTGTCAGCCCTGTGAAACACTAATTACTCTCCTATACTCCACAGTAGACATAAGAAACTAGAGAGCAATAAAAATGTGTGAGCCTTAAAAAGAGCATCTAGTTCTATAACTAAACTTCTTTTAGGGTACGTTTATACTTACATCCGGGTTCGGCGGTAAGCAATCGATCTTCTGGGATCGCCGTCGACTCCGGTACTCCTGCTCCATGAGAGGAGTATGCGGAGTCGATGGGGGAGCCTGCCTGCCGCGTGTGGACCCGCGCTAAGTACTTTGTAGTTCAGACTAAGGTACTTCGACTTCAGCTACGTTATTCACGTAGCTGAAGTTGCGTATCTTAGTTTGAACTGGGGGGGTTAGTGTGGACCAGCCCTTAGATTCAGAGCCAGAGCCAATGCACTTTGAAGTCAACGAGAGTTCTTCCATTGATTCCACTGGGCACTGGATTGAGTCCTTATGAGTATGGTCTAGTAGAACAGGAGCAAATCCATTGTCATGTGACTAATGAAAAATGTCTTAAATATGGAGGGGGTGTGAACACAGCTGTGACTCTTCACAGGACGTGTGGGTCAGTGCCATTTCAGTCAAGTAATTATAGACTATTATTTGTTTTGTTTACAAGTGTCTTCTTCTATCATGTAGTATATTGGGGATCCGGTCTGATTGGGGCCTGTAGGTGCTACCATAACACACACAATGAATAATATGTGATGTAGCTCAAGCAGCCAGTTTAGGATGATGCACTGTCCAAAATAAATGGCTTCTTTTTGAAGCCAGTCATAATTTAAAATAACAAAAACCCCTAGAATTTAGAGGTGATTAAAAATGGTAAACATTTTCCACACAATTTTTTACAATTCTTCATGGGGAAAAAAAAACCCAACATTTTCTGAAGTCTCTGAACAGCTGTATAAACTGGTTGAAAAACAGCAAAAAAAAAAATTATTTAAATTTCAAAAATTCAAAACACTTCAGCCAGCTATAATTATTAACGGTGTCTTTTTTTACATGAAGCTTCTTTGCACCAAATCATAGAAGGTAAGGGTGGAAAAGACCTACTAAATCAGCTACTCTAGCCCACTTCCCATGCAAAATAATACTCTCGAATATATTTGCTAGTGCACTACCCACTCTGGTTCTAAACATTCCAAGCAATGAGGCTTCCACCATGCCCACAGAGTGAATAGTCACATTTTACTATGAATGTCTCTATTGTAAAAGATAGAATTGACCTGTGTTTGTTTTAGCATCACATCCAATTTCGCTCAGTATAAGTCAGCTGCTTTACTCCTGAAATGTATTCCTTTTGAAACCAGAACCTTCTCTTGGGTATCTCAGTATAATTCTGTAGCCATGTCTATAACCCCTTGTGCTGCTATCTTGTCAGCTTTTTCAAGCCAGACAGGTAGCTGGCTCAGTACAGGTCTTGGATAGGAGTCTTCCAACTAACATCCATTAAAGGTCTTGCAGGAGGAAGAGTTAACACTTCAAAGTAGATGGCATTCTTTTCTCTCAGTCTGTACTGAACCAATGCCTCCATGTCTATTTCATGTGGCAGAAATGTGAAACTTAGGTCCTGACCACATATGGCTATCAAAGCTCCTACAGTGCTTTCCACCCAGGTATTAAGATTCTGACCCTGGTGTCCTGGACTACTGGCCAATTTCCAACCTCAGTAATTGTATTTTACCCTAACTAGATTATGCTAGCAGCTTCAGTTGGAGGTGGTATTCTTTACTGCTGTTCTTAACCTGCTGTTCAGTATTAAGCAGTTGCTGTGTTTCACCTCAAAATTGGCTGGGTTTCAGTGATGGATGAACTGATCCCTGTAAAGCACTTTGAGACAAAAGACGATGTGAAGGTAGATTATTCTAAATTTGATATTTAAGTGTAGTAAAAATAAAATTCCCCACATAATATCTTGCTTTGTATTATACATCCTAAACTAGATTTTCATCTTGTGGATTAACATAACTAGGCAAAATATGTAATTTGAGTTTGTATCCATATAAATGATTATACAGCAGTTTGGTTCATTGTTACGTGTCTGCTTATAGATCACGTTTCTATACATTACAATATTTATATGTGACCTCCCAGCAAAATGTTAACCTGCAGTTTTTAATTACCTTCTTATTGCCAACAGGAACCATTATTTGGCTTTTTATTGCAATCATGAACCCTTACTTGGGCTTGTAGGGCTTGTTCTAATGCTCTATAAGTAGCATTACTGCAGCCTAGGGAGGGAGGTGGGCTTCAGAGCATGAGCTCCAGCTGGAGCCAGGACTTCAAAGCTCTGTCTACACAGCCTTTTTAGAGCACTAGCATGATCCCCAAGAGCCCAAGTCTGTTGACCCAGGCTGGGAGACTCTTGGCTGCAGGCTGTGCAGGCTCATCTTCAGAGACAAAACTGTTTAGCGATATGACTTACAATTATATTGTGACTTGTAAGTACACTGCTCAAGGCTTAAATGGTGGTTAATAATCTGGAGTTTTGCACTGGCCTTTAATTATTCCTCACTTTGCTTGTGATGTAACTTTGAACAATGCAATATACCTGTAATTATTGTTTTGTCCCATCTTCTTTTTTTTTCCCCTTTAAAGCCCTGTCTTTTTCTATCCTTCTGTCCCTCTTCCTTTTGCTGCCTTCATAGTATCAGTGCCCACATCAGTGCCAGTGGTAGAATAAAATTACAATGCTACCACATGCTTCCCTGGAGTTTTTTCTTAGTTAATGCCAGAAGTGTATTTCTATTCAGCTGTGCAAGGTCATTCAGAGCTGCTGCTTATTTTAGTGGTAAAATACATCAAAGTACTGTGTCACTCTTTGCCTAGTATATCTGTTAGGAAAAATGACATTTACTATATGCACCGCAGTTCACAACTGGCCAGCAATAATATCTGAAATAAGCAGCAAACTATATGTTAGTGTTAAAAAAGTGAAGCAAATGGCAACACCTTTGAATCAAAGATATTGCAAACATATAGGCCTTTCCCTAGAGAAATATCTATCCAAGTGTTCTAAAATGGATTGGAAAAGGACCGTAAAGAGAGAGAGAGTTCAATCTGGAACATTCTGTAATGAACATAGTTTGCCCCTCTGTAGAGCATTGTGCTACGTGTCTAAGAGGCAAACCAAACTCTTCTATTGTAATTAAATTGTAAAATATTATAGGTCAAATTAACGCCTGGTGTAACTCTCTTCTCTGAAATGGCCTCATGTATTTCACACCAAATCTCAAACAGGTACGCTTTACTTAAACTTTCACAGAACATATTGTGGTGATTGTTATTTCAGTATAATACTAGCTTGCTAAATTCAAGGAGTATTGGTTAGAATCAAACAGAGAAACTTCACTTGATATGGTTCATTACACATAGAAGACTAAGGCAAAACAATTGACCATGCAATTTACATGAATCTAGATTGATATGTACAATATCATTCCAATGAAGATAAGATTTTGCCATCAAGAACATTTATAACTTTATTAGGAGCTTCAAACAATAGGTATCTGAAATTATTTGATTTCTGTCCATTCATTTCAGTGTCTGCACTGAGGACAGTTTAAGTGTCAACATTGTTAACAATCTATTCGACAGGCAAAGGGTTTCTGAAGACAAAAGCCTAGCCTTCAAATCCCCAGAGGCATGAAAAATGAGAAACCCCTTGGATTTACAGAGATGCCAGGGCTCAGTGTTTAAGTGCCTGATGTACCTTGGCTTCCATTCACTTCAGTGGGTGTCAGAATAGGCCCGAATAGTAAAATTTGGCCTTGGTGATTATTTTTTGAACCTAACTGTACCTAAAACTTTTTGATCCTTACATATTGGATGTTGTTGTTGTTGTTGTTCCATCATGGGTAGATAACATCCCTGCTTTTATATGAGAATTGTGGAAAATAAAAACATAAAGAGCCATTTTTTCCTGAGATGGCTGAATGGAAACATCCACAAAAATGCACTTGTTTTTCAGTTGAAACCCTTGTTTTGTCTCCCAGGTAATTATGTCCTTCTTTACTACCCTGCATTGATGCCTATTTACATGTACCCACATGGTTTTGTGGGACCCACCTTTGAAATTTTGGTTTTAAATGAACAAGAATGATTTTTTTTTTAGAACAGGTGTCTGATAACAAATGTTGATTAATTACAACATACATTTTATTTTATTGTTTTTATTTATTTGTATTGTGGTAGCAGCCAGATGGACCAAACAAGATTGGATCCCATTGTGCTAAATCTTGTACGCACACACACATGCACACACACACACACAGATGGTCCCCATCTGGAAGGATTTACAATTTAAATAGGCAAGGCATACCAAGTGTGAGAGGGGAAACTGAGATTTGGAGAGCTGAAGTGAGTTGCCTGAGATCACCTGTGTCCTAGACTGTGCCCATCCACTAGCCAGTTCAGCCTGTATTTGGTAATCTTCCAGATTGCTTATTGATCAGTGAAGTTTAAACCCATTGCTTTACTAGGAAACCCTTTTTTGTTTCTCTTAAAATCAGATTTAGTTGTTTACTGTTGAATATTTTACCACTTAGCACCTGGGTTTTTATTGAGTTAACAGTTCTGATCTCTTGATCATGTTTTTGTTTTAAAGATTGTCCTTGTAACAGATGTATATAAATGAGCCCAAAGTGAATAGCCATGGTTTATACTTTAGAATACAAAAATATTTGATTTTCTTTTTGTAGAGGGGAGGACTGTAAAAATAAGCTGAACGGATGGGGAAATCTGAGGACAGATTAATCCAATATCAGCGAGTAAGACTGAAAGCTGGGATTTTCAAAAGTGCTCACTATTGGCTTGACTGTGCTCACATTGATCCCATTAACTTGGGTTTGAATAGAGACTGGGAGTGGCTGGGTCATTACACATATTGAATCTATTTCCCCATGTTAAGTATCCTCACACCTTCTTGTCAACTGTCTAAAATGGCCCATCTTGATTATCATTGCAAAAGTAATTTTTGTCTCCTGCTGATAATAGCTCATCTTAATTAATTAGCCTCATACAGTTGGTATGGCTACTTCCACCTTTTCATGTTCTCTGTATGTATATATATTTCTTACTATATATGTTCCATTCTATGCATCTGATGAAGTGGGCTGTAGCCCATGAAAGCTTATACTCAAATAAATTTGTGAGTCTATAAGGTGCCACAAGTACTCCTGTTCTTACTGAAGTCAATAGGAATTTTACCATTGACTGCAATGGGAGCTGAGTTATGCCAATGCACTTTTGTCCAGTGTTGTCAACTTTTGCAATTTTATCACAAGTTTCATAATATTTGGTGGGTTTTTTTACCTTCAAGCTCTGGTTCCTGGAGTGTTGTTATTTAATGAGAATATCAGCTTTTAGAGAGAATCCAATCTCATAATTTTTAAGCCAATTTTGTGATGTTTTGAAGCCTGATTTTTTTTTTATTTTTTTTTTGAATGCTTGGGGTTAACAGTACTGAAAATCCTACCTACAAATTTCATCATCAATTAGTTCTGTTGGGCTTCCCAAAGAGGGATGTTTTGACTAACAGGAGGTGGAAGACATTTCACACAGCTCTGTCTGTAGTATTGACACATTCACCATGGAAGGAAGGAATAGAGAGGGTGCTTTCAGACTGAAGATGGGCCTGAACCAAAGTCAGGGCTCTGAGCAGGGATTTTGGGTAATTTACTCTACACAGAAGGAGCGGTTGAAACTTTTAGAAGGATGTTCGCTGCTCAAAGGAACTCACAGTCTATCAGGACAGACACAGACAGAGGTTAGGGGCAAGGGGGGAGGTACAACAGTAGATGATAATTTATATAAAAGTTAACTGGATTCATTGTGGACAGCCTGGCACATAAGGAGAACATAAATATCGACCGTGTAGGAGCCCTTTGAGAGGTCATGCTATGTGTGCAAGGATACATGAAAGAAGTCCTAGAAGTAACTGTGAGAAGCTGAGAGGACAGGGCACACAGGAGGAGAGGATGGGAAATTTTTAGGAAAGACAAGACCTGGTGTTCATGCTGCTTGTTTTTTCTGACATTAGAACTGATTTTAACAGGTTTCTCTCTATATATTTTATGAAGTTTTATTTGGAAGGAATTTTTTCCATATATCACTAAAATGTTGGATGTTAAAGTGACTCAGAAAAGAAAGATCTGACAATACAGTAATTGTACAATATATATTGAATGGGTGTATATTCAGTGTATCTCACTGGTAATCTCATGCACAATAAATGTATGTGGCAAACTGGGATTAAAAGAATGTGGACCAAAGAGTTGATTTTAATATTCTATAGCTTACTCAGTGACCTGCTAATAAGAGTCTGCAGTAATGTGGGAGACCTAGCTATTATTTGTCTGGTTTTGGTAAAGTCTATCCATGAGGAAGTTTGTGTGGGAAGTTGTTTTTTTTATGAGTATCCAGTTTTGAGAGCTCATTCTTAATCTTCCCCTGTTTGCTGTATAGGATGTTGAGCAGGTGGTTTCGCAGTTTCTTTGAGTGTGTGTGGCACAGTCTCTCAGCATAGTCTGTGTGATATGTAGATTGTAATGGATTTTTTACCTTTAGTCCTTTTGGTATGATGTCCATCTGTTTGCATTTGGAAAGGAAGATGATGTCTGTCTGTATCTGTACAAGTTTTTTCATGAGGTTGATGGATTTCCATTCCATATGGCTAGATATTATTCTCATTACTATTTTCCCTGGAGCTACAACGAATGCAGCTATAAAAATATGAAATCACTAGCCATATTACAATGGGCTGTGGTCTTGCTGGCTTTCATCAGCTGAATAAAACTGGCCCAGAACTTGGACAGGAGACCTCCAAGAAAAATGAATCCATGGAACACATACTAACAAGGCTTCCTGGCTAGACTACATCTCCAATGATGCAACATGGTTGAACTGATGCAGCCCATCATGGGAGTCATATGGCTGTGGTGGATTATGGGAGATAATGAGAGCCTGGCCAATGTCTTTTTAGGAGACAGTGTTTTCTAGGCAGTGTTTTAAAGCAGAGGGCTTGGCATTAGGAATCCTAGATTCTAGTTGTGCTCTACCATTCTGTGTGACCTTAGACCAGTCTTTCTCTACTTCAGTTTCCTTATCTGTAAATTGAATCTAATACTCCTCTTATAGGGCTTTCATGAGGCAGGTCGCAGAATCTGTGCCTGAAGAGATGGGAGAGGACTTGTTAGGAGCAGGGTTTGTAGGGATGTGCATCATTCTTGCCAGGGGCTGAATGCCCAGAGCTTCCATTGATGTCTTGTAATAATATATCTTGAAATCCTGGGGAAATTCCAGAAGACAAGAAAAGTGCTACTATTTTGGCAATATTCAAAAAGGCAAAAGAGAGGACCCATGTAACCTGATACCAAGCTTAGGCAAAATAATGGAAAAGCTAATACAGGATTCAATTGATAAAGATTAAATTATAGGAATATAACTAATGACAGTCACCATGATTTTAAGGAAGATAGGTCTTGTCAAACAAACCTGATTTCATTCTTTGAAATTACAAATTTTGGTGATAAAGGTACATCTATAAAGTTAGTACTGCATATCTGCTGATTAAAAAATTGAGCATGATATAATTTCAATAGAGTACACATTAAAAGGATTAAGACCTGGCTAACTGACAGATCTCAAAAGTAATTGTCAATGGGAAATCATGGCTGGAAGCTGAAGCCAAACAAATTCCAACTAGAAATTAAGCACAATTTTTAACAGCAAGGACAACCAGCCATTGGGGGGCGGGGGAGGGGGAGGAACTAACAGGGGATTTGGTGAATTCTCCACCTCTTGCTGTCATCAAATCAAGACTGGATGCATTTCTGGAAAATATGTTTTAGCCAAACACAAGTTATTAGCACAATACTGTTGTAACTGCGTGAAATATAATGCCCTGTGATATATAGGAGGTCAGAGATGATCTAATGGTCCCTTCTTGCCTTAAACTATGTGAATTAAGATACTGTAGTATTCTAGAATGGCACACTTTAAAAAATGTAGCCTATTAAGTCATTACTGATGACAGTAGTGTTACTTATTTGTTCTTATACCACCCCGAATATGCTAGGCACTGTATTATCCTTCCCTAAAGGGCTGGTTTTTTTTTTTTGTTTTTTTTTTTGTTTTTTTTGCACTAAATAAGGCTTCTTTCTTGTCAAGGAATAAATACATTTTTGTAAGTCCTTATGCCACCATTCTAAAGGCTAAGTCATGGTGCAATGTTCAGCAGAGAATGTCCTCAAAACTGGCAGCCTGCAAGTTAAATCTGTGATGGTGGATGATTTAGCTTTGAAGTACATCTAAATGTGTAGAAGAAATAAGACTAATAAATCTCTGTAGTGGTATATATGTATTTCTAGAAATCTTGCTTGTGAGTGATTAGGTTGTAAAATACACAGTTAACCATTTCACCTGCTGTCTCTCTGAAGACAAGAAAGCTGGCATGTTACATCATTACCTTATAACACACTTTTTCATGATTGTGTGCTTGACTTTTTTTCCCCTCAGAGAAACTTTCAGGAAATATAAGGGCATAGACTCATATATGGTTGAAAGATGCACATTCTGCACAAAATAACCTTTGGCTACAATTGAAAATGTAATGTAAAATCTACATTTTTGTTAAGAATGATACATCAGTTGGAAAAAAGCCACTTTGTAGTTGATGTCCTTTATGATATTAAATTTTATAATCAGTCTTTGTGGAAGCAGAAAGCACAATGTTTAATGTTAAGGAACAGTTGAACTTTGGGGATTTTCAGTTAACTATACATGCAATATATAGGATATAAATAAAACAGTGTGCCTTGGATAGTGAACATTTTACATTTTTTTTTTTTAAACTGAAGTAATAAATACAGTTACATTTGCCATTTCCATTGAGACACTCTTTTCCTACAGCATAACTTTCTGAACAAGTTACCTTCTGAGAAAAGATTTCCATTCTTGGCCTCTGTCACAAGGTACTTTAACCAACGCCCTGCTGCCCCTGGAATGCTCATGGAAGCTATGTTCCACATTATGGATTAGAGCTATTATATTGTGTCTGTTGTGATACCTCCAAGAAATTACCTGAATAGTGATAGATAGCCTGAGCCTCAGTCAAGGTAGCTGATATTCTTCATGTATGGTTTATAAAAGCAAAATGTACATAATTTGGAAAGAGAAGTTGTGCACCTAAGGGCTTTATGTTAATTAAAGGGCAAGTTTAATATAACGTTAATAGTCTTGATGCCATAATTGTGATCATTTTGTTTTAAATTAGGAAAAAGACTTGTACACAGGGGCACCACAAAATCTAGTAGCCCCGGGTCCACAGGAGAGTTAATCCAGCCATGGCCATAGCCAGGGGGAGGGGTGCACCAACTGGTGAGTCACTGTCTTTCATAAGCACCTAACGCAATGAGGGCCTGAGTCTGAACGGGGAATTTGGGTGCTACTGCAAAATAAATAGTAATAATTTAATTAAGTGTGTGTGTGTGTGTGTGTGTGTGTGTGTGTGTATGTATACCCACATATATATATTACTATATATGCATATATAGATATCCTTCACACAGGCATACACTGTTGCTTGACATTATAAGAGGCTACAGTTTGTCTAGGAAAAAAACCCATTGTTTTTTAGTTTACTTACAAGGATTCAGATTTCCCCTTCCTTAATTATGTCAGCTGTGTAGGTAGCATTTGTTGACAGGGCTGCAATACATGGAGTCCAAATTGAGGCTATGTGACTTGTCTTACAATGCCTGAACAAATGTTACAATTGTACGTTTTCCTTTTTTTGGTACAAATGTTGTCACAAGACTGGATTAATGTTCTGCCATTTTTTGTTCTTGTTCTAGTCATTTTCAAAGACCGTTATATCAGAATTTTAATGCCTTGTATAATCTGTGAATTATATCAGTGTGCTCGACCACACTGACCTTTTCAGCATGCTGTAATTTGATTGAGTAGCCATGCCGGTGCTCTCTTAACTGCTTTATTGTCTCATAGGGAATAGATAGACTAGGCAGACATTCAAAATGTACTCCACCCTCATTTTGACATCAACTCTTGGCCTTTTGAATGTTATACAGAGGTGTTACTGACGGTTGATACTCATTAATTGGTATCAAACAGTAAAATAGCCTTATCCAGGAACCTGTTTTAAAGAGGGAGCTTAGAGGGAACAATGTGTACCGGAATATTGAAGAGCCATAATGTAGCATAGATACCCTATTTCACAAATTAGCTTAGTAATAGCATGTACTCATATGCATTAATCTGTGCTATGACAGAAGTGATAACAAAGTGGGAAATGAAACCAATTCTGCCCATTTTTATTATGATCTCAGTCGTAATTTTGTGTTTTTTCTCAGATGCCATAATATTAAAATGCATGATGAATGGGGGTTAATATTGGACATTACCTTTCAGAGAATACAGAAATAGTGTTATGAAATTATTGATACTGCATCAAAGGTTGAATGAGGTTTCAGAATTAAAACGTTGATAAGAATGATTCAATTTTATATTTTCCCCACACTCATTCCAAGCTTTGAAATAAGTGTATTGATTTTTGTGTCACTTTCTGTTACCATTGCAGGCGCTCTCTTAAGTATACTTAGCATATGCCAGAGAATAAACATCTGTTATGAGCTGCAGCAGTTGTAGAGAGCTGTGATAGTTTGAGCATTTTTTGGTTGTTCCCTATATTTCAATCAGCTCCCAGGTTCTTCAGTTCATAGCAAAATATAAAGTTCATGAGCAATTGCATTTATCATACAGCTGCAAGTAAGGGATGTTTGAAGAGATTGTAGAAACACAATATATTGAAAGGAAGTATGGTTTGTGGTTAAGCCATTGGACTGGGAATCAGGAGATCTGGCTTCAATTCCTGGGTTTGTAGGGACATCAGGTATGATGTCAAGCCAATCTGATAGCTTTCTTTGATAGGATAACAAGTTTTGTGGATAAGGGAGAAGCTGTGGATGTGGTATACCTAGACTTTAGTAAGCAGGGCCGGCTCCAGGCACCAGCCGACCAAGCACATGCTTGGGGCGGCACCTTGCGGCAGGGCGGCACTCAATTATTTATTTATTTATTTATTTTGATTCAGCGGTGCGGTGCTCAGAGGGGGGGCGGGGGCTTCGGGCAGCGTGGTGCTCGAAGGGAGGGCGGGGGCTTCGGGTGGCGCTCGGAGGGGGGGCGAGGGCTTCGGGCGGTGCTCCGGGAGGCGGCGACTTCGGGCGGCGCGGTGCTCGAGGGGGGACGGGGCTTCGGGTGGCGTGATGCGGGGGGGGGGGGGGGGATTTCGGCGGCGCTCGCGGTTGGGGGGATACGGCGGGGCGGCGCTCTTCTTTTTCGCCTGGGGCGGCAAAAAAGTTAGAGCCGGCCCTGTTAGTAAGGAATTTGATATGGTCTCGCATGATATTCTTATTGATAAACTAGGCAAATACAATTTAGATGGGGCTACTATAAGGTGGGTGCATAACTGGCTGGATAACCATACTCGAAGAGTTGTTATTAATGGTTCCCAATCCTGCTGGAAAGGCATAATAAGTGGGGTTCCGCAGGGATCTGTTTTGGGACAGGCTCTGTTCAATATCTTCATTAATGACTTAGATATTGGCATAGAAAGTACACTTATTAAGTTTGCAGATGATACCAAACTGGGAGGGATTGCAACTGCTTTGGAGGACAGGGTCATAATTCAAAATGATCTGGACAAATTGGAGAAATGGTCTGAGGTAAACAGGATGAAGTTTAACAAAGACAAATGTAAATTGCTCCACTTAGGAAGGAAAAATCAGTTTCACACATACAGAATGGGAAGAGACTGTCTAGGAAGGAGTATGGCAGAAAGGGATCTAGGGGTTACAGTGGACCACAAGCTAAATGAGTCAACAGTGTGATGCTGTTGCAAAAAAAAGCAAACATGATTCTGGGATGTATTAACAGGTGTGTTGTGAGCAAGACATGAGAAGTCATTCTTCCACTCTACTCTGCTCTGGTTAGGCCTCAACTGGAATATTGTGTCCAGTTCTGGGCACTGCATTTCAAGAAAGATGTGGAGAAATTGGAGAGGGTCCAGAGAAGAACAACAAGAATGATTAAAGGCCTTGAGAACATGTACTATGAAGGAAGGCTGAAAGAATTGGGTTTGTTTAGTTTGGAAAAGAGAAGACTGAGAGGGGACATGATAGCAATTTTCAGGTATCTAAAAGGGTGTCATAAGGAGGAGGGAGAAAACTTGTTCACCTTAGCGTCTAAGGATAGAACAAGAAGCAATGGGCTTAAACTGCAGCAAGGGAGGTTTAGGGTGGACATTAGGAAAAAGTTCCTAACTGTCAGGGTGGTTAAACACTGGAATAAATTGCCTAGGGAGGTTGTGGAAGCTCCATCTCTGGAGATATTTAAGAGTAGGTTAGATAAATGTCTATCAGGGATGGTCTAGACAGTATTTGGTCCTCCCATGAGGGCAGGGGACTGGACTCGATGACCTCTCGAGGTCCCTTCCAGTCCTAGAATCTATGATCTTGGCAAGTGACAATATCTTTGGATATGTCTACACAGCATTTTGCAGTGAGTCTGCCAGCTCGGGAGGCTCTAAAAATAGCTGTATTGTCAGGGCTTTGAAGTTGTTGCTTAAGCTAGAGCTTAGACTCTGAAGCCTAAGGAGGGGGGTGGGCTTCAGAGCCCAAACTCCAGCCTGAGCCTCAACTTCCAAGCCCTGACTATAGAGCTATTTTTAGAGCACTAGCATGAGCCCCACTAGCCCAAATCTGTCAACCTGGGCTGGGAGGCATGCTCCAAAATGCTGTGTAGACCGACCCTCTGTGGTTCAGTTTTCACTCTTGCAAAATGGGAATAAGACTTGCTGGCAGCGTGCACTAGATGTCACCTAAAATTATTTGTGGCAATTGAATAAAAATATTTATTATCTGAAAGAAAAGAACAGAAAATTGTTGGTTAGAACGGATTATGTGAATTTAAGACCCCATCAAATGGGAGGGTCACAAAGGTTAAGACCCTGGTGTTAGCTCTAATTCTGAATGTCCTGGGGGCTGGTTAGGTGGTTTTTAGACAACACTTTAAACACAACTTAATCTAGCTTTACAAATATGTCTTATGTTTTGCTGGTGTCTCTCATAAATATCTATTAAGCTCATGTAAATATCAGTGTAGGGGCCGATTTTTTTCAAAGTCACAAAGTGCAGTTAGATTCCCTACTCCCATTAATTTTGAATTATCGTCCTAATTCACAGTTATCTCTTTGCAAATCTCCCTCTCGGATCTTATAAAAAATGTCTATTGTTTAACTGCTAGATGCTTTAATACATTTGTTATATGAATGTGCACCCTTCTCCTATCCATAATTTGTTTCAAATTACTTTGGTAAATATATTACCAGCTGTGCAAGAAACCATTTGAAAATATCACAGGAACTCTTCTGATTCTTCAAGGAAACACTTTTTTTAAAAGTAATTTCAGATTCTTGTAACCACTATAGTGGATAGTCACCTATCTGTCATGCCTTATAGCAAACTACAAAGTACAATAAAACTTCAGGCTCCTATCCTGAAATTGATAGCATGGAGATGGATTGGTGTGTTCACATGGAAGGCAATATCAATTGCAGGATTGAAGCCTTATTTTGTTTTGATCCTTTTGTATTTGTATAAACCCTTCTTGAGGACAGCACTTAAGCACGTGCTTAACTTTAAACATATGCTTGTGTGCCCTTCCCAAAGAGGAATGCTGCTCTGAATGAGAGCCACAAGTTGCTTCTCAGAATTTTGTAGAGTTAAATAATACAGTGCATATATGATATAGATTACAGAAAACAGTAACATAAAGATCTTGTGATGAATAAAACAATCATATGTCAAAGGTAACTCAATGAAAAAGTTAATAAGTAATGGGAAGACAATGAGGTGGATTTTGAAAAAGAGATGAAGAGTCAGAGATGGCAAATACAAGAAGGATGTTATAGGTGACAAGTCATGACGTCAACAATGGCAAGATTATGTGAAATGACAGAAGGGAAGGTGTACTTGTACAACAAAGCTTTTCAGTCCAACTTCAATCCCAGGCTTGAAGTCTCTCTCTACTGTATTTTCCCAAAAGTCTTCTGTAACAAGTCAGTGCACCAGACTTCAGTGCATATCATTTAACATAATCCATAACATTTCACAATATCCTGGCTCTAATCCTGACCCTTTGGATCAAATGTTTTGCTACTCCAGTCAATTAAATATCAGCTAATTTTAAAATTTGACAGTTTTTGTACCAAATTGAAGCGTAAATGCAGCTTAAGAAGAAATCCATGTATTTTAAACAACATGTACTTCAGTGGCTAGAAGCTGGACTGGACAAGAGGAAATCAGAGTTCTGTTCCCAGCTCTAATGAGAAGAGCTGGTTGGGAAATTTCAGACACAACATTTTGTCAGAAAGTGCCAATTTGTGAAAACCAAAACTGTTTGCATGAAATGCTCAGTTTCCATGTATATTTTGTCAAGTATCAGAGGGGTAGCCGTGTTAGTCTGAATCTGTAAAAAGCAACAGAGGGTCCTGTGGCACCTTTAAGACTAACAGAAGTATTGGGAGCATAAGCTTTCGTGGGTAAGAACCTCACTTCTTCAGATGCAAGATTTGCATCTGAAGAAGTGAGGTTCTTACCCACAAAAGCTTATGCTCCCAATACTTCTGTTAGTCTTAAAGGTGCCACAGGACCCTCTGTTGCTTTTTACATGTATTTTTTGTTTCCAATTTCTTTTGAAAAAATGCCCCATGTCTCAAAATAAAAGTTCTGTTTTTCAGTTCCAAATGAGTTTTCATTTTAAAAGTTAAATTTATTCATATTCAAAAATCTTAAAAAATTAAGTGGTCAGAATTGAAACAATATTCCAGGGTTGTCAAAATTAAAATATTTCGATTAACCTAATTAATGGTTTGTGGGGGAGAGGGGGAAAGGGACACTGAGATTTCAACTTTTGCTCCCAATTGGGGCAGGACGTTTTTTTGAAATCTAGAAAATTCTCATGGGACAGGGAAACTATTTCATACCTAGTTTTACTGCTGAGTGATTTTTGGGCAAGTCATTTTACCTCTCTGTGCTTCTGTTTTCCCCTACTGTCATTTCTCATCTATTTGGAGGAGCTTGCAACCTATGCAAGTGTACAGAGGGCACGGATGACGGGATTTTAGTTGGGAGTCACTAGGTATGACAATCATACAAAGTATAAGACCAAAAATTTAATTTGAAATTGTATCCAAAATAGTTGTGACATGGAGACTTTGACAGTAAACTTGGGGCACATCTGTATGCCCTCACATGTATTTGTGCCATTTATCCTATCATACCCACCCTTCTTATGGTATATACACTAGTAGGCTTTGTTGATTGATTAATAATTAATTTGGCATCTCTAAAATATAAAAATAAATATATTTAATCATATATTAAAAACATAATGATGTATTATTTCTATTAAGGCAGTGCCTAGAATCTGGGCTTTATTGTACAGTATTAGATATGTACACTGCGGATACACATGGCAAGAGACAGTGTTTGCTCCAAAAAGCTTACAAATTCAATAGATAAGTCAGACAAAAGGTGAGTGCATATAAAACATGATTTTTTATCTATATAGTTGGTTTAATAATAAAATATGGATGCCATAATGTCTGATGTAACTAAAATATTAATTTTAACAGTGCAATAAAGTAG
Source organism: Trachemys scripta elegans (assembly GCF_013100865.1). Taxonomy (NCBI): domain Eukaryota; kingdom Metazoa; phylum Chordata; order Testudines; family Emydidae; genus Trachemys; species Trachemys scripta. The sequence goes on along the minus strand of NC_048308.1, from coordinate 14,614,831 downwards.
TTTTGAATAATACAAAATAAATGACTGAATAAGAGATTCAAAATAAATACACAGAACTTCAATCTAAAAATTTTGGTCATGGTTTCTAATTCTTTCTAGGTTAAGTAGTCAGCATCTCCCGGCCAGCCTGTTCTAACTGTTATGAAACTTGTACATGCTGAATACAAGCCACAAGGTCAACCTCAAGTTAAAGTTAGATAAGGATTTTGTGTTTATAAAAGGAAGTATAACAAAGCCACATTAGGATATAGTATGAAATCAGACTCACAATTTGACACGCGGAGATGTAGAGGGGAAGAGAAATAGGAGGAGGTGAAGAAGAAATTGATATATAAAAAGTGGAAAATTTCAGTAGCACGCGCATAGCACTTGCATTTATATAGGGATTCATGCTTATCTTCATACCATTATGCAAAAATAAGTAATTTTTCAACACCCTTGGGTGGTGAGTGCTGTAAGTGTTGCTATCCTCATTATGCAGGTAGGGAAACTGAAATGGAAAGGTTAAGGGAGCTGCCCAAGGCTACAGAAGTGATAGGACCAAAATGGAATTGAGGTTCTTGACTCCCAGCCCATTGCTCATGTTTCTAGCCCATGCTGTACAAAGGCCAGATTCTGCCCTGCTGCTGTAGCCTTCCCTCTCCTTGTACCTCTTAGAGCATCTGTGCATAATTTAGTCTCAAAATGCAGAGGCTGCTCCTTTCTAGGATTCAGGGCTCTGGGAAGCAAATCCAGTTGGGTGCAGAAAAAAGACAGCAGGGTTACTGTCAGGCCATCCTTAGGATTTATAGGGCCTGTAACAGACCCAGACCAGTGGGGTACAGAAGTCTGGTAGAAGGCAAGTATACTGGCCACTGGATGAATAGTTTTCTGTTCCCTGAGTGACCAGAGGAGGGGCTGCCGTAGAGCAATTAGGAACCTGCTAGAACCAATTAAGACAGGCAAGCTAATCAAGACATCTGGAGCCAATTAAGAACTTACTAGAATCAATTATAGCAGGCAGGCTAATCAGGACACCTGGTTTAAAAAGGACCTCCCATCAGTTAGTGAGGGGGTGTGCAAGGAGGAGGGAGTGAGAAGGTGTGCTGCTGGAGGACTGAAGAGTACAGGTGTGATCAGGCTTCAGGAGGAAGATCCTGCCATGAGGATAAAGAAGGTGCTGGGGGAAGGCCATGGGGGGAAGTAGCCCAGGGAGTTGTAGCTGTCGCTGTCATGCAGCTGTTACAGGGAACATTGTAGGCAGCTGCTATCCACAGGGCCCTGGGCTGGAACTTGGTGTAGAGCATGGGCCCGGGTTCCCCCCATCCCCTCAACTCCTGATTGGACACAGGAGGAGTTGACTTGGTCTGTGAGCAACACCAGAAGGGCAGGTCTAATTTTGAAGGGGATCTGGCCTGTCCTCGACCCACTAGGTGGGACACAGAGACTGTGGGGATTGTTCTCCATTTTCCCCCATGCTGGCCAGTGATGAGGTTAGCTGAGTGAATGGCAGGTTTGAGCCTCTATCAGAGGCGGCCAAACTGAGGGCTGCTATGAACATCTGAGGTGAGCAATTCTGCCAAAAAGCACAGGACCCACCAAGGCAGAGGAGGAACTTTGTCAGAGACCCTATGCAGTATTCTTAAACAGGTGCTCCTATGCCTGATGGCAGCCCAGGCTCGCATGTGTATTTTAGATAAGGGAGGGTCTTTTGAAGGATTTATTTAAAAAACTATGTCTGAAGATCCAAACATTTAAGGCTAAAGGTGAATACTCAGATTGTGCATCTAAAAATCTATGCAAGGATTTTTTAGAAATGTGATTTTATAATTTTCATCAACACACTAATGAAATATTTTTAAAGCAAATTTTAAACTAAGGTCCTGGAGACTCACATGTTCTGAGTAAATATTACAGTCATGCACAACTGTTTTTGTCAGTAAATTCAGAAACTGACAGTATATACCTGGGGGTTGGCAAGTGCCTGTTCAATGGCTTCAGTACCACTTGAATGGCTCGTTAACAGTTTCAATGCTGAACTAATAGGTCTGGCAGGCTGGAAGGTTTTTTCATTTTTAAGTACTAGATCCATTCTGGAGGAAGACTCACCAGGCTGCAGCAGCTAGCTGTGGTGGGAGCCTGCAGGAAGGGTCAGAACAGCTATAGGAAAAGGGAGAAGGGTGGACACTAAGACCCAGGGTGCCCCAAATTTTCCAGTGCCCCACGCTGCTGCGTATGCCTAAGGATGTCCCTGCTTACTGTCCCTAAGTACCTAGCATTCTAGGAAGCCTCCCTGAGAAACAATCCCTCTTGACGTTCCCCTAGGGAGTAATATTATATATAGTTCTTCGAGTGATGGTCCCTATATGGATTCCAGATATGGGTGTGCATGTGCGCCATGGGCCAGAGCCAGAACTGTTCAGCAGTAGTGCACATGTGACGCATCTTCTGCATGTCTGCATCGGAGGCTATAAGAGACCATATGCATTGATGCCGTTCCAGTTCCTTCTTACCGCTGCATGGCCAGAGTCAGAATCTCTGTTCCTCAGTGCTTGTAGCTCTGCTAAGGGACCTTTTGTCTGTTCTCTCTCATCTGTATATAGTTGTTAGGATTAGTTATATAGTGTTGTGTATATAGTAGTTCTTGTACACTTTAGTTAGACTTCTCTGTTGGACTTCTCCCAATGGGTAGATCCCCACCCTTCTGTGGGGAATGCCTCAACAAATCAGTTACAAGAATTGTGCCTCATGCCCATGCTCCTTCTCCATGAGTGATGAGCACCAGTGGTATCTCTACTGTCTCAGCGAAACCTGTGTCATCGCCCACTTTTCTATCTGCCGCTCGTTCCCATCTCGGGCTTGGAAGAACCTCTGCAAGTTTCTCATGGAGGAAGCTGTGCACCCATGTGCACAGTTAGATCCAGGACCGGTGAATCCGCTGATACGGCGCTTGTCACGGCCAGTGAGCACTCTTCCAGCTGCCTCCTGCACACTGGAGCCTCGGTACCACTGCATCCACCAAAGCCCCAGTGTGAGCATAAGAAACATGGCCATGGGCATAGGGCAGCTCCTTGATGAGGATTGCTCAATTACTTGCAGGTAAGAGGGATACTGGAGCAGTGGTGACCTGTACAGCCTCTTATAGCGTCAGACACAGACATGCGGAAGACGCTCATGCAGGTCAAATGACACTACATGCTATAGGACATGTCTACACTACAGGCTGGATCGATGGGCAGCAATCGATCCAGCGGGGGTCGATTTATCATGTTTAGTATAGATGCGGTAAATCGACCGCCGATTGCTCTAGTGTCGACTCCATTACTCCACCTCAACAAGAAGCGCAAGGGGAATCGATGGGAGAGCATCTCCCGTCGACACACCGCAGTGAAGACACCACTGTAAGTAGATCAATCTCCCCCCATAGTGTAGACCAGCCCTACCACTGAACTAAGTAACCACCTCTTCCAGACCCAAGACTGGGCTTATCAAGCACAACTGAGCCTTCATTGTGACATTCACTCTTCTGCAGGGGATACAGCTCAAGATAATTGGCCTTGTGCTGTATCTCTGCCCTCTGTGAATTAAGTTGATATGAGGGAGAGGGGGAAGGTGAGTTTTCATATCGAAATAAGTTAATAGCTGTACACACCGTTTAAAATCTAAATTGCTAAATAAATATTATTTATAAATGTTAATCATTCAGCAGCATCTTGGTTAGGTCACTTCAGGATATTGCCATTTGATTGCTTAATAGCTCTTTTTAGTATAATGTCACTTACTGGCTATTACCTAGGAATGTAGAAGCTAACAGTGTGGTCTAAAGAAGATGGAGGAACACAAAGTAAAAAGGGTGTGGTTGCTTTGTAAAATTCATTCAAATTAAATTATCACTTGGCATGTCTGCAGTCTAATAGGAATTATCCACATTCGTTCTCCTGAATGCAGCTGTTCTCATGTGTTGCTCACGGATATACAGGGTCTGAAAGACAGCTGATCTACCTGATTCATACATGAGGATATTGCATCTTGTTTGGCTTGTCTCATTTCTCAAATACAAGTGTAAGAAGGAGTTCACAACATGGTTCATTTATATTAGCATTATATTGCACTGAAATGAGAATCTGCACCTTAAAAATAAATAAAAGCCTTTCAATGGCACTTGCTTGACAGTAAATGTCAAGTGTAACCCCTTGACACATAGGTGCCGACTTCCTCTTTGCTTGGTGGGTGGTCGACCCCTGGCCCTGCCTCTTCCCAGCTCTGCACCTCCCTCGCCTTGCCCCATTCCACCCATCCCCCCAAGTCCCCACTCCTGCCCTGCCTCTTCTCTGACTCCTCCCCTGAGCACGCCGCGTCCCTGCTCCTTCCGGAAAGTCCAAAACACTGCCAAACAGCTGTTAGGCGGTGAGGCGACAGGAAGTGCTGGGAGGGAGGGGGAGGAGCAGGGACGTGGCACACTTGGGGGAGAAGGCAAGGAGGGGGTGGGAGGAGCTTGGCTGCTGGTGGGTGCTAAGCACCCGCTAATTTTTCCCTGTGGGTGCTCCAGCCCCAGAGCACCCACAGAGTTGGCACCTACGCCTTGACATACAGCCTCTAGGTGACTCACTCCTGGATTACAACAGCTACAGAAGCTCAGGTCTTCGTTTCCCAGACTACCTTGGTCCTAGTAGTGTTGCTAGCCCTGGAACCAGAACTTGGAGACTAAGGGTTTTGTTTTACTTTCAGTTGAGGCTGTATTTGATGTGTAGGAGAGAAGCATCACAGCCAGGGAGGATCCTTCTACCCTCCATATTCCTATCCAAGGGAAGACTGAGTCCTTTGGGGATTTCTGGAACATTGAACAGACACCCAGAAGGCTGAGGAGAGACTGAAGCCAGGCTACTAAGAGGTAGCCTAGCCAGACATTTGAATCCAGATCAGAGAATCATAAGGATTATTTTACCATGCTTGGTGTAGAGACTTTGTAAGTGTGCCTGTTTAATTTGATAATGTGTTTTAAGCCAGCCATTGATTTCAATGCTTTTTCATCCATCAAAAACTGAGCCTGAACTCAGTATTTGCACAAGTAGGACCTTGGAGAGATCACCGGGTGCTATATATTGTCTGTAAATGTTGGAAGGGGTAGAGTTTACGTATTGTTGGTTTTTGTCTTTTATTATTCTGATCCATTTTTTCCATTGTCCCCTATCCTGAGTTCCCCATACCTAATAAAGCCTCAGTCATTGTTTTGTTACTCTGGGAATTGTGATAGTCACAACACACACAAACAAAACAACTGACACTCCTCTATATGATATTGTGTTAAATACTCTCCCAAGAGACAAGCTCTCTTTGTTCTCTCCTCTGCACTAGGAGAGGTTTCCTTGGATGAAGGTACCAGGCATCCTTATAGGTGAACCTGTGACCCACATCCCTAAGAAAAGGGAGAATGCTGCAGCCATGCCTTAGGTCTTGGTTATATAAGGTTACCATACGTCCTCTTTTTCCCAGACATGTCCGGCTTTTTGGCACTCAAACCCCCGTACAGGGGGAATTGCCAAAAAGCCGAACATGTCCGGGAAAATGCCGGCCAGGCACTTCCCCTCTCACGGCGGCTCTGCTCCTCGCCGACTCTTCGGCTCTGTTTAAGAGCCGAGCGCTACGGGCTTTGGGCAGTCCCCATACCTCCGGACCCTGCGCCGCCGGAGCCCGGGAGGGGAACTGCCCGGCTGGGGGCGCAGGGTCCGGAGGCAAGAGGGCTGCCCGAAGCCCAAGCGCTACCGGCTTCACGGTTTGCCGGACAGCCTCCAGACCCTGCGCCCCCGGCTGGGCGCTTCCCCTCCCGGGCTCCAGGTGCGCTGGGGAAGCGCCGGCCGGGGGCACAGGGTCTGGGGGCTGCCTGGCAAACCGTGAAGCCGGTAGCGCTCGGGTAGCCCTTTCCACGTGGCTGGGAGTGGGAGGGAGGAGGGGCGGAGTTAGGGCGGGGAAGGGGCGTAGTTGGGGTGGGGAAATGGGCGGGGCCAGGGCCAGTGGAGGGTCCTTTTTTTTTTTTTTTTTTTTTTTTATTTTTATTTGTTAGATATGGTAACCCTAGGTTATATGTATGTGAGTGTTTTGCTGGATTGGGGCCTACAGGAGTGATCCAAGGCCTACAGAAGTCAATCTTTCCAACTACTTCAAAGGGCTTTGGATTAGGCCTTATGGGTTCCATCAAAATCTAATTGAAATCAATAGAATTCTTTCTATTGACTTGACTGGAAATTGGATGTGGCTCCTTTGCTTATACAAGCCGAATCAGAAGAGAGGAGAGAATTTCTGTGCTATTCCCAGGGGAGATGAGTTCACATGTTCCTGGAACAAACTTCCTCAAAAGATTTTTCTTTTACAGTAATTTGCTGTAATCAACTGTCTCAGTGATACAGAGCATAAGAGACAATGTCAAGAACAGACAGGCCATTGGTGCTTATTTTCAGACAGTTTTCATAGGTGGCTTTTTTTCTTTTCTTTTTCAAATACCCATAACTAAGGTTACGATTTTGTCATGGATATTTTTAGTAAAAGTCAGGGATAGGTCACATGCAATAAATAAATTGCAGAAGCCTGTGATCTGTCCTTGATTTTTACTAAAAATAACCATGATAAAAAAGCACTGATGGGGGAATGAGAGCCCAAGTCCTGTTGCAGGAGGGAAAGGGGAGGGTGCAATCTGTGGGGTTCCCTGACGCCCATGGCAGCTGGGAGCTGCAGAGGCACCCAAGGTTGCCCCACTGCCCAAGGGCTGAAGTGGAAAATGTCACAGAGGTGTCCAGAAGTCACGGAATCCATGACATAATCTAGCCTTCCCATAACTACCTGACTAGGTCTCTCCATTGTGACACTGGCTGAGGAAGATGAATCACAGCTTAGACCTTCCGCTCTCGCTCCCTGGTGATTACATAGCTTTCCATTTTGTAACACAGAAAGCTGGTTTTCACTTGCAAAATCATTTTATTTTGCCAGTCAAGTTGCATGTCAAAACAGACTGAAAAAAGCAACAGAGGGTCCTGTGGCACCTTTAAGACTAACAGATGTATTGGAGCATAAGCTTTCGTGGGTGAATGCCCACTTCGTCAGACGCACGTGACTGAGTTTCTCTCATTTACTTTGAAAGCAAAAGGAACACTAAGCAAACTTCGCCTTTTGGTCTTTCTCCTTTGCTAAACAACATTTGCTTCTGGTATAAAACTCCTTTTTCCTGGGGTGGGAGGGAAGGTAAAGTGAGCTCTGAGCAGCAATGTGCTTAAAAGCCTGGGACTGCATAAAGGTTTCTCTTTGATAAGGATCAAGAGTTCTTGCAAAATTATTCGTGTACAACACGTTTGATTTAAGGTTGAAGGAAAATATGATTAATGTAAAAATGTAATGCTTTAAGGAGCACATCTTAACACAACTGATAGTCTACTAAAATTGTGCAGTTATTCCATTGGTAGGATGCAAGCTAGCAACATAATTGTACACGTTATTACAATGAGCTTACAGGAGTGAGAGGCAGTAGCATGTGTATTTTAATGAACTTTAGAATTTTAAATTCATTTATGGAATGTCAATGCATCTATCCTTTCACCTCAGGTGATAAAATTTCCAGAGCATCTCCCTGTAAAATATTCTACTTATGCATCATAATCTCTCCCTCTTCCATCTGAAAGACTTTTGAAAATTGTATTAGAAGCCTCCAGTGCCTTGAAAGCATAACAGAAATAGAATCTGGGTTCTTTTACTTGGATTCTCTTCATCTCTCTCCTTAATTATCATTGGCCCTCAAAATATTTTTTAAAAATCCAACCTTTTAATTATCACTCTTCTTTTGCAGTAATGGCACATTTACACTGCTGTTATATTTGCTGTTGTCTTATAGTCTTTTTTTATGTTACAGTGCAGCTGAATTTAAAGTACTATTTTACCACTTTGATAGGCAGAATCTTCTGGTTGCTGGAAGTCACAGGTATAATAACACAATTGCACTGTTTGCAGTTACAAGAGAGAAGCCAAGAATTTCAGTCTGGGAACTTTTAGAGGTAGACAGACCAGCTTTAAAGGTGCAAGGTAGTATTAGTACAGTACAGAAGTACTAGAACAGTTTTAACACAGAGTGGCATGGTGTGAAGGATCCTGAACTTCTAGTGTCCATAAAGGTGTGAGGAATCCTGTACTCTTCATGTCCATATTATACTTGCTGCTCTTGTAGAAGACTTTATCATTCATTTGCACCAGCAGAAAATTTGGCCTCTGGTCTCAAAATACACTTATACAGCACTCAGTTTGTGCAAAACCAGCAGTGGAACCAAAGTACAGTGTTCAGCACATACATGTATACCATGGAGTTGATGCAATGGTAGAAAGGATGCTGGAGACTGGCCTGTGAGGAGCGCCATGTGCAGCACTTGAACAATGCAGAGAGATGGAACTGGGGCCAAGGAATTGGCAGGCTGACAAATCTCTCCTCTTTGTGGGAGGCTCCTCTGAAGGAACAAGTAGTCTAAGATGTCTGCTATTTGTCCTTCAGCTTCCTGAAAGAGTCTCTGTAGCTCCTCTTTTGTGGAGCCCAAGCTCTTTAGCAAACATGTAATAGAGAATAAAATAAAATTATGGAGACTCTAGTTCTCTCTGAAAGTGTGACTTCTATATGTTAACCAGTGACCAAGGCAATATTTCTGCCATGGCAAACTACTCTCCTCTACATACTCTCCTCTAAAGCAAAAATCTCCAGTAATTTTGAGACTAGTTTGCTTTGTATATGTTGTAATTTTCCACAGTCATTGAGCAGAAAACAGATAAAAGGGGATGGTGGAGAGAATGATTTGAAAAAAAGAACATATCTCCCACATTTACTTCATTTTCTGCTCATAGAAAGTCTTTCATGAAATCTTGTCTCCACTGAAGTCAATGGCAAAATCCTCACTCACTTCAATAGTGCCAGGATTGCACTCCTTAGTGGAGCTGGGAAGAGAGATGTTCCATTTCAGAGTTCTCTACTTTGAAATTTGGTTTTGTTCCCATTTGGAAGAACACCAAACGTGTCCACATTCTCCCTGAAAGGGAGTGGAGTCCCGACTCTGGGGCAGCGCATCAGGGTGGACTGCTTTAGAGTTGCAGACTCTGGAAGCCCTGGGGTCCCCGATTCTGCCACAGTCCGCCTCACAGGCTATCTCAGAGCGGTGGACCTGAGAAGCCGTGGAGTCCTTGGCCTCAGGGCAGTATGCATGGTGGGCTGCCCTGGAACTATGGAGCTTTGTAAGCCTAGGCTCTCCAAGAGGGCTACTAAGGAGCCAGGCAGGCTTCCAGAGGAATTTCACAGAAATCATACCATCTCCATGGACCCTTTTTATTTTGATGAATCTGTAAATTCCGACGAAGAAACAGTTGCATCAGAATTTTTCCAACCAGCCATATTTTTTTAGTTTTAATTAGGGCTGTCAAGCGATTAAAAAAATTAATTGTGCGATTAATCACAGTTAATAATAAACCATTTATTTAAATATTTTTGGATGTTTTCTACATTTTCAAATATATTGATTTCAATTACAACACATAATACAAAGTGTACAGTGCTCACTTTATATTTTTAGTGCAAATATTTGCACTGTAAAAAAAAAAACCCAAAAGAAATACTATTTTTCAATCCACCTAATACAAATACTGTAGTGCAATCTCCTTATCATGAAAGTTGAACTTACAAATGTAGAATTCTGTACAAAAAACCTCTTTATTCAAAAATAAAACAATGTAAAACTTTGGAGCCTACAAGTCCAATCAGTCCTACTTCTTGATCAGCCAATCGCTCAGACAAACAAATTTGTTTATATTTGCAAAAGATAATGCTGCCTGCTTCTTGTTTACAATGTCATCTGAAAGCGAGAAACAGGCATTTGCATGGCACTGTTCTAGCCGGCATTGCAAGATATTTACGTGCCAGGTGCGCTAAAGATTCATACGTCCCTTGATGCTTCAACCACCATTCCAGAGAACATGCGTCCATGCTGATGACAGGTTCTGCTCGATAATGATCTAAACCAGAGCAAACTGATGCATGTTGATTTTCATCATCTGAGTCAGATGTCACCAGGAGAAAGTTGGTTTTTTTTTTTTTTTTTTTCTTTTTTGGTGGTTTGGGTTCTGTAGTTTCAACATCAGACTGTTGCTCTTTTAAGACTTCTGAAAGCATGCTCCTCACCTCATCCCTCTCAGATTTTGGAAGGCACTTCAGATTCCTAAATCTTTGGGTCCAGTGCTATAGCTATCATTAGAAATTTCACTTTGGTATCATTTAAAAAAAAATTGAGTTAATCGCATTGAGTTAACTGCAATTAATTGACAGCCCTGGTTTTAATGTTTACATTTTAGGATGGTTGCTGAAAAGCAGAACACTTAAGAGTTCCATATAGCTAAGCCATATTTTTCCTCTTCTTGCCCTCCTCTTCAGCCTTTTTATCCTGTAACATTTTCTTTGCTTTCCTCATGGGGAGCTATTTATAATGTATTTTATTGGCTATACTACCGGCAGCTAACATGGACATAGATTCTATTCTCTCTCATATACCCAGCAATCCAGTATTTCACATTTATGAACCCAGTTTTAAATCTCCTTTTTGCATTTCCAAACCTAGAGCCTACTCTGATTTATAGATCAGCTGAGACCCACATAATATGCACCTAATGTGCAGAAACTGTTTTCCTTTCCAAACTGGTACTGCATTGTTTATCTTTTGAGAAGTCTTCTCATACAATCAGTATTAATTTTAGGTACTGTGTTCCTGGCAAAAACAGCAACTGTTATTTGAATGTGTGTATCATAATTCTGAAAGTCAAGAGGGGAAAAATGCTAAAGAACATTAGAAATAGAAAGAGAATTAGATATTCTGCACATAAGCTTTTTCCATTAATGTGAAAGCACAAGAGCTCATCAAAAGAGGAAATCAGAATACTGTTTAATGGCAGAGGAAATTAAGTTTTAGAAGAATATACTATAGCTAAGATATTAAATAATACTTCACATAATTTATCAGAGAACACTAAAAATGGGCTGAAGGTATATCTAGATAAGATTTTAAAAATCTTATGTAACTTGCATCAGATTAAAAAGCCTCAATGTAATAAGAAAAGGTCACTTGGCCCATGAAGCCGGTCCCTTGTTGATAGCTCTATCTCTAATTGTCTGTTTACTCTTCATATTGCCTTATCGTCTCAAGAATTTAGCTATGTGAGAAACTCATTTTCGATGCCTTTTTAGTTTAAAATCTTTGTTGCCTTTTGCTTAGATTACCACAAAAGTTATTAATTTCCTATTTGCACTCATACCCTCTGGATTTGGTGGTTTAAGCAAGTGTGAATAGTTTAAATGGATCAATTTTATCTTCCCTTTTCATAATTTTAATTAGATCATATGAACTCTCCTCCTTCCACTGAGCATGACCTTAGCACAATACCAGCTTCCTCAGGCTTTCTTCTTAATTCAAAGGATTAAATTTTGGTGTTATTTCAGCCCCCATACATTGTAAACAGCCTCTGTCGCTGTTCCCTTTCAGAGAGACAGCAAGTCTTTCTGCCTATGTAACCAATGATTATTCCTAGTCCATGGGTGTACTTTCCCCGTTAAACCCTTCCAATAGTGGCCACCGTGATGTTATATGATTAAAATATGACCATGTAGAGCAGTGGTGGGTAACCTGCGGCCCATCCGGGTAAATCCGCTGGCGGGCTGCCAGACAGTTCATTTACATTTGCATGGCTACCCGCAGCTCCCAGTGTCTGCGGTTTACCGTTCCCGGCCAATGGGAGCTGCGGGAAGCGGTGGCCAGAATGTCCGTGAGGCCTGCGCTGCTTACTGCAACTCCCATTGGCCGGGAACGGTGAACACAGCCACTGATGTAGATCATTGTTGCTATCACTGTTATATAATTGCAACAAAACTTGTGCAAAGTGTTGAGTAAGCTGTCAATGGAAAAGTTATGATTTGCTGAATATGATTATCCTACTTTTATGCATGTATCATTTTGTATATCTAAAGTTATAAATATTGGCTATATACCTTTATTTCAAATGTTTGCTTCTGGGTAACACCCACACAGTATTTAGCCAGCACATTGTGAAGGGACTATTCAAGTTGAATGGCCCGTCAAAGAACACTTAATTCACAATGGATCATGGAAGAGGCCTATCCACACCTGATGGACTTTCATATAAACATTCTAGCTAGAGTAAGGGTAATGGCCCCTGCTGTGACTCAGCAAAGCATGCAAGGGCATGTGACTAAACCATGTGACCCTAAACTCCATCTTCTTGCCTGTATTTTTCCACAGGCGGTTCTGACGGCTTTGTTTGAAACAATGGATTTCCCTCCACATGGCAGAAGCTATAAAGGCCCTGAAAAAACATCTCCATTTGTCCTCTTTCCTGCCTCTTTCTAACCCAGTGGTTCTCAAACTTTTGTACTGGTGACTCCTTTCACATAGCAAGCCTCTGAGTGCGACCCCTCCCCCCCATAAATTAAAAACATTTTTTATATATATTTAACACCATTATAAATGCTGGGGGCGAAGCGGAGTTTGGGGTGGAGGCTGGCAACTTGCAACCCCCCCATGTAATAACCTCGCGACCCCCTGAGGGGTCCCGACCCCCAGTTCGAGAACCCCTGTTCTAACCTCTGAACTATGGACTTATACAATGGGAGCATTCTAACCAAGGGACTGAGGACCTTCCAATCATTTGGAAGCAACCAGAGACTTAATAAGCCAGCACTTTATTCCATCACTGCTACAAGAACTTTGCAGTTGCTGTATATATTTGATACCTTTAACCAATTTTAACTCTCACCTCGCTTTCTCTCTCTAAATAAACCCAGGGCCATCCTTACCCATACGCAGAGAATGCACCTGCGCAGGTCACCAGGAAATTTGGGGCACCAAATTTCCTGGTGCTCTGCGCAGCTGCGTGCTGCTCCAGCCCCTGCTCCGGCTCTTCCCACCCAGCCCCTGCTCCGCCCCCACTCTCCTAAGGAGTGCAGCAGGGCTGGGCCTGCACTCACCTGCGGCGGGAAGTACAGCGACCTGGCCCCAGCCATGCCGCCGGTGAGTGCTGGGGGGTGGTTCCCCCTACCCCCAAGCCAGACTCCCTCCCCTCCCCCCCGCGGAGGCCTGGGCCCAGCGCCCCCCCCCCCGCTTCCCTCCTGCAGAGGCTGGGGGGGGGGGGGCAGACTGCGTAGGGCCCCAGAATTGCTAGGGACGGCCCTGAATAAAACGTTAGCTATTAGATACTAAAGAATTGGCAACAGCATGATTATTGGATAAGATCTGAGTTATATATTCACCTGAGCATGTGGCTGGTCCTTTGGGATTAGAAGAATCCTTTGGTTGATGAAACTGGTTTTAAATAACCTCTCATTAAGTCTAGTGTCTGGGTGTTGAATCCAGGACTGGAATACCTAAGGAGGCTGCATTTCTGACTTCTTGTTAGCCAGTGTGGTGAGACAGAAGTTTACTTTTGTTGCTGGTTGGGTACTGTATATTTTACAGAAGAATAACAAGAAGTTTGGGGGGGGGGTCTGCCCTGTTTCTCAGCCGTTTGTCCTGAATTTGGTATTCTCAGTTATGACCTGTTCAGGCATTATGCCAGCCTCTCAGGGTACATCTACACTACAGGGGGGAGTCGATTTAAGATACGCAAATTCAGCTACGTGAATAGCGTAGTTGAATTTGACGTATCGCAGCCGACTTACCCCGCTGTGAGGACGGCGGCAAAATCGACTTCTGCGGCTTTCTGTCGGCGGCGATTACTACCACCTCCACTGGTGGAGTAAGAGCGCCAATTTGGGAATCGATTGTCGCGTCCCAAGGGGACGCGATAAATTGATCCCCAAGAGGTCGATTTCTACTCGCCGATTCAGGCGGGTAGTATAGACCTAGCCTCAGTGTGTAAACTTGTTATGCAGGGCTATCCAAGAATGTCCTCTTTCCAGAAGCAAAGTGATAAAGCCTGATTCTCCTCTCCTATCACCAGTGAAAATCTGGTGACCACAATTGAGTTAATCCAATTTTACATCCGTACAAAGGAGAGACGAATCAGACTGTGTCCACCCTGACTGCCACATACACTGACTGAGATTAGTACTAGATTGTTAGGGGAGACAGTGAGTATGCTCAGTACACCTCCTCTTGGTCTTCTACTGGGGTCTCAAGAGCTCTTGAGTTTAGCCCAAGCTAAGCTCACTCCCTACCAACTTTTTATTGGCTCTTCAACAATATATCAATTTAACTAGAAACACAAGAGTTATCTACCAGGCTGACAGTGCTAGGGATTTTACTGTAATAGTATCCCCTCTTCATATATACACTTTTCCTGTAAATTGCAGCATCTTTTTCATGTAGCACTTTTTTCCCCAGTGGCTATTAGAATCCTGCCTTGTTTTAGGCTGGCATGCACATGTCACTTTCTATTTGTTTTTAGAGGTTAGGGGCAAAAGGGAAAAATATAGTGCAAGTCTTCCAGCTCTAATGTCTTCAGTCTTTCATTTTTCGTAATTGTCCTTATTATCCTCCTGGTCCTTCCTGCTTTTCCACACCCTATTTCTCATCTCACCTTGTTGAACATCATTTCATGTAAATAAAATGAGTTCATGGCTTGATCTTCTCTTCCCATTCCCAAACCTGCGTAATCATAGGAATTATCAGTCACATGCAGGCCATTGATTTCCTTTCTGTTGATCTTAGGACCGTTTTTACTGTGCTCTTTTCAATCTAAATTCTGTGTCCACCAGTAGCAAACTTCTCATCACTAAATTTCACTTTCCAGAGCCTGGAAATCTCCACTATCACCTTTCTCAAACCACTTTCTATACCTATTCCTATAACCACATTCTATATATTATTAGGCATCTTGCTCACTTGGTTTTGTTCTTAGTTATCCATCTGCTTCTTTTGGTGACTGGAAATCGGCATGTTCTGACACCTACAAACACTCTCCCATGATGTCCACAGCATTCTGTCCTCATATCCAATGACACCTCCTTTTCTAACTTCAGCACGGAATATTAATATTATACAGATTAGAGCAAAAATCTGTTGCCCACCAAGGTCCTGACTTAGCATCTGCCTAATTTCAACTATGTGAATAGCCCCATTGAGTTACTCAGATCACATCAGAAGTTTGTTTTATTGAATAAAACTAATTACTAACAACTTTGGTATAAAAGACAATTGCTTGTATCTGATTATCTTAAATTTGAGGGTTTTTTTTATTTCCCTACAATTCTGTAGAAGCACTTACCTTTATTAGCCTGTTGTCTGTTTCTATCTTCCAATTTTGGTTCCAGTTGAAACTTTATCAGAATTCATACTTACTGAGTTTACCTGTCTTTCCTTATCTATTCCATAGTTTTGATCTGTGTTGGACTTTGATCTCTATTTGGCTGTACTGTTAGCTATCTACTCTGTTTTTCTATCTTTGTTTCCTATTAACTTCTTCTCACTCCACCTCTTTTTCTTTAAATGGTGGACTGAGTATTAAATGTTTAAAATCACAAATTTATTTTAATTAAATATGGTTCTGATTAAATAAAATATGGTGCAGATTGAATTAATTTCATATTAATTACCTGGAAAAAATATAAAACAAACTCAGAAAAAAGTCTGTGTAGTTTTTTTTTTTATCTATCTGTCTATTTATATGTAGTTGTTAGATGTAAGCAGAGCTATTATGCATCAAATAAGAAGATGGTCATTTAAAAAACAGGTTGAAATAAGGGTCCAGTTGTAAGTTGGCACAGTTATATTGACTTCAATGGAACTACACAAATTTACAGCAGCTGATGATCTAGCCTGAAAGATGTAATGTAATTTTGAAAAATTATTGGGGGTACGTGAGGTTTGAAGAGTCTGGACGATTTCTCATGACACTTCTTTCTGGCATGTTTCTGTCACATAGATGGACTCGAAAGAGCTTCCAAATATATGAAAGAGGACAAGACCTTATTTAATAAAAAACAGAACCCTTTTTTTCTGTTTAAAATGATTTCTGCTGGTTTGTGTGTGGTGTCACATGTGTGTCAGTGGGATTGAAAGGGCTTTCAAGTAAACCATGAAGTGGCAGTGCACAGAAAATACTAAAATAATATCTTTAGTTCTCTTGTCTCTGGTGGATTGATGTTCAGTAGCTGGTGCCTTGGGCACTAAGCTGAAATAAACCTAAAAATGAGAAAGCATTAGAGCCCATTGCGATGGGGTTATGGAACCATATCCATGGATGTGGAAGAGAGAAATAAAAACAACATGGCTGAATTTGGAAGGAAGATTTTGAGGCTTTTCTCTTTTCTTGCATATATAAAAGTGTTGGCCAGATATCTTTGTCTGTCCCCATTTCCCCATCCAGTAGTGGATAGAAAACTTGCTAAATGAAGAATTAGAATGAATAGTTCTACTGTTAAACATAGGATATGCCATATCCGATCACATTAATGGTCCATCTAAGTCCAGCATTTTGTCTCTGACACTGAGTACCAGATGCTTTAAAGCAGTGGTTCTCAAATGGGGTACATGAACCCCTGGGGATACACAGTGGTCTTCCAGGGAGTATGCCAACTCATCTAGATATTAGCCTAGTTTTACAACAGGCTACATAAAAAGCACTAGCAAAGTCAGTAGAAACTAAAATTCCATACAATGAGTTGTTGCTCTATATACTCTATATTGCTCTATATACTATGCACTGATATGCAAGTACAATATTTATATTCCAATTTATTTTATAATATGTAAAAATGAGACCATAAGCAATTTTTCAGTAATAGTGTGCAAGACACTTTTTATATTTTAATGTCTGATTTTGTAAACAAGTTGTCTTTAAGTGAAGTGAAACTTGAGGGTACGCAAGACAAATCAGACTCCTGAAAGGGGTACAGTAGTCTGGAAAGGTTGAGAGCCGCTGCTTTAAAGTAAAATGCAGAAAACCCCTCTGAGAACATAATTTGTACACGGGAAGTTTCTTCCTAACTCCTTTCACTTACGGGGTGTATGGTCTGTGGCACGGGGGTTTAAATCCGTCTAAACTTTTATTTATGTAATTATGGACATTCTCATTTTCCATATAAATGCCTTATCTTTCTTGGAATCCCGCTACCTTTGTGACATCTTATGACAATAAGTGCCACTGGTTAATTACACATGGTATTAAATTATGTCCTTGTTTGACCTTTAATTTGTTGCCTTTCAGTTTCATTGAAATGTTTGGCCAAACCGGACAGTCTCTATGCAAAAGAATAAATGGACACAAATCTGACATCAGGAATTATAACATTCAAAAACCAGTAGGAGAACACTTCAATCTCCCTGGTCACTTAATAACAGACCTAAAAGTGGCAATTTCTTCAACAAAAAAAACCCTTCAAAAACAGACTCCAACATGAAACTGCAGAACTGGAATTAATTTGCAAACTGGACACCATCAAATTAGGCCTGAATAAAGACTGGGAGAGGTTGTGTCATTACAAAACCTAAACCTAATTTTCCCCTACTGTTACTCTCACCTTCTTGTCAACTCTTTGAAATGGGCCACTCTCATTACCACTACAAAAGTTATTTTTCCTCCCTTGGTATCCTACTGTTAATGAAATTGTCTTGTTAGACATACCTCACCCTTGGTAAGGCAACTCCCATCTTATCATGTGTTTACACCTGTTCCTGTATTTTCCACTCCATGCATCTGATTAAGTGGGTTCTAGCCCAGGAAACCTTATACCCAAATAAATTTGTTAGTCTCTAAGGTGCCACAAGGACTCCTCATTGTTTTTGCTGATACAGACTAACACGGTTACCACGCTGAAACTAGTCCCTACCTTGACTGTCGTTGCCCTTGGAATGCTCCTTAAAGGGATAGATCCTGCCAGATGCTCAGCACCCCTTTGAGGTGAATATACTAAACACCCATTAATTTCGAAGGATTGAGATTCTTCATCCCCTACAAGCACCATGCAATACTGAGTAGAGCTGGTTAGGCACAGGGAAAATTCTCATCTAACCCCAAGAAACTTCAACTTCTTTGATCCAGAATTGATGTTTTTTTTCTTTCAGTTTTTCTGGTTTTGGCCAAAACGCTTCCAAACGAAAACTCCAAATTTTCAGTGTTAAATAGATACTTTGTAAGAAATATTTTACTTAGCTGAAATCTCACTTGCCATCAAAAATATTCACCAGAAAAATTTCAGCCAGCCCCTAGCACTGATCCCTGTAAGTAGTTTCCAACATGGAATCTTTCATTTTCTCAATGGAATTGCTGCACCGCTGGTGGAAGAATGAGGTGGCCTCCTCAGTCCCACTCTTCTCTGGGTCCATCCTCTCTTGACTCCTTCCCCTGCAAAGATCCTGCATCTGAAAAGCCATACATGGGATTCCAAGAAGTGTGTGTAGGAGGGCAGTGTTATAAAGGCAATTAATCCACTTCTGCTTTTCATCTTTGTGGGATCCGTGTGCAGCGGGACCACAATGAATGGATGTAGGGGACACAATTTGCCCCTGATATATAATTACTTGACCACAGCCCTGAGATATACAGTATAAAACAAACATTTAATGTTTCAGTTGGTGCATGTCCAAATGAAGGAAGGTGATGTAGCTTGACAGGAGGCTACAGAAAAGGCAACAGTTAAAGCGAGTAATTACTGAAAAACCTTTCTTTTCCTGTAAGGGTGTTGGAAGCAAGTTACCCTGAGCATGCAAATAAATAAATAAAATGCAGTGTGTTTGCCAAGTTGTCTAATGCATTGTGATATTCCTGCTCTGGTTACTGACCTGTAGCAAATCTGTCAGTTTCCTTGCATGGAAATTTATAGGGCTAATATTGGATGTGATTAATTTGGAAGATCTTTATGTGAAAATGTCCATCTAGTAACTTTTCACTGAAGACTTTTTTGTTTTGAAACTATTTCTGAAGACTCATCTTACTGTCCCAGTCTGTGCAGAACTGGGCGGCTACACCCACACTCATTTTGTAACAGGACTTTGTGATTAAAAAACCCCAAACTCTACAACACAACATTTTTCCCAACCAAGGGTTTTAAAGCCACTCTTTTTTATACAGTGGCAGAGAGGTGCAGAATGACAAAAGAGAACATTTTCAAAAGCACAAAAGGGACACTGGCAACCAACTGCCATTGACTTTCAATTATGATTGGTCACCAATTTGCCTCTAAAAGAATGGGTCATTTCTCTGAGGAATTTACAGAGAGAAAGGTTGGTCTTCTTAAGGCACTGCCCCATGACTTGGGAGATCTGGCTTCAGTGCCTGGCTCTGGCAAACACTTGTGGTCAATTGGCTAATTTTATCATTCATTCAACTAACATGTTATGTCATCTAGAGTTAAATTGTAGGATTATAGAAGTATAAAATTGATCAGTAGTTAGAAGGGATAATTATGTATTCGGTATCTAAGTAAGTGGCGTTGGAACATGACACCTGTAAGATTTGAGTGTAGCCATACTAGGCCATAGGCTTAAGAAAAACTTGACATAAGTGAATGACCCTATGCCACAAGATTGAGAAAAGATGTACCAATGGGTGATATTGCATAAAATTAACAATAACAATCATTTTTTTGCTTACAAGATACCCAGTAGTGACATTTTCTAACACATGCCCTAGCCGCAGAGTGCACTATGTGCCTAAATGCTAATGCAATATAGTCAGAATCACATTACAAAAAGAGGGTGCCGAAATTAGGAAAATTGAGCTCCCTATGGGAAACTCCAGCAGGAACCACCCCTCTGTTGATCAATCCATGAGACCCATCATACCCTAACACTATCTAGGAGGATGTGAGTATAACCATATTTGTAACTTGTGCATAGATCTGTATAGAATTTCTATATTCTTGGGTAATCATAACTTTAATTGTTACTTTAATAAAACTTGTAAAACCAACTAGACCTTATACTTGTAAATGTATGTGTGGTAACTATCCCTGGTATTTGTGTTCCTAGAGACTCTAAATCTGAAGCAAGTAGCAGAGGTAACTTTCACTCTGAGCTTGAAACTGTAGCCATCAGAGCCAAACCCATGGTGGTGGAATACTGCATTGCAAAATCCACTTTAAATAAAAGTCTATCCACTTCATGGGGTAACCTTTTGAAAGTCTCTCCCCCCACCCTTAGTTCCCCATTTTACAAATGGGGATAATCAGTCTTTTCTCCCACCCTTTACTTTGTCTGCCTTTTTTTTTAGGACTGGTCTACAGTACATCGATTATAGCTACATCTCTCGGGTGTTTGAAAAATCCACATCCCTGAGGGATGCAACTATACTGACCTAACCTTCGGTTTAGGCAGTGCTAGATTGATGGAAGAATTCTTCTGTCGACCTAGCTACTATCTCTTGGGGAAATGGGTTATCTGTTGTGGTCTGTAGGCACTACCTTAGCACAAATAATAACCAACATGGCAATGAGGCGGAAAGTCAGACTCGCCACTAGATTATAGACTGTAAGGGTGAAATTCTGGCTCCACTGAAGTCAATAGCAAAAAACCTGTTGAATACAATGGACCCAGGATTTCATCCTAAGTGGAGACCTTTTATAAGGGCTAACAGATTCAGCCTGCTGCCTTTATTTATTTATTTTTTTTACATTATGTGTTTGCTTTATTTATAATTTAGCTCTAAACTGACCTCACGGAATATGGGGCTTTGTCTTTAGAGTATGTGCAGAATATGTTGAATTTTTTGAGTCAAACATGCCGGTTCATGAAAACAAAGTTTGGATAGGAAAGGGACAGTTTCAACAAACTTCGTGACTCACGTCTCCTTTCAAAATTTTTGCTTTTCGAGTTTAAACTGCATTTTTGTTTGAAAATGTAAGGTAATAATGCAAAAAAAAAAAGTGATCAAAATACAAACTGTCAAAATTATCAAAATAAACATTTTGATTGACTTGAATTTTTTTTTTTTTTTTTTTTTTTTTTTTTGAGTTTTGGTGTGCAAAAATATTTGCAACTTTGATTTCCTCCTGATTTGGTTTGGGAAAAGTGGCCAAAATCTCAAATTTTCATGGGATGGGAAAAATATTTCCCACTGAGCTCTACTTGTCTTTGCACAATGGGATGATTTGTGTGTCAGAGCAAAAGACAAATTAAAATGTTTCTGAAGATTAAATATGCAAATCCCAAAGTTGTGATGACTTGAAATAAAGAGTTAACTTTAAAGTTGCTATTTTTCTTTATTTTATTTTAACTGCCAAATTAAGAGGGTAGCATTCCTGCCTTTAAATAATCTGAAGCAGGTAAAAGCCAATGAGATTTAAGAAAATAATCTGTATCTGGGGTAGTTCAGAAACATGGTGTGTGAAGTTACATAGAAGAATGTCTGCATTACACTCAGTACAGTATAGATCTTAAACAGGTAGAAATTGGCATCTATAAAATATTAAGTGCTCAGATTCTGTGGTAAAGGGACCATATAAATATTCCGTGGGATTAAATCCAATGATTATTTTTATTTAGTGAATAGCAAAAATGAAAAATGCTTTTCTTTACCTGGTTTTAAATGTAGTCTTTCTTAGCAGCTCATGCTGAAAAGTGTGTGTGGGTTCATGCATAATTTGAACATGTACTTACCATGATTGTGCATGCAATTCAGGTATCTGTATATTCCTTAATCACTACCGAGATAATGGTATATATGTTAATTTGGTGCACAACTGAGCATGGATTTTTGAAAATTTTCACATAATTTTAGTGGGACTGTTGAACACTATTTGGAGGGAGTAGGCTAGTAGTTACAGCAAAGAATGAGAAATTAGTATTTCTGGGTGTTCTTCCTAATTTTGACTGCATCTCACTCTATGAATTTGAGCAAGTCACATCACCTCTTAATGATTCAGTTTCACCCATTTGTAAAATGGCGATTGTAATAATTACGTACCTCAAGGAAGTGTTGGGAATATTTATTAATAGATATTTTCATATTCTTTTTGTATCCTCTTATAAAAGATGCATTGAATGCAAGTTATTGCTGAAAATTATTTAATGCATAATATGTTTATAATATATTTTTGGTGCTTATTTATCTAAGTCTGGACTAATCCTGCACTCTTTCCTTATGTGACTTATCCTTATTCATGCAAATACTCCAGGTAAGTAGTTCAATGAACTATTAGTATACAAAAATTTATCTGTCTGAGAGGGTTACTTGATTGGTGTCTGTATTTGTTAAAGAGCATAATGGCTCCATCTGCATCAACACATCTTAATGGCTTCAAAGTTCAATTTTTGAAGTGTTCTATTGAAAGTCCACATATCAATGGCTTCATTCTTCATGGGTTCAGCTCATACTATGGTCCTTTCAGGAGCTATTGAAGTGTATAAAAGGGCACTAAGCCTTACCCACACTTTCATACATCCTTGAAGTTCTATGACAAAGTGAAACATAAGAACATGGAAGCAGAAACATCAGAAAAGAAATCAGCTCATTTTGTATATTTTTTACCTTTTCTAAAGGATGTTTTTTTGATTCACTTTTGCTTTTTCTCCATCTATTTTTCTTCAATAATCGTAAAATAATATAATAATAATAATAATAAAAACAAAGCAGTGACATTCAAGTTTCAAAGATCAGATCACCACTTTTTCTCAGTTCTGCGTTCAGGCAGACATGGGATTTTTCAGACCATTTATCACCATATTTTGCCTGCAAATATTAATTCAAAATTAAGATTTTGATTAAACGAGAGTCTATGGATGCTATGATTTGTGGTCCTGTTGCTAAGTGATGATATTTTGGAACAGTCTGGGAGCCCTGTGTCAGAGAACCAATTTCAGGACCCGATTCTCCTGTTATTAATGTAATGGAAATCATGAGAACCTCATTAGAGCCAGTGAAGTCACACTGGTATCAATGGAAATAGAAGCCCTTATTCTTAATGTAGCACTTGTAAAAGAAATTTACACTTGCATTCTGCACAAGCACAGTAAAGTTACAGTTCTGATCATTAATCCAGTACTGAAGAAAGTGAAATTATTCTCCAGTATCTCACACTGGACTCCAATAGTTCACTTTAAGAATGGATACCATTTTCAGCTACAGTATTTGAATGGCAGATACAGAGAGCAATTCTTACATTATCAGAAATTCTTCCTAATTATATCATCTGAGAAAAATAGGTTAGTGCATCCTGCTAAAACTTTAGCTATTTTATTCTTAATTTAACCTGCGGTTTTCTAAACTAATTGGAGAGAGCTGATGGCCAGACTTTCCCCTTACTCCTATGCAACCCACTGACTTCAAGAAGGTTACATGTGTAACTAAGGATTGAATTTGGCCTGCAGGTGCTGTACATTCTAAAGGCCTGATTTTCAGGTAAACTGAAGCATAAGTTTGGCTCGGAAAAGTAAGCATCATATTAATAAAGTGTCCTTCCTCATTCAAACTGTCCTATCTTGGTAACTCAGCAGAACCTCTTTAATTGTGCAGAGCGAGTTCTCAATAGGTGACATGTCTGTGATGTGATATGTATGTCAGGAGTTTAAAGGCAGATGTAATGGTTATTCCAATAATATTTTGTGTGTTCCCTCGACTGCATAAACAGCCCCTGACACCCAAGTCAAGCAGGTGCAACGTTAGCTGATGGAAATTCTCTTTATCTCAAGTGGTTAGACGCTGATGCTATTAGAGCACAAGGATCCAAGTTCAACCTCTACTGTCTCTGTGAAATTTCAAGTGGCCATGGTGTGACAACCATGAAAATCCTATATGATCATGGGTTTTGAACAATATAATGCTGAATAGAGATCTCAAAAACTAAGAACGTGCTGAGGAATTATGGAGTAAGCAAAGATAGCATGGCTGCATCTAATCAATCTAATTAAAGCTGATTAACTTTAAATGATTACAGATGTTCCATAATACGTCAGAGATTGTGTGTATAATCTCATGGGAATAAAGATGAGACAAGTGAGTCCTAAGTAGGTATCTGCGGGACATTTGAATGCAAGAAAATAACTTGTTGTTTGAACCTATTTCAGTGTTACTTTACACACAAAGAAAAAAATCATATATCAACAGCTCAGTAGAAACTTGTCAGACACAAGGATCAAACTGGGTTACTAGAGTGAGGCCTGGGAACAAGCAGGCACCAGTACTACTACAGCTGAACTGCTACTGGCCTTTAAGAGCCAGCTGCTGAGTCTTCTAGCCAATCAGGAGATGTAGCCACTTTAGGTAGCCTACTGCAGGCCAGCTGTGCTTGTAAGGTTGCCCCCAGACTGACTCTGCTGCAGGCCCTGATTCCTGACAAAACCGAAGGAACCAGGAAAAGATATGGATGTAAGAAAATAAAATCTTATTAGAGATCATCAATACAGCAGTGTGTTTTTTCCTGGTGGTTAATAATTTTTTGTTTTGTTGCTGTAGCTCTGTAGATGGGGACTGGGCTTTAGAATGAATTTTTTAAGAAGACCATTCCCTGTATTAAACAGCATATAGGCTAAAGCTCTGGTCCTGAAGTTCACGAAGCATGGGAATTCCACTTCCTTTGGGGAAGAACCACTGAAGTCAATAGGACTTCATCCACAGCTCCATGTGTAGGTACTAGCCTTGAATGGATTTCAGACTTTAAGGGCCTGATCCAATATCTATTGAAGTCAATGGGCTGGTATCCTTTGGAACAGGTAATGGTGGTTCATGCTGGTGACCCAGCCTAGTTAGATTTTATACCTGCATTGAAAGAGAGAAACACATCTATATTTAACAGTTAGCCTCAATATTAAGCACCCTTCAACAGTAGCTGCTGCTTCAAATAGAAGCTGCCTTTGCTAGTAGCCACATTTTTATCATTCAAGCCACATAATTATTATATTCACAGCATACACACAAGTTAGATTGAAAAACACAACAATCTTGCTGGAAGTTTGCACTGTAACACTATTTTATTTTGTAGAATTCAGAACTCTAAAACACAAGAACCACAAAGAGAGAAAGCAGGCTGAGAGAAAACAGAGGCAAAACTCAACCTTGCTCTTAACTTGCTTTCTGCAGAGTGACTGAAAAAGACCCAAATTGCAAGAGTCACGATAGAGTCTCCTACTCTGCAAGCAGGCAAGAACACCGCTTACAAACTTAAACTGAGAGCATGTAATTTTAACATGTTTTTTAATACAGCACAAAAACAAAAGTAAAAATGAACAAAAATGATGCTTTTCCCGTTAAGCAACCTTTAATGGAATTCTTCAGTCCTGCTGCTTAACTTTATGCACTGTGAATACCCCTGTAGACTTCAGTTGGTCTACTCAGAGTTAGAGGTGGCAGGGAAACCAGAGCTTAGTGCTGTGAAAATTTGAGGTTTTGGAAATCTATTTCTTCCCACACTGGAGTGAAAAGACAAAACCTCAATTTTTTTATGGAACTGAACTGCTGCAATATTTTATTTCAGAAATACCAAAATGTGATGGTCCCAAAATGAAACATACTCCTTAAGATCCCGGAGTGCCTACCTGGGAGTCTACAGCAAGCCAGGGACCCTGGAAACCCTGGTAGCTGCATTCTGAAATTGGCTCTTCCAAGAGTCACCACTGCTGTTCAGTGGTGGGCAGCAATAAAACTGACAAGAATCATGTCCGTTTCAGTTCACAGCTGTCAGGGCTTCCAGAATCTCTTTGGCTCCAGAGAGATTCTGGAAGCCCTGACAGCTGTGAACTGGGGGATCTGGGAAGCCCTGGTTCCTCAGACCATCTGGTAGGCTGCAGAAGAGCAAAGGATCACCAGCTCCAATGCTGACTCCCAAGATCTGAGGCTTCTGACTCTGGACTACTAAAGAGCTGGTTTTCCAAAAGTTTGTCAAAATTAAACCATTTCTACAAAATGTTCCTATTTAGACAAATCAGCAAATCCAATAAATTGTTTCATTAAAAATTTTCCAACCAGCTCTACTCAGAGCATGTAAAATTAAGCACATACATAATTATTTGCAGGATTATGTATAGGATTTACTGTGTTCTCAACATTACAAATACTATAAACCATATAAAACAGCTGTAATTCTGTTATTAACTTGGGCCATTCCTCAAAAACAAAAAAACCCCAAACAAAGTAAAACCCTAATTATGTTACAAAAATATATCAACTTTACAAGTGAAACAAAGTGGAAGAATTTTCTTTTTAAAAGCCTCAAGAAATGAGATCTACTTAAACACAAGAAGCATGATTCTAGAATACAGAATTGAAAAAAAGTAGAACATAGGTTTAATTATGAGATTAACTTTTTCAAGTAGTATCTCACTTAAAGTATATCCCCACATTATAAAAATATTTTACAGCACTTGAAAAATACTGGGAATAGCAATTATGCTAATCCCAATTGTAGAAAGGTGTATGTTAGGAAGATAAGCTTGCAAAAAAAAAAATCAGTTTAGTTAGCTAAGGAGGATTCAGTTGAATTATATAAAATCTTATATGGCATATATAATGTCAGGTTAAGTTAGTATTTTTATCCTAACACAGATAATAAGATAACAAGCCATTTCTGGAGATTATACACAAAGAGGAACAAATATGCTTCACTCTAGCCAGCTAGACTGCTGGAGAATACCATTGGGGTCATTTAAGAAATTAGAAATGATCATAGCACAAAGTAATATTAAAAAGGAAATGAACTTTGCTGGGTTTAATGGCTTTTTACACATTCTCCAAAGGCCTTTCATGTCCTCTCCAAAAGTATTTAGTTGATATAATGCACTTGCATTTGAATTTTAATATGGGATCATCAACTATGCTGTCACCTGGACCACAACTGTCCAAGTTTTCAAATATGCCTTAATGCCTGCCCTCCTCCAAAGGAAGGTTATTTGGTGTTCCCAATCAACTGTGAAGAGGCAGGGCAAATGCAAAATATAAGATGTTCACTGTAGGGCAGATATTTAGCTGGTATTAATCATAACTCTATTGGTTTCAATGGAGCTACAGTAACTTATACTAGTGGAGCATCTTCCCATATGATTTACTTGCTTAGTACTTATAAGTGGGAAGAATGGTAGCAGGAATTTGATGTAATATAGCTTTAATTTCCTATCAGCACCATTTCAGGCCTTTGAGGATTGAGTTTTGATGAGATACACACAAAGGTCAGTGTTTCAAGTAGTTTGAATTTTGTATAAATAATTTCTCTCACCAGTTTGGGAAGAGGGGTCAGGGAGAGGGAGAATGTGAATGAAACAGAAGTGGAAATGGAGGGGGGAGAGGAGAAGCTGTTATAGGACTGACCCAACCCCCTTATTTGAAGTCAATGTGATTCTTCCATTGGCTTCTATGGTAGCCCTGAGTAGAAGGTTTCAGCAGAAACTTTTTTGCCACCTAATTGTTTTTGTCTTAGCCTAAAATAAAAAACTCTTAGTATGTCATTAGAAGACTTTCCATTGACTTCATTGGGAGCTGCAGTGCAGTATTTTCCTCTAAAGAGTTTATTTCCACAGTAAGGGGAAAGTTTCTGCCTCAGTCATCCACTGTATTATTATTTTGAAAGTGGTGGGTTAAAGAGGTAATAAACATTCAGGAATCTGGAATATTTAATTTGATTTAAAAATATTGATCCAGGGTAAAATTTTCAAAAATGCTGAAGTGTTACCCATTACTAGTTGCTTAGCACCAACATTGTGTTAATGCCATTGTCCATCTGTTGAGCAACTTACATCTGTAGCAATGTGACATTCCTAAAAGAAAAAGAATCTTTAAAATCTTCATGTAAAGTTTCAATAGTACACATATATGTATTTGCCTATTCACATTAGGATTAGTTATAGTTGACTGCCTAACTCAAATGGAAAAGACACATTAGTTTTGCTAGATCATGAATGGAGCAAACATGCATAGTCCTTTTTGACTGCTTTCCCTTAGTGTTAGCATAAATCCTTTTAGCCGTGTCATTAGTTCAAAGAGCTTGTCCGTGTTGACCCTTGCTATCCTTTAAGTAGCTTGAAAACTTCAGTCAGACCCTGTTCTCTTAACCTTCTTTTTTCTAACTATTGTATTCTCAATTTGTACAGCTTTCCTATGTGATGTAACCTTCCTATCCTATATATCATTTTTGTTCTGCTCTGGTTCTTTCCTTTGTCCTCAGTGCCATTTCTATAGTAATAGACTTAAGAACACCAAGAAGGGCTATCATTAGGGTTAAAGACTAGAGGCCACATTTTGCCTTTCAGATGTACATATAATAATCCTATTCACTTCAATGGGAGGTGAGCACCCACAGAGATTCATAGAGATTAAGGCCAGGAGGAACCATTAATTTATCTCGTCTGACCTCCTGTGTATCATAGGCAATTAAATTTCATTCAGTTACCCTGGCTCTGAGCACAATAACTTGTGTTTGACTAAAGCATATATGCTCCAGAAGACATCCAGTCTTGATCTGAAGACATCAACTAATGATGAATCCACCACTCCCTGTGGTAGTTTGTTCTAATGGTTAATCATCCTCACTAATAAAAATTTGTGCTTAATTTCTAACTTGAATTTGGCTGGGTTCAGCATCTATCCATTACTTCTTGTTATCCATTTCTACACTAAATTAAAGAGGTCTTTAATACATGGCATTTTCTCCCCTTGAAGGTACTTCTCCACTGTAACGGAGTCATCTCTCTCTTCCTTTTTGATTGGCTACATAGCTGGAACTCTTTCAATCTCTCACTGAAAGGCATTTTGTGGATCTTTGTGCATACTCTCCAATTTTTGAACAGACTTTTTAAAATGTGGGCACCAGAACTATATGCAGTATTCCAGTGTTGGTTTCACCAGTGCTATACATAGAAGTATAATTACCTGCCTACTCTTACTCACTTACCCTGTGTGATGGGGTATCCTCCCCATGTAAGACTTGGAGGGGTTAAGGTGGCCCAATTAACTGCCCAGACTGCACTTGGAGGAGGAGCCAGGGAGCCAAAGATTGATTTAATGAGGCTCAGCTGAACAGGAAGAGGAGTGGCCTGTATAAAACCCAGGCACTGAGAGTACAAGGGGGCTGCTGGGAACTGGAATGCAGTGATTTCTAGGGAGAAGGGAGGAGTGTTTGGGACTACTGAGATAAATAGTCTGCAGTTGTTTCCTGGGAGAAGGGAGGTGAGAGGCTGGTGGCTAGCAGGTAAACCCAGAGAAGAGGGAGTGCCAGCTGGTAGGGAAAAGGCTCAGGGAAAGATAGACCTTGGCTGATGATTGGAGGGTCCCTGAGTTGAAGCTGGAGTAGGGGATGGGCCTGGATTCCCCTACCCACTACTGGGAAGTGGCCCAGAGCAAGCAGTGGGGAGCAGACTGGTTGGGACAGTTTTGTCCTGAAAAGCTTTGATACCCTGGAAGGAGAGGATCATAGTGACCTGACCAGAGGGCTAAGTCACGAACAGGAACCTGCAGCTTCTGGTGAGGGGCTGTAGGGTGAGAGAAGATGATGGGCAGAGAGACCACCGGAAGAGGGTGCAGCACTTAGAAAGAGGTAATCCCCAGAGTGGCCAGGAGGAGGCAGTTTAGCAGTGAGTGGATCCCGTGACACCCTGTCTAACACAATCTTTGGTTGTATAAAACTGTTTACTCTCCCACTCAGAGCTCATTTTGAGCTGCTTGTCTGCTATGAACCCTATATCATTTTTGGAGTCACTACTTTCCAGGATACAGACTCACCTTCTGTAGGTAAGGCTTGTGATAGGGTATTCACCCCACATCAGCCCTGAAAGGGTTAAGGTGGCCCTGAAGGGGCCAATTAACTTTCACACCTGCACTTGACTGGAGGCCCAGGGAATTATAACACTAATTGCATATGAAGCTTACCTGGGGGACAAACTGAGAGGATTTTGTAGATAAGGAGCCCAAAGAAGCAGGGGGCTGCAGGGAGAGAGTCTGTAGTCACTGTCTAGGACTGGAAATAGGGGGAGGGGAGAGAATAGGCCTTTAGCTCCGGGCCCTGGAAGGGTCAACCCCAGGGGGTTGTGAAGAGAGCCTGTGAAGGCAGGGTAGGAAGAAGCCTAGGGAAACCTCTGCATTGTAGACCTTGGTTGCAGGAACCCAGGTTAGGGAGTGGCCTGGGTTCCCCTACCAGCAGCCTGCAAGCGGGGCAAGGTTGTGCGGATATGCCAACTAGATGGCTGGACCGGCAAGATTCTGACACCCTGGAAGGGGCGGACTAAATAGTCATCTGGCCAGAGGGCCAAGAGGAAGTGCCCTGAGTCCTAGAGGGACCACAGGGCGAGCAACTGATGGAAAGGTAGGGCAGATATGGCCACAAGGAGGTGCCCCTAGCAGTGAGTGTATCCACTACAGGCCTACATTCCTGGTTCCAATGTTAAAATACATGTTGTTTTGAATACACCCAGTTACCATAGTGCTCTGTGTGACTGTCCTGTCTTCCTGATTATCCACCTTGCAAATCTTTGTGTCATCTGTAAACTTTATCAGTAGTGAATTTATATTTACTTCCTGATGTGATCATTTTTAAATCAGAATATCATGAAATACTAAGACACATGCCTTGCAAAGTCCAAGTATGTTATATCTATACTGCTACCTTTATCAATCTCACTTGTAATCTCATCAAAGGATTAAATCAGGTTTGTTTGACAAGACCTATTTTCCCCAAAACCATGTTGACTGATATTAATTATATTCCTATTTGTTAATTCTCTATCAAATGAATCCTGTATTAGCTTTTCCATTATTTTGCTCAGGCTTGATGTCAATCTATAGTTTCCTGGGTCATCCTGCTTACCCTTTTTGAACATTGGCACAACATTAACGCTATCCCGGCTCTTTTGGAATACAGGGGTGCAAATTTTAAAATTTTAAAATGTTTATCCTTAGCACATGATGTTTAACATCCTCCTTAGTTACTAATGAACAGAAAAACACTGCCTGATCCACATGTGATGCAGAATAAAGAATGTATTTGTTTCTTTCCAAAGACCGAACAGAAATACTTACTGAGCATGTCTTCTCTCTTCTACATCATTAACAACAATCTCACTAGCTTGGTCTAATAATGGTAGGATTTATTCTGTTCCCAAATGCTTGTCAACATGGAGGTAGGGGGAAAGCCCAGAGGAGTTAGTGCAAAGTACCTAGTATCAGAGGGGTAGCCGTGTTAGTCTGAATCTGTAAAAAGCAACAGAGGGTCCTGTGGCACCTTTGAGACTAACAGAAGTATTGGGAGCATAAGCTTTCATGGGTAAGAACTTCACTTCTTCAGATGCAAGTAATGGAAATCTCCAGAGGCAGGTATAAATCAGTATGGAGATAACGAGGTTAGTTCAATCAGGGAGGGTGAGGTGCTCTGCTAGCAGTTGAGGTGTGAACACCAAGGGAGGAGAAACTGCTTCTGTAGTTGGATAGCCATTCACAGTCTTTGTTTATTCCTGATCTGATGGTGTCAAATTTGCAAATGAACTGGAGCTCAGCAGTTTCTCTTTGGAGTCTGGTCCAGAATTTTTTTTTTTGCTATAAGATGGCTACCTTTACTTTACCTTTGCTTCTGGGTACACGTCTGGCTCTGTTGATTTGTACAGACGTGTACCCAGAAGCCTCCTGCTACAAGACAGGCCCAGAAGAGAAACCAACAGAACTCCACTGGCCATCACCTACAGTCCTCAGCTTAAACCTCTCCAACGCATCATCAGTGATCTACAACCCATCCTGGACAATGATCCCTCACTTTCACAGACTTTGGGAGGCAGGCCAGTCCTCGCCCACAGACAACCTGCCAACCTTAAGCATATTCTCACCAGCAACCACGCACCGCACCATAACAACTACAACTCAGGAACCAACCCATGCAACAAACCTCGATGTCAACTCTGCCCACATATCTACACCAGCAACACCATCACAGGACCTAACCAGATCAGCTACAACATCACCGGCACGTCCACCAATGTTATATATGCCATCATATGCCAGCAATGCCCCTCTGCTATGTACATTGGCCAAACTGGACAGTCACTACGCAAGAGGATAAATGGACACAAGTCAGATATCAGGAATGGCAATATACAAAAACCTGTAGGAGAACACTTCAACCTCCCTGGCCACACAATAGCAGATGTAAAGGTAGCCATCTTACAGCAAAAAAACTTCAGGACCAGACTCCAAAGAGAAACTGTTAAGCTCCAGTTCATTTGCAAATTTGACACCATCAGATCAGGATTAAGCAAAGACTGTGAATGGCTATCCAACTACAGAAGCAGTTTCTCCTCCCTTGGTATTCACACCTCAACTGCTAGCAGAGCACCTCACCCG
Source organism: Trachemys scripta elegans (assembly GCF_013100865.1). Lineage (NCBI taxonomy): Eukaryota > Metazoa > Chordata > Testudines > Emydidae > Trachemys > Trachemys scripta. The sequence goes on along the minus strand of NC_048308.1, from coordinate 14,582,596 downwards.
CCCTGATTGAACTAACCTCGTTATCTCCATACTGATTTATACCTGCCTCTGGAGATTTCCATTACTTGCATCTGAAGAAGTGAGGTTCTTACCCAAGAAAGCTTATGCTCCCAATACTTCTGTTAGTCTCAAAGGTGCCACAGGACCCTCTGTTGCTTTTTGCAAAGTACCTAGTACACACTAGCTATTCCACATCAACTTCCTGTGTGGACACTTACTGCTCATTAAGAGTACCTTTATGTGGTTTAGTAAGGAATAAGAACATCCACATGAGGAATTGGTGCACTTCAAACTGGTGCACGCCACACTTCAAATTCACACCATAGCTTACTCCATGTCCCATGTAGACAAGCTCTATTGTACTCCAAAGCCTTATTGTCCTTTGGCTTGCTAGTCATGTCTTGAACTTCCTGTATCAATTTTGGCACTTAGCAATTGATATAAATACAAATGATCTATTTTCATTCTTCCTTTTCTTATGTATTTTTTCTTTATTGTTGCCTTCACTTCACCTCTGAACCAGGATGGGCTTTTAGCCAAAATTGTCCTTTTTCTTGATTGTGGAATTGTGGCTTTTTGGCCATCTAAAATCTCCTTTAAGAGCACTTAATTTTCATTCATATTTTTCTGTCTAAAATTTTCCTCTCAACGAATTTTGCTCATAACTGTCCTCAGCTGTGGGAAATTAGTCCTTTTGATGCGCCAAGTATATATATTAGTGATTGGAAGGATGTTCAGTTTGCCCATATTGAATGTAATCCGGTCATGATCACTGGTCCCTAAGCAGCCACCATCTTTCATACCAGTGATTAATTTATCTTCATCAGGAGATCCAAATTAGTTAATGTATGTTAAAATATAATCTATAATGTTTAGTAGTCTGGGTCAAAGAGGTTAATTGCCTGTTTTGAGTTACAGATCATCTAGACCCACAAGAACTTAAATGCATTTGGATAATTGTACTAACAAAAAAAAAAACATTTTTAACCATGTTCTACTACTGGCTGCATGAGACCTCCAGCATGTTTCCTAAATTGAAATAGCTCATAATTCAAGTTCTCTTTCCACATGTTAGGTGTTTAAGCATCTTGTTCTTTAGTTTGCTTTGATCTGAACAGACTCCCTCCACTGGTATTCCCAGATGGGCTTTTTATTCGCGCAATGAATCAAATACATTTAAGATCTTGTGGGTCTGAATTAGCAATAACTCTAAAACAGGCAATTATGTCTGTAACCTCTTCTCCACACTCTCTGCTTCCTGAACAGGTTATAATCAGTAATTTTTAACAGTCATGTAATCATCTCACCAAGTTTCCATAATGCCAATTATATCAATTTTTAATCACCACTGAGAATTTCTGGTTCCTCTGCCTTGTTCCCCTAGCATTAGTAAATAAACAACTGGAAAAAAAATTCTCTTCATTCTAATAATTTGAGGGTAGAATTTAGCTTTGGGTGTCTTTTCTTGGATTATCTTCTTTACAAGTAGGTTCTTTGCTTTTTCCTAAGGTCTCCAAATTCTTCCTCCTCCTGTTCACCTCTCCCCAACAAGAGCTAGATGTGACTTCTTTGGAGGTCCACACATACCACTCTGTAGGTAGTTGGCCGGGGTGGGGTGGGGTGTGTGTGTGGGTGTGGGTGTGGGTGTGTTTACATACGTCAAGTTCTTCTGCTTCTTCAGGGACTTGGTGAGCTGCCTGTATAACTCTCCCAAACTTGCTATCCTGGGATGGACAGACCAAGGTCAGAATTCGAATATGAATCCCTTTCATAGCCATAGTGTCACTAAATTGCCAAGCCATTTTTCTCCTCTGGGAATCTTACATTCAGTCAAATAGCAGAGAATTTGTCCAGCAATCACAAATTGAAATGTTATTTAGATCAGTAGCTGCCTCCTATATCCCTTGGCTGTTCAATATAGCTGTCTCACATTCTTAGAGTTTGCAGTGTTGCTGTAGATGTGTTGGTCCTAGAATATTAGAGAGACAAGGTGGGTCAGGTAAAATATATATATATATATATATTTGGATAGCTTCTGATGGGGAGAGACAAGCTCTTGAGCTTACACAGAGCTCTTCTTCAGGTCACATTCTTGGGTGAGAGAACTACAAAGTGAAGCTGTACAGTTCTGCCAATTGACAACCTAAAGATGCGTGAAGAGGTGTGATAGCAAAGCAACGGGTATATTATCAATCATTTTTAAATGTGCACTTAAAAAACCTTTTCTTTTTAGCTTCCCTCATGCAGTGCAAAGACAACTCTGATTATTTGAATGTGCTGATAGGCAATTGTTCATTCATTAGAGTACAAACTATTCAAGTAATATAAATCAAACAACTTCTCTGGCACATTTTTTCTTGTCTCTGAGAATGTACACAAACAGGCTTAGGGAGATTCCACATTTTTAACATCCTGTTCTACAATTATATATACACACACACACTCACTCTTATATATTAAAGCTCCTACTGATCTAATAGATACCTTCCTCCTGGCATTAGTGTATAGGGTATCTTAGGGCATATCATTACATTAATAAGGGTGATACATCACCAAAGTAATATTGTTCATTGATACATCATCAGAACAATATCAGTACTCTGCATTGGCTGATGAATCAATGAAATGCATCATTGCCTTGAACCATCTGATGCTGCTGCAGTATAATACATCAGTGGCATGGCGTCACCTAATGATAACTCAGTCATGCTAGCAGACCCCATTACATTAAGCTATCCAATACAAGCTTATCTCTTATATATGTTGGTAATATACTATTTTAAACCATCTGATCAAGTAGGAGAATGAGACAGAAGGGAACAATGGATGGATGCACAAACAAAGAGCATACCCAAAGACCAAATTGCTGCAGTTTGATTTATTCTGAAAATAAAACCCTTGAGTAGCTGTAGTTAAAACTGGACATATCAGCACTTGAAATTGCTCTTTCAATCACAGCGTAATAAACATGTATTTTATTTGACATGGGAACTGATAGGAGGGGGGAACTATGGCTCTACACGGAGACCTCATGGTCAGCAGGGATCAAACCTGGGGCCTTCAGTCCAAAAACTGACTTTTAGTTGTGAGAAAGCAGTTAGCTGTTACAGAGACTGGGGAGAGACGTAATATTCATATGGACTAAGCCAGTGTGTTTATATACTTCTCTCTTCAGTAACTGAGTGAGATCCACTCAAGTTCCATCTGAAGTGCTATTTTGAAAGGAACCATGCCTAAGTACATAAATAAAACATGACTGCAACTGCAGGGCGGGGCCTGGGACCCTGAGTACAAAACTGTAGGTCTCTTCTTATTTGAGCTAAAAGATAGCTGTGAGGTAGTACACCATTGTAGTTTCTAAGGCCAATCTTTAGAGGTGGCCCAATCACCTACACAAGGCCATTGTGTTACACACAGATTATGATATACTGGGGGAAATAATGTCACCTATTCAGACAGACATGTTATAAGTCCAAACAGGGGAACTTATCCTGCTTGAGTTAAATAACTACAAAAGATCTGTTTAGCAGTAATGATTTGTATTAGCGCTGGTTAAATTTTCTGATATTCCCACTGAAATATTTTAATCAAAAATGAAATTGTTCAGAGGAAATGTAATTTTGGGTGAAACTTTTTTCCTATGGGAAATCATGAAACACAACTTTTCTTTTACATTTTTAGTTTAGTTTTTGAAAACAAATTTTAATAAATTAAAACTTTCACTTTGTTTCACTGATTATTTCTTGTGATAAATCAGATCTTTTGAATTAAAATTTTCCAATGCAAGCTTTTCATTCTTTGTTTTTTGCGGGGGCAGAATTCTTGACCAGCTCTAATTTGAATACAAAGTGCTGGTTACATTCACAAGAACTTCTCAAAATATAAGGTTAAGACTGTGTTTAAATAAATTCACCAAAGTTCTACACCCTCAAAAATCAGAAATTCTAATTGCTGTGTGGGTGTACATCTTTGGTTGGGGACCTCAAGCATCTGTTTCATCGATGGGCCTAATCACGAAATAAAATTGTTTCTGAAAACACTTAAGTATGTGCTTAAACTGAAACAAATGAGTTGTCCCATTAATGTCAATAGAGCTATTAACGTGAAGAAAGTTAAGCATGTGCATAAGTGTTTGCAAGATCAGGGCCCAAGGTACTATTCAGTGTGCATAAGGGTGGAAGAATTGGTCCCTTAATTATTAGTGTTCCCAGCATTTTGTGTTCAACTTGGTACAGTAAATCTTCTAAATTGTTTTGGTATACTATACATAAAAACAGTACATTGATTCTTTTCCCATATGTTTCCTAATGGGATTGGAAAACCTTCAGAAATATCAGTTTATACAATTTAAAGATGCAGAAGTTTGCATGTATTATGTGAACCCTCCAGCTATTATCAAGTAACATTATTCAAAATGATGCATTTCCTTCTCGTATTTTAGGATTTGTGGAAAGGTCTGAAGAAACAAACTGAGTTAAAAAAATTCATTCGCTGCATAACTAAAAGGATTTGTTGAAAGTAGCTAAAGATTCAAATCTAATTAAAAATACACATGCTACATAAGAAAAACAAGAAAAGTGTTTTCATGTTAACGATATTTCCATAAAGAAATTAGCTTTCCATTAATATTATTTGTTAATGCTCTCCATTAAGTTAATGAAATGAGTGGAGATAATTTAGGGTATATAACCTTGTGAATTTTCCCTTTAGCTTAATCCTAGGTGTGCTTTAAAATCTCACATTGATTGTTTCTCAGTACCCTGTGCAGCTTGTGTATGGAAAAAAATGAACAGGAGATGATCTGAACAAGTTATTTGAATACATTTAAAATCTAGTTCATAGTCAGAGTAGGGTAAGAGCCAGTGGGGATTGCAGCTTATTTATTTTATTTATACATCTATAAATTCAAACCAAAAAAAAACCAAACTTTTAACTCATTCAGAACCTCTGTGCCATGTATAATGCTAGCCTAGGCAAAAACATATTCTCACTGTTACTCCATTCTCTTCTATGGTTTATAACACTCATTATAATAGAATCTAGGAACGTCAGTCAAGGATCAGGGCCCCATTGTGATACATACTGTACTATGTAACAAATAACAAAGACGACAGTTCCTGCCCCAGAGAGCTCACAATTTGCATGCAGACAGGACACAGCAGGTAACAATTAAAATAACAAAGGTTTGCAGAAAAGTTGGTTTTGGCATTGTGTGTTGCATCTTTTTTTTATACTAGTCTGTAAACTGCCACTCAGGTCAGGGATTGTGTGTTTGTATAGTGCCCACCACAAAGGGACACTTGTTTCTAGATTAGACTCAGTTGCCTCTTTTCAGGAACCAAACTTAAGCCTTGTCTACATAGTGCTTTAATCTGAACCAGCAGGATGTAAATTTCAGTCTGTACTATTCTGTCACACACTAACTTGTTTGTGTTGACCCTGTTAATGTAGTTCTATTTCAAATAGCACTTTGTTAATGACACAGGGGAGCTCTTAGTGCATGCCAGATAGTGCAGAGTAAAACTTACTCTCCTCTACTCTTCTTCACCCACGAAAGCTTATGCTCCAATACATTTGTTAGTCTTAAAGGTGCCACAGGACCTAAAACACCGCGTAGACAAGCCCTTGAGCAGTATGGAAGAACAGTCAGTGTACAATATGTTAAGCAACTGCTGCTACTCCAACTATTCCTCCTCCCCTGTAGCAGGTGGAGGGAGAGAAGAAAGATATTGATGTTTCTTCTACTTTCACTGCTACCTCTAACTTCCAATTCTTTGACTTCTGAGGAAGCACCAATTCAGGTGTTTAAGGCCTTAGAGCAAGAGCTGGATATGAGTCTGAGCACAAAAACTAGTTGTGTGAAGTGTACCTGCTGTTCCCCTGAGGTGCAGACTCCAGTGAAGGCATAAAGGTCAGCTATGCTGTAACCATACCACATTAAAACGATGTTATTAGCTCACGTGTGACAGTGCTGGGTCGTGGTCTCTAAGAGATGGAAATAGGATATCTCTGTCAACATATTAAAGTCATTATTCATGCAAACAAGTTAGACCAGTACTTGGTGATGAACTATTCTTCTCAGGGATTTTTCTGCCATAACTCAGATTTCATCTCTCTCTCTTCAGGCTCTCCTGGTTTGAGACCTGTATGCTGTTGATTAGGTGCTTAAAATCAAGCCAAAGAAAATAAGCCACAGCTAGCCGATTTTTACCCTTTGCCTTTCTGGTCTCTCTCCCTGCTGTGATACCAAGTTTAGTTTTGAAAGAATGTAAACCCTTTCTTTCCCACATGTTCAAACTGCCACTAAATATTGTAGCAAAAAAAATTTTTTTTTTTTTTTTAAACAGCCAAATTTGCTGGTTTAATCTGTTGTTTCTAGCTTCTGGCAATGTTTGTATGTGTGCGCAATAGATTAGTGATACTGAGTGACCCTTTGCAAAGGTCAACATTCTGTAGCCTAAAAACCAACATAACAAAAAGGTGTCACACTTGGTGTCCTTTCCTACTCAGCCTCTCTCTTGGTTCCTTGTCTCAGTATTTGCGTTGGCAGTGTCTGGAGACTCAGAGGTGAACAGTGTTGATTTTTGGATAGAATATCTTTGGTCAGGAAGACTCATATTTTATATGTAGCATTATGGGAAAGAGCACTTGCTATGCTTACTTACATCACAGGATTTGACGTAACTAAAATTCAGGCCCCAAACACTTCTGAGTAGCACTGTGAGTTTCTCGCTATTGCAGTGTCAAGCACACTGATAGTGTTTTACCAATAAACTTTGATCCAAGAAACCATTAACATGCATACTTAACTTTTACACATATGAGTAGTCATATTGAAGTCAATGGAATTACACTCATGAGTAAAATTACATATGTGACTAAGTGTTTTCTGGACTGGGACTTGAGAAGTTTTCCAGACATACTTTTTCTAATATAGCTACTGTAGTAAGATGAGGCCCTGAAACATACATCCTTATCAGAGGCCCAATATGAGGCCTAAGGCCTGAACCAAAGTACTTTCAGGCATTGCTAAGCAAAAGCTGGGCTGTAAGCCAGAGGCAGGCCTCACTCACAGAAATTGGTGAGAAGAGGGTTGCTAGAAGCAGGTGCATCCACACATAAGTGCTAATAAGAGGAACTTGTGCCAAGATGACATCAGAACACTCCACAGAGATAACGAGGAAAGGCAGGTGCATCTTAAAGACAGGGTCAAAAGGACAGCATGATGGATAGATCTGTTTGAAATAACATGATCAAAGGGGGAGACAGCACCTTAATGAGTCAAGGGGCTGTACCTCAATACATCAGTAGGGATGAGTAATCCGTCCTGTAACTGTGTAAAAATAGGTCCCGGAGTGCACATCTTTGTCTGGCCTAGGGGACAGTGGAAAGTCCCGCCGCTGACTGAGCCAGTCCATTGCCAGGGGGCACAAATTTGTAGTATGTCTTGTAGAGTCTACGGGAAACTATTACTGTGCTTCGTTTGACAATAAACCTGGCTCGGGTTCCTTCGTACCTTACTAGAGTCTGTGGTCTTTGGGGGTTCTCTTGGGGTTTGCTGTGTCAGCGATCTGCGCAGAACTGGGGCAGCACACAGAGAAAACACGCATACAGCCGACTGTTATCATCATCAAACAAGAGCAAAGCACCAAACCGGTAGCTACTAACAACAGCTACCACGTAATACCTTTTTGGTTCGTAATGACATTTAGCAGACTAGAAGATTAGATTGACCAGTCATCAGTTCAACAGTTTTCAAAACACTTTATTTGTGAATCACAGAACAGCAAATTATATTGTATTACTTTTGTTCTTTGGTAGCTAAGAATCTATTGTAGTAAGCTTTTTTTCATTACTGCAGTGCTTAGGGGCCACTCAGAAACCGGATGCCATTGTGCTAGGCATGGTACAGAGTAGTAGACAATCCCTGCCATAAGGAGCTTGCATGGTGTCTTGTCCTATCCTTAGAATGTTTTAAATCGGAAACAGAGGCATCTATTTGGCATTTGGGGCCAGATGTTTCTTTCAGTTTCAAACTCCATTGACAAACTGCATTTCATTACACTGAGTATTATCTATTGTTTCTAGTTATTGAAAGGCACCTAAAACATTTTAACTTGCAGTACACTAACTACTGCAAATTACTTTGTGTCTGATCCAAATACCATGTAATGTTCCTCTTTGTATTCAGAAAACTAACAATGAACAGGTTTGGAATCTAATTACACTATCCTGTTATCTGTGCAAAATTGCTAATGACTGGATGGCAAATAATTATGTGAGTTGTTATGATAGGTAATGAGATAGCAGCCATTGTGCTTTGAACTGGGTTTCATTTCAGCAATGAAAGACTATTGTCTACTCTACCAGAGGTATAGGAAAGAACTTCATTTAATAATCATTTGTTACATTACATTGGTTTTGGATCAAATTCAGCCCTGATGTAAGTGAACCCAACTTCACTGAAGTCAATTGAGCTGTACCGTGTCTGGATTTGGCCTTAGTTTCTGACAAATATTTAGAGAGTGGAGTAAATCTGTGTTTGTGTGAGAGTTATTATGACACAATCATTACACACTGATCTAATGCCAACCGCTGAACATGAGTGGAATCTTGTGAAAGCTACAGGAAGAGTGTATCTTATCACAAAGCATGTATTAGTGAAATGAAGGAGAAAGTCTTTTGTTTGTGTGAAACTGCTATTTCTCAGCAATCCTCTTTATAGAACTCAAGGGAAAATGAGACTGATGCAATCCCAGTTTTAGACCCAATTCACTGATCTGCAGTTTGTACAATCATTTATACTAGCACAAAGTGAGTGGAAAATATTACCCCCTGAGTAAAACACCATCCAAGTAGTTGTGATCTCTTAGATACAGAGGAATCTAACATAAAACTAGCCCTGTGTGGGAACCAGAATTTCTATCTTGTGGAAAACTACATTTTTAAAAACTGGAATGAAAAGTTCAAAATGAAGAAAATTCTGATCAAAGGAAATTTTTTCCAAAAAATCAATTTTGGACGAACCAAAATGGATTTATATATATATAAATTATATATATATGGAAAATTTCTGGGTCAGCAAGCTGGCTCCCTAGCCGACCGCCCATCCTGTTGGCTCCTGGCTGCCAGGCAAGTTGACTGGGCAGCCTACCCACCCACTGAGCAGGCAAGCAGTCTGGAGTGCCTGCCACCCAGGCAACCTATTTAAGCCCAGGGGATCCTGGGAAAATGGGTACCCTGGCTCTGGAGAACTTGAAGTATTTAATTACATATGCCATAGGAAGCCTGAAAATCCTGTATCATTATAGGACCCAAGAAGGGGAAAGCACTTAAAGTACTGCAATCCTAATGCAGAAATATATAGAGTAGGAGACCAATTATAATGTAAGTGCATCATGAATCAATTAGGAATTGCACAGGAATAAGATTTCACTTGAAAATAATATAATTTGTTAATCTTCTGATTGTAGGATTTTGTAGCAAATTAACCATGAAGTATGATATTAAAGAAGGAATTATAAGTAATTCAGGCATTGTTAAGCTTCTCAATATATGAAGTAGTAATAACAATAGGCATTAAATATTAAACCCATGTGATAATCAGAGTGTAGTATGAACTGTGTACTTGAATCATGAAGAGCATCTAAATATTTCACCTACGAAAAAAGCATGCTAATATATGTCTCCAGGTGTTCGTTCTAAAGTAATCTCCACATTTTCAGCTTGAGCTATAGAATAAGGTCTGGCAAATCCATCAATATCATAGTATAAACAAAGATAGCCACATGAAGAACTACTTCCTTGTTGCTCTCTAAAGTATCAGGACATCTAGATAGCAGACAAGGACCAGAAGCAAAACTCTACACCTCAACATACTGAACTTTCAGGAGGTTTAGAACTGAAGCTGAACTTTGGGATTCTAGCCCATCTCTCTTTTATATGTGTATATATATTAGGAGGATGCATGAGCCCTGCAGATTATCTGGTATACCAGGGATTAAACCTCTCTCAGAATGCCAGAGCACCTACAATTGCTGCCTGCAATCAGGCTCATCAGCATCCCTCTCAGAGAAGTACTACTGGCTCATTAAGGATAATTGCTAGCAGGCACCTGATTCCCCTAGATGAGAAGAATATAAGTTAGGTAAGAGGAGGATTGTGAGGTACTGTGCTGGAGGGGACTGCCAAACAGCTGTGTGCACCTTTAATAATTCCTGCAATTAACTTATCTATAGGAAGTTTGACCTTTACTTTCATTAGAATCCTAGCTGATGAAATTCTTCCTCTTCCCCACAATCAGCTGCCACACCAACAGGGCCATCAAATATGCATATCTCCCAATCTGAATTAGGCACATTACTTTAATCACAGCAATATTCTCAATCTATTACTTTTTCAGAGCTGGTAATCAGCAATTGTATCTGTTACTATGAAGTAATATTACTTTTAAAACTCATTTTGAGAGGAACAGCCAGCCAAACACTGAAGATAAAATATCAGTGTTTTACTTTCAGTTATTTTACTTGGAGAGCCTCAGTAGATCTGTGCAAGCACTGGATATTTTTGTTTCCTGGCAGTGCTGGAAAAATTTGTTTTGAGTGGACACAAAACCACTTTTTTTAAAAAATATTTTTGGCCTATCAAAAAGGAATAAATGTAATCGTTTTGGGTTGAACAAAACATTTTATTCCACCTGGAACAAAATGTTTCATTTTTTTTTATATTGAGCTTTTTTCTTTTAAAAATGTTTTTAAACAAAATTTAAAGAAATATTGACGTGGAAATTGAATTGACAAGGCACAGCATTTTTTTTTTAAAAAATAAGTCAAAATATTTCCACACTTTTCAGATTTTTAAGTTGGTTTTCAATTGAAACAATTCACTGCTATTGGACACAAATACAAAAAATGTTTTGACTGGAATCTTCATTTTTCACCAAACAAGTGTTTTGGTCGAAGATTACAGCTGAGTGAAATTTTAACATTCTTGTCCTTTGCCTGAGCAATTGGGTCCATGTAAGCATGCTCCTACGCCCCCAAAATAAGGTCAGTTTGAGTGGGGTGTGGATTAATTTGCTTGTACACAGTCAGAACTTGGGCTGCACCTTTACCCCAAACTCCGACCAAACTTATTTTTGAGGTTCAGAAACATTTGGATAACCTTTTTCTCTCTTCCAATTAATTTTGCTTACACTTGTCTCAAAATGTTCAGGTTCTATTTTACAATGAAGCACTGAAAACGTATAGATATTTCCAGCCCCACCAGAAGCAGGAAATCCTAAACATCTAATGAAAGGCCGGCCCAAAGCCTTCATCCTGCAGCTGGTCCCATTAAAGTTAACAGTGCTTTGCATGGGTTGAGGTGCATTCTTATATGAATTCAAATAGAGGACTGGGACTTAATTTCGCAGCTCCAAATGTGTTAGCTATTTTAGATGTCTTGGAGAAGCATCCACATTTTTGGTGTCTAGTTCTGAGATTCTTTGCTCATAATATACCTACATGCCAGGATTCTACTCTGCATACAGGTCAATGATGTAGATCCCCATGGCAGTAGCTTTCTGATGCTTTTTTCTAAAGTTTTACTCTACAGAGCATAACTGACTGTAGCTGAAAAGATCTGTATTGCTTTGTGTAATTACCTAACAGAACTACTGGAATTGCCTGAAGGATAAACTATATATCACATTCACGGCATTTATTACTTTTCCATTCTAGTGGAGGAAAAAGGCTTGCTGTGTCAGACTTATCAAAAGAGTCATGAATACTGTATTTATCAACAGCATGACTTAACAACAAATACAAACTGGAGGTGTACAATAAAAGTCTGAATCCCAGCAACTTTTAATTATATTAAAACTTGTTTGATTACTGCATCATGGAGTTTCAGACTAAAGATTTTATTCCTCCCATCCACTTGTGAATTATAGCATCATTATGAGTAGAATATTTCAAGAACTAAGGGAGTGTGGAGGGAGAAATATACCTCTAGTTTAGGGAGGAGATTAATTCAGAAGAGTGTGTACCTTTTAATACTTATCCAAAGGAATTGAAGTCTGAGACCTTCCTCTGAAATGGTTTTTGGTGGACTAGACACCTATCTACTAACAATTGGAATGAAACCCCCAACTCACTTCAATTGGTGCCTGGAGTCACTGCAGTCCTGACCTGCAATATCCCTCTGTTCAATTCTTAGCTGTTGTTTAAAAGATGCCTATTGTGCACTTTGCGATTAGTTAGGTGGTCATTTTGTGATGCACACAAATCAGAAATTAGAATTACGCCTATAAAGTCCTTTTCATTTCTCATCTGTTCAGAATTTGAACCCAGCTCTCCACACATTTCAGTTTATTGTGCTATGTGCCACCTAGCTTTCTCCACATGATGGAACTTATGTAACTTCACTATCAAAAAAAAAAAAGATTTCACCCAGAAATTCCAGACTTCCTTGGCTTGTATTTTCTTCGGAAAACATGCATGTTCTATTTATGGTGACGCGGCCTGAATATATTCCACTTCTTTTCTGGCAAAACATTTGTCATTCAGGGCATGATATGGTTTAAGATTTGAAGACACATTATAGATCTTCTCATCTATTTTCTTATTCTACTTAAAAATATAAGTAACTGACTTTTGTTTTACCTTTGAGACTGTGACAACAGCTATTTAAACTTCAGGATGATAATAAATGACATTGTCAGAGCTAGTGACACTAAAGTTATAACCCTCCCTAAGACACACATGATTTCTTTACAACATCCCAGAACTATAGGTAATATGTGTGATACTAAGTCCTAAATATACTTACTTATACATACTAATGGTCTGAGACAGAGTTCAGAACAAGTGAGTGATGGTAGTATTAAAAAATAGGATCTTAGCCCTGCATTATTTACTATGGAAACTAGTTTGCCAGGTATTAAAAAGGATGACTGAAATGTGTATTTACTGCATGACTTGTAGAAAAAGTGAGTTAAATTAAATCTATGATGAAATTTGAATGAAAAATGTAGTTATAGCTTATACTTTCAGGGATCTCCCCTCAACTTGACCTCTAATTTTGTGCCCAAAATGATGTAGGTGTATATGCCTGATCTTCAGGCACAAAGACCCAGATCCTCTAACTTCCATTGCAAGCAATAAAAATTAGGAGTTTAAATTCCTTTGAGGATCTGGGCCAAAGAGCCTGCAGCGTATCCACAGTTGAATGCACCTGCAATATCACAAGCCCTAAACTGGAAAGTTGAGGTGCCTTTGGAAATGTGGCCCTGAATATGTCTCCTAATGGGAAAGGAATTTTCAATCATGTAGGGTCATGGTGTCCCTTCCATGGGTTAATCCTGAATAGGAGATTGGAAACTCTTTTCCTCACCTCATTTGGTGCATGTTTCTGTGGAAGTAGAAGAGGTTGGGAATGATTTGCTTTCTCTAAAACATCCACACCCTTTCAGAAAGGTTTTTCACAGAATCAGTAGTGAGAGTAATTCAGTGTAGCTCCATTGATTTCAGTGGAGCTATGTCACTTAATATTGGATGGGGATTTGGCCTAGATTCCCTACCTAGAAAATTGTGCAATAGGATACAAGGAGGATAACAGGAGACATAGGAAAATATAAGACAGTGCTGGGTCCCTTTAATTTGCACTGAAATAAATAGGAGCTCAAGGCACTTTTCACTTCATGGGGACAAGCCCCACATGGTATACAATGTCACTAAAAATGCCTTGAGTATTTTTAATGGATTTTGTAATGTATCTACTATCTTGTATGCAAAAATAAATGAATAGATAAACTGTTACAGCACACTATGCTGTAAACTCACTTAGCTATTCCTGCTGACTCTTCATCTCTCTTCTCAAAGGATCCTGCAAGCTGAATTGAGAGCTCATCTGTGTATGTGAAAAGTTTCATTTAGTTTTGTTTTGTTCTGATGTATTTCATTTTTGGTAATTCAGAAAACAGACTTGTACAATCTTAGCCATAGTCTTTTAATGGATGACCTGTAACTCAGCATTTTGAATGACTGACTTTAGTCCATTAATGCTTATGAAATTGGGGCAATCCTATATAATCAATACTGGTTGGAAATGTATTGAAGTCCTAATATCTGAAGATTGTATGTAGTATAAGGATTATATGCTGCCAATTTAAACCCCTCTGTAGGGGGCCAGGGTGGCTGCCCTCCGAACCTGAGGGTAAAGGGCCTTTCCCTCAGCCTGAGTGGGCGGGGCCAGCCCAAGCTCACTCCACCCCCCGGAAGGGGAGGGGTGGAACAGGAAGTATAAAGGGTGGGGCCCTTAGCTCAGTTGGAGCAGCACCAGGGAGGGAGGCAGGCGCAGACCGTGGGCTGCTCCCTTCAGACCCTGCTGCCACGCCAGGGGAGGCCCTGGACCAGTGGAGACCTCACCTGGAGGATGGACTGGGGCTGCCAGGACTGCCCGCTGCCGAGTACCCAGAGGAACTGGAGGAGCCGGAGGGGGAGCTGGAGCTGCCAGCAGCCGAGTACCCAGAGGAGCTGGAGGAGCCTGAGCCTGAGGGGGAGCTGGAGCTGCCAGCAGTGGACTACCCCGATGTACCGGCGGGACCAGAGGGATTCGGACGAGCAATCGGGTAGGAAGCAGCCCAGGGACAGAGCTGCACAGTGGTGAGTCTGTATTGCGGAAGGACGCCGCTGATCCAGTGGCGGGACCCTCGTCCTGCCACTGTCAGGGCCCTGGGCTGGAACGCAGTGGTGTAGGGTGGGCCTGCGTTCCCCGGCCGAGCCACGCCGGGACCTTTGCCGGCGCTCCCCTGCCTGAGGGGCGCGCTACTGACCTTTGCCGGCGCTCCCCTGCCTGAGGGGCGCGCTACTGACCTTTGCCGGCGCTCCCCTGCCTGAGGGGCGCGCTACAGACTCTGGCTGGCGGCCGCCCCGCCGCTAATTCCCCGCTGACGGAGGTGTGACCCAGGCCGGCCAGTGACCTCATAGCTCCCCACCGCCCCCTAACGGGTAGGTGGGTTGACGCAGATCACACCCTCCCTCCCAATATTGTATTAAAAGATACAAAAAAGTACCATACGATTAACAATTTTTACCCAAATGAAAATAAACCTATAAAGTATGTTTTTCGGACTGAACCACAAGTATTTTTCATAGAAAAGTGAATATTATCAGAAAGAATAAAATCTATAAATGTAATCCCATGCAGAGAGAGACTGAATTTTTAACCTTTTAAATGTATTTAAAAGGATATATTCACCTATTAGGGAAGATTAAGACTACATATGTATAAATTAGCCTTTTGGTCAAGATTATTTTATTTTGCTCTCTGTATTAAAGAACTCTCAATCAACAAAACAATAATAATTGAATTAATACTCCTGTAACTGAAGCTAGACAAATTCAATCAGGAAATAAGGTGCACATTTCTAACCGAAAATAATTAACCATTAGATCACCTGATATGAGTCTGTAACCTCCATCCCTTGAAATAATTAAATCAACATTGGGTGTCTTTCCAAAGAAATGGTCTAGTTAGTATACATGTTACTGCACTTGATGCAGGAATTACTGGCTGATATTGTAGAGTCTATTGTGCTGGAGGACAGGCTAGATAATTACGATAGTTCTTTGGCCTTAAAATCTAGGAATAGTAAAGTTTTGCGCTTATAGATCTCCAAGCTCATAACTAAGGTGGGTGATCAACATTGTGTCTAGATATAATAACTTGGGCAGAGAGAAATTTCACCTCAGGGCCACACAGCAAATGAGCAGGGCCGGCTCCAGGGTTTTGGCCGCCCCAAGCAGCCAAAAACAAACAAACAAACAAAAAGCTGTGATCGCGATCTGCGGCGGCAATTCGGCGGGAGGTCCTTCGCTCCCAGGCGGAGTGAGGGACCGTCCGCTGAATTGCCGCCGAATACCTGGACCTGCCGCCCCTTTCCGGAGCGGCCGCCCCAAGCACCTGCTTGAGAAGCTGGTGCCTGGAGCCGGCCCTGCAAATGAGTGACAGAGACCAAGACTTTCAAAAGTGTTTAATGATTTTCAATGACTCAGGTATTTTTTGGGTGTCCAAAAATTGAGCTACTGAAAATCACTAGCCATTTCTGAAAATCTTGGCCAGAGTGAGAACTGCAACATAGCTCTGCTTACTCAGACCCATGCTCCATTCATTGGACTACAGTTGCCCTGTCTTAGAATCATAGAAGATTAGGGTTGGAAGAGCCGGATTCTTTCTTAGATATCCTTTAGGAGCCTGTAGAAGAACCACAGAGCTACTGGCATCCCCAGAAGAGAGACTGAATGATTTAGAGCTGACTGACTGTGGCTCTCAAGAGCACAGCAACATGCCTGGGTCACTGGGCAGTATACACAATATTGCCAACCCCAAATATTAAAAAGTGAGTCAGGTCCTCAAAGGTTATGAGATTGTCTTAAAAATAGTGAGATTTCAAAGTAAAAATAGAGTCTCTTGAATTCCTTCAGGCTTTTCTCAGTAATCATAAGAGCTAAAAATTTACTTAAAAAAAAAAAAAACCTGAAATTCTCAAATCATATGATGCTGGGTGCTGGGGCTTTGAGAATTGAACCAAATACTGTGAGACTCATGATGAAATCTCAAGAACTGGTAACACTGCATGCATCTCCCACCTCCATACCTGGCTAGCTCTGCTGTCTAGTACAGGAGTGGAGCCATGCCCTCAACTCACTGTGCCTCTTTCAGGCATCTAGCACTTGCTGGAGTGCAGTACTTGAAGAGCGCAGGGACCATTCTCCCTATAGGCTGCCTGGCCATCCCTTTCACAGGCACACAAGTGGGTGGATCTCCTTGCCTCCACATGGAGACTAGCCAGAATCATCTGATCCTAAATATTATCACATTTACGTATGTCCGAACCAGCCTCATTGATATCAATGAAGCACTTGCTCACTGGTCAGCCTCTTAGTTGCTAGTTATATATCATATGTATGATTCATATTCTACCTACTCATAGGTAAATGCTTTGGTCACAGCACTACATTGCAGTCAGGCTTCTTTTCTACTTCCCTGTCCCCGGCTGAATGGCCTGCTCTAGCACACTTCAAATTGGAGTGGAGTACCTTGAAGTTAATTAACTCCTGCTGCTTGGGCCATCTAGGCCTTGAATTCTGACCTGAATGGTTTACCATGACACTTCCATCTCTTCAGAGTGAAAAGCTGGATCCAAAGGCCCAATGAATAGAAAGTGTATTCAGGAAACTTTACAGCGTATTACAATGATAATGGGCGGGCAGTGAGGGAGGTCAAAAAAGTAATCTTGGAGCTTTTATCAGCAAGGTGTGAGCGACCTTTCTGAAGCCATGTGCAAGAGCATTGGAGTGCGGTAGCTCCCGCTTCTCAGGCCTTTGTTCTTGGAACAAGCCCAGCTTCTGCGCTCTGTTCTATGCACAGAGCTGAGTAACTGACCAACATAAATGACTTGCTACCAGGCTAGCTCTTGTTCTTCTCAATTCCCCTTCATTCTGTTCCTCCAAGGAGTCAGGACTTAGGAGTGTGGAACTATAGGTGCTTTTTAAGTCTCAGAGAATGGAACCCCAAAGGAATATATTTCTGCATAGATAGTACATAGTGCAGAAGGGCTGTTGGGTCACTTGTGTTTGGTAGCTGATTCTCTCACACTTACTTTCTCATTGGCCTACCCCTTGAAACACGGTAATCGCCTACATGAACCAGGCTCATGTTTTGGCCCCCTTGAAAGAATACTGAGGGATATATAGAAATGAAGGTAGAGAGAGGAACCAATTGTGAGCTAGAAAGATTAGAGGTGACTAAGGGTATTTTGAAATGGAGGTGAGAGAATGGTGGAGAGAGTTTGGGACAGAGGGGAAAGGAAAAGGAAACACTAAAGATGAGAGAAAATACTTAAAGGTGATGAGTAAACAACAGGGAGGGGCAAGGGCACCAATTAGGTAGGGCAGTGGGAGGCTGTCTCCCCCCCCCCCCCGCCCCCACCAGAGATTCATACAGGGCTTCCAGGCAGAGCTCTTAACTGCTCAGGATTAGTTAGTGTGGAATTTGAGTTTTGCAGAGAGATGCTTCTCCCAGTTTGTGCCCCTGGGGCAGGGAGTCAGCATTTTGTTTACAAACAGAGGCAGGGTGATTAAGATAAGAAAAGACTAGTAATTAAATTAAGGGTCTGGAAGTCTTTAGATCAGTGTTTCCCAAACTTGGGATGCCACTTGTGTAGGGAAAGCCAAAAGGACTGAAGGAAACTAGAAATGACTGAAGAACAGATGCATCAAGATAAAGAAGAAAACCTGGATAATAAAAAGATAAAATGCAAAGAAGGAAAAAAAAAAGACTCTGTGTGTGTGTGTGTGTGTGTGTGTGAGAGAGAGAGAGAGAGAGAGAGAGAGAGAGAGAGAGAGAGTTTAATCTGTGATTTAATAACGCATGGTTTGTTTGGTTAGAAGTGCTGTTCTGAATGACCTATCCTAGCAATCAGCTCACCCTCAGCAAAACTGATTCTGTGCTGTGGCATAGATTATAGGTAGCTGTAGAGAGGCTGCCATACATTGGATAAGCTCCAGGGCTGCTCTGACTTTCGTTGTGGCTCCCACGATAGACCAGAAAGGGAATGCACCAAACGCTGATGGTGGAGAATCTTCTCCTTTCTCTGTTCTCCTTTCTCTGTTCTGTGATGGAGATGATGGGTAACTGGCATAGCAATATTATGACATTTCCATGCTATGGAATCCTGTGGGAGTCCGGGGCAACAAAATTGTCACGTGATAGTGTAACTTTCAGTTTCTATATATTGCTATTATAATTTCCTTACAGAGAATCCTATTCTTGAGGCTAAAGTACAGGATGTGATGGAAGGAGAGATGGCTTCCAGTCTTGCTTCTATGAGACTTCCTGTGTGATCTTGGGCACGTCACTTAGGGTATGTCTATGCAGCAACTAGACACTCGTGCTGGCCCATGCCAGCTGACTCAGGCCCACGGGGCTTGGGCTGCAGGGCTGTCTCATTGGTTTGTGGACTTCTGGGCTCGGGCTGGAGCCTGGACTCTAGGAACAAGGGTGCAAGGGTCCCAGAGCTTATTGATTTTTAGGGAAAATACACTTCGCATGAGAGAACCTGCTAAATTATATGTCTCTTTTTTTCATTTTACTTTTTAAAATGCATGTTCTCAGACTGCCATTTAGAGAGGCTCAGAGAAATATTATTCAGCTGCAAATGGATATTTTTTTCATCTACCTGTAGTTCATCTTTGACAAAGATTGATAGCATTGCGTAGGGATAGCATTCATCCCTGAAAACAAGTTTTGTGTATGTCCCTGTTTTTACAAGGGACATAATGCCACCAGGTCATCTGATCAGCATCTTTTAATACCAAAAAGTCCTTTGCAAAACAACCTCTTTGTGTACTGTTTTTTTCTGGGAATAACAGGAAAAAAACAGTTTTGCATGACTTCCAGATTCAATATTTTGCCAAATATTTTAACTCCACATACCAACCAGCTTCTAAAGATACAGAGCTCATTTTATACCAGTCAGTGCTTAGTATAACCCTACAGGGGTGATGTGCATAAGATTTATTTAACTACGTGAAGGTTCTGGGTTCTATTCTTGATTCTGCCTGAAGTGACTTTGCGCCATTTCTGCTGGTCTCTGAGCTACCAGTATCACTTTATAATTCCCTTTGTGGCAGGAGTTACTTGCCTGTATTATGTGGGAGGTCAGAATAGTTGATTACCATGCCCCCTTCGGGCCTTACATTTTATGAACCTGTTAAATCAATTTCTTCTTAATTTCTGACCTATATCAGTCACTTTGTGTCTATAACCTAGAAAAATCTTATTTAATCTGCTACTTCTGTGGGCAACTCCCTCTGTCTAGCACCTGCTTAAGAAAGTGTTCTGATAATAAATATACTAATTACTATATCTTTATGGGGATAGAAAGCTACTAAAGTTCTGGGTTCTGAGGAGTCGAAAGAAGAATCAATAGATGAGTGTTATCTAAACAGGAAGGTGAAGTCTTGCCTTCACAGATGAAAAATGTGGTATTAAGTAATGTTCACTATTCTAGTATGAATTGAAAAAATATTTGGCATAAATAAGTCTGTCTACCAAGCCCTACTTTAGTACTGGCAGAGAAAGGAAGCAGCTTAGAATCTAAACACTGACATTTCATTACTGAAAGATCAATTTATATAAGCTACAAAGATGCTGGGGAAATAACCAATAAATAAATAAATATAAAATGCACAACTAATAAAGTAAGTGTGTTTGTTTTCAGCATTTTTCTAACTTCCATACCGAATGAGAGATCAGAATAAATTTGTAAAACTGCAGGACATGTATTTACTGACAATTTTTATAGTGTAATTTGTTAATATATTAGGCTTTTTAATTAAAGTTCACAAAATACCTATGGCAAAAAAAAAAAAAAAATCAATATACATTGTATGCATATAAGGAAATATCTCTGAAATAAGGGTATTTATCCCTGTCACTTAAAAAGACTTAAATAATCCTTTTGCAGTAATTGTAAAATGTTCATGATTTATGGTTTCTAATCATCCAAGATAAAGTTTGGCTCCAAAGCCCAACATATAGAGTACAATGGGAGCAAGAGGCATCTGGACTATCACTTCCATGAGGTGCCCCATCATGGCATTTCACAATTGAAATATTTCAGTTTTTGGTTGAAATTTTTTCAATTTTCCAGGCATTCAGATTTTCAATGAAAAGCAGAACTGTGTGTGTGAGAGAGAAAGATCACTTAATTGACACCCCAGTTTTCCATCAAAACAGTTTTGATGTGGTGGTGGGGAGATCATCCCTTCTTTCCACACTGAATATTGTCAAAATCACTTAGGCTCAAGTAGCCATGTTGAATTCAATAGCTTGGTATCATATGGCAATGTCTGATCCTGCAAGGTGCCAACTTCAATGGGAGGATGTTCCTCGCCTCATAAGAGGTGAAAAACTCCTTGCGAAATTGGGTCATAGATTTTTTTTTAAAATACATATAAGTGCTCAATCATGTTCCTAGAGAAACTGAGAGCAAGACTCCCATTTATATCAGTATGTTTAGGATCACATGCTACAACATGCCTATAATCAGATTTTTATGATCCAGCAATGTGCTGACCAGCACTGGATTCCATTGACTTCATCTGGAGTTTTGGGATACAGAATTGAGGAGACCAAAATAATAATACTTAACACTTTCTATAGCACTTCTTGTATTCAAATCACTTTTCATGTATATGTGTATAGATATATTTAACCTGCATTTTCTTTAGATCTGTTTACAAATTCAGTGTAATATCTTGTGTCAAATGCATGTCTTTCTCTCTCAGAAGAAATGCTTCAATGTTTTTTAATTGATGCTTAACCATTAGAAATCCAGGAAATTGATTTCACATCAGCCCCGAGCCATTGTCACACTCAGCTGACCACTTGCTTTAACTCTGCTCCAATTAGAGATGAGAATACCTACTAGTCTGATTTGGAAAGCATTGTATCATGTCGTTTTTATATTTCAGTTTAAAGGGTGAGTGGGTGTTGATTGGGACCTCTTACAAGATGACCGTTTAAAAAGTGATAGTGAAACTGTTGATGTGATTTGTTGTCCAGGTGCACAATTCTTGTTTACCTACATTTGTCCTGGAAGGTTATATGACATTGTTTTATGTTGGTAAATACCAATATAATACAGTCTACAGTCTGATTGTGGAATCTGCAGACAGGCTTTCCAAAATATGATATTTTCAAATGACATTTCATTTGACCATCTAGACATCTGATTCTTATGTAGACATAGTGATAATGAAAGGGGCTTGGAGAAAACACTGCTATTTTGGATACGCTTCTTTCTCCTTACCTCTCTGCTGTGGCACAAAGCAGAGATTTGTATCAGAGATTGTATAATCCATCATCCTGAAAAGACGAGAGTAACCCCCTGACTATGTACTTTCCCCTTGCAGACCAAATGGAGAGGCAGGACTAGAGGCACAGGATGATGAAGGTGAAGAAGACAGTGTAGATTTGGAGTGGGCTATGCTAGGATGGCAGAGAGATCACAAGGCCTTGGCAGGATTTAGGAAAGCACCGACAGGCACCTATACAGAATACCACTTTATATCCTAACTGCGTGTTTGGAAACACTGGCTTTCCATAATCACCCCCAAAATGTGTATGTATGCTGGGCTAAATTGTGCTTTGTTATCTTGTTATAAATCTGGCATAAGTCAACTGCTGTGGTTGAAAGCAGAATCCATCCCAGGCCTTCACTGTTCAGAGTATTGGCAGTATTTCTTCAACCTGGGCTGCTGTGGTGCAATGAAACCTAGATCAAGGAGTCAATTTCTTCTCTCAGCTACATTTGTGATACCCCTTTGGCTCCTAGTGTCTTTAATGAGGTAAGTGAGTAGAATTTGGCCCAGTCTCTCATAACTATCAGGAGAGTGTAGTTAGTGTAAAATCAGAGTCCAATTTAAATGGCATCCTGATCCACCACTGTATCAAATAGTTCCAGAAGAATCACAGACAATCATAGACTCTTCCCAGGGCTCTCAAATGATATCATCATCATCCCACTCCTGTTCCCTCTCCCAATTCCTACATTCCTTACTCTTCCCCCTTCCACTTCTGTGTCAGAGCACCAGGCCTGGATTCCAAGGATCTCCCTTTGCACATCTCAGTATCAAGGGCGGCGAATTATATAAGCCTGTGGTGCTCATGCTACACCAATGTTCAGGATCGGGTCTCTCTCCCAGCTCCGCCTGCCGCCCCCACGCGCCTCCCCCCGAGCATCCCTGCCTGCGCCCTGGGCAGCGGGTGGCTGCCCCATGCAGCTCGGCGAGCCCAGCCGACTCCCAGCATCAACTGCCTCTGCAGAGTCCTAGTGCCCCCCCAACCACTAGTGCCAGGGCAGGCTGACCGAGGCTGACCCAGACCTTGCCTTCCGCCTTGGACGGACCCTTCCCTTTTCTGGCAGGACCCTCCACCAGCACAGCCCCCCCCTCCCCCGCCCGCAGTCACTGCTCCTGCCCCATGCTGGGCAAGGGGCAGCCCCATCCCGCACCTCCAGTGAGGGGCAGCAGCAGGGGAGGAGGCGCACACGTGATGGCAGCCCCCCCCCCAGCATCAACCCCAGAGGAGGCGAGGGGGCTTCCTGAACCTGTGGGGGGCCCTAGGAGCACATGCAATGTCAGTGGTGTGAGGTGAGTGTGCTGCTGGGGGGAGTCCTCCTCTCTTGCCCCAGACGGGGGCAGCCTGCCTCCACCCCAAACTCCTCATCCCCGGCCCCACCCCACGGCCCTGAGCCCCCTCCTGCACTGTGAACCCCTCACTCCTGCACCCCAACCCTCTGCCCAAACCCCTCCCACATCTCAAACCCCTAATCCCCAGAGCCCTCACATTTTTACATTATTTTAAAAAATATATATCTGCTTACAAGGCGGGGGGGTGGAGGGAAGACTTGGACCTGTTCTGGGAATCACCAAAAATTATACAAACCTGCCACCCCTGCTCAGTATAAATCAATCGTGAGAGAGAACTTCACAGTTAGCTGTCATCTATCTGGCTAGTAACATCATTCAATGACCCCCTGGCCTTATGGCAATAACACAAATTGATCAAGTTTCATTTCTAGTCTCAGCATAGCAAAAAGAGAGAGTCTGATTTACACCATTCTAAAACTGCATTTGCTTGGCAGTCTGGAAAGTAGATTCCTCAGAAAGCTCTTCCTCTTCCAGAAATTCCACTATCACAATTTCTTTTCTGTTTTTCTCTTGCATCAGACGACTGTGTCAAGGAAAAAAACAAGTAGTAAATATATTATGTGGCATCTGTATATTTGTGTTCTTTTTTTCCAAAGAAGCCTAAGGGAGTTAGGTGCTCAACTTCCATTAAAATTAGACTCATTTGAAAACCCCAGCCATAGTGCTTTCTCATCCATAACCCTCAGAATACTCTGTGATGGAAGGTAAATACCATTATCCTCAGCCTCTGTATAACTCCTATACGTTGTGACTTGTCAAGATCTTGTAATGAGTCAGTGCAGGAGACCGGCCTTGATACAATGTCCCTTATTTTTATCATTGCTACTCGTTGTCCTCTGACCATCCCTAAACATCTGGATGTTTCTCCTAAAATGATCAGTGAAATAATTAATGACGACACTTAAATGATAGTCATTTATCTGCAGAACCAACACCACACTGAGATGAGTGGTAGCGGCTCGCATTTTCCTTAGAACAACTTTGTGTACAGGCTCAGTGAAATCATACCACATTGGACTGAATCTCATTGGGAGTTTATCTTTGCAACCAGACTCTTAGAAATGTGTTTCTGTTCAAATGGAATCTTATCTTTGCTGCATATTGGTGGGAACACTGATCAGGGTATTATTCCAGTCCAATCTCTGTGCATCAAGTCATAGTTTCACTACTATCAGACTGGGCAAGAGGAAAGAAAATAAACCAAATGAGCAATGGAAGAACAGCTGTTGCAGAAGATGGATGTACTGTGTAATGATGTTTCTGAGATTATTAATTTATATAATAGAATTCAGAAAGGATTCATCTGTTAACTGTCATGATTTTATCATTGAGAGACTGTAGGTTGCTGTGGGTTGTGGCCATGACGTTTGCCTGTTAACGACATCCCAGGGGGCCAACTGACAAATAGCTTTGTTTTCTAGTGTTTGGTTAATAGTGCATATAGCATTTTGGTTGGAGAGACCCACCAAACATTTTGTCCCTGTTATATTTCTGAACATTGCTGATAAAGGGTGCAACAGCAGCCCGTGCTTATGTGAAGGGTCCGCTTTTCCCAATCATTACGTTTCCATTGTTGGTCAGTCTCCTTTTCCCCACGGATTTTATTCTGTATTGGTAGACATGTTAGGCAGTGTCTAACCCCACACCCACCCATCCACAAAAAATGATCTGTTGTAATAATTGGACCTATAAATGTCCCCTAATTGTGAGGTCAATTGTGAGAAGTGACTGAAAGTTCATGGAATGTCTCAATACCTATAGCAACAAATGTTGATGGGAAAAGGTGCACAAGCAGACAGACTGAATTAGTCCAAATGAAAAGGCCACTGGTATAACTCAAGGACTGTGTTAATCATGCCCAGTAAATAAGAAAAGTGTAGAGCCGAAAATCAATGAACCGAAATTGGTGCATCAGAAACTAGGCCTAATTGGTGGACAAAATAAGAACATAAGAATGGCCATACTGGGTCAGACCAAAGGTCCATCTAGCCCAGTATCTTGTCTTCCGACAGTGGCCAATGCCAGGTGCCCCAGAGGGAATGAACAGAACAGGTAATCATCAAGTGATCCATCCCCCGTCAACCATTCCCAGCTTCTGGCAAACAGAGGCTAGGGAAACCATCCCTGCCCATCCTGGCTAATAGCCATAGATGGACCTATTTTTCATGAATTTATCTAATTCTTTTTTGAGCCCTGTTATAGTCTTGGCCTTCACAACATCCTCTGGCAAAGCGAAAGAAGGGGAAGGAGTGAGTTTCCCTATCATGGCTGCCACCCCCACTGTCTCCTGGGCCCCTGGACTTTCTTTGCTCTAATCCTGAGAGATGTTGTTTAGGCTATGGACATGTCGTTTGCCTCTTAACAACATCCAAGAATACCAGCGGATAAATAGTTTTGTTTATTATTAGCATTTGGCCAGAGAGAAAGCCCTCAGATGACGCTGCCACCTCCACCACCTCCTGCTGAATCCCAAATTCCACCTGGGCCGAATCCCAGACTTTGATTTGTCTCCGCCCCTCAGTGTATCCTTTTCCTTCACCATCTTATTTCTTCCTCCTTTTTCCTTTTGTCTAATAAGAATCTGGCTAAGCCAGCCAAGACTTTCTGCTTTATAGTACTGATGTAAATCTGTGTCCAGAAAGATGCAGCTAAATGCAATGCCCTAAACAGCTCTATGCAGTGCAAGTTTGCCAAGTCTTGGTGAGGCTGATAAGATCATGTGCTGAGCCTGTGTCATACCAGCAGTGCAGTTGAAAGTGAAAGTCAACACCAGAGATAGAAGCTGCATGTTTCATCTTTGCTGTTCTTTTTTTCTCCCTTTTGTGTGTGTTTGTCTTGGTTTGTCGTCTTAGGAGACAGGGTCAGACGTTAATAACAATAGCAATAAGAGCTCTAGCCCATCTCAACTAATGTACCTTTTCCCCCACCCCCCAAATACATTAGGTATTACCATCTCAAAGATTGTCAAAAGGGGGGCAATCCTTCTAAGGACCCTCTCCAGCTATAGGAAAATGGAACAAAAGATGTTAAAATAAAAGCTTTAATTAACAGTTTACATTTCAAATGCTTTATATTTTTTTCTTTTCTGTATCTTTAAAATAAAGGTAAAATATTTTTTGTGGTGTTTGCCATGGTGCTAATCAGGCTGAGATCCCTGTATACCAAACCCCGAATCTTGGTCAACACCGCTTAATGTTGGACAGTGACAGGGTCATGTTAACACCTTTGACTCTTTGGGCCAGTAAATGCATCTAAATTAATACAAGCAATCCCTATACCAAAGGGCTTACAATCAGAAGTATAAGACAAAGGACAACAGGTGGGTACAACAAACAGATGTGGGGAGCACAAGGTAATAGCGAGATGTTTGCAATTACTGTAATAAAGCCACAGTAACAGCACACCAGCTTCTAACCATTGTCTAATACTTTAAAAATTAGAATACATATTGTGAAATCGTTTTTCAAAGATCAGAATTCTTCTTTCTTCCTGAATTCAAAATAAGAGTACAGGAAACCCTGATTTGTAGATCCTAAATTGTTACTTCTGCTTCTAGCCTTTCCCCTGCATCCCTAATTCCTTCCATATAGTATAAATAAGGTCAACCTTTCAACCAGTGAGGTGTCAGCTGTGTGGTCCTGAGTCATTGAGATGGCTACAGAAGGTGAAGCTGAGTGGTTCTGGTGTGTGTACTGATGAGACAACACATCACTTAAGATACCAACAGTTATAATTAATAACCTAGAGTTGTAATTTAGGCGGCCTGATTTAACACAAGTTGATAACTCACCTGCTCAATATTATTTTAATGTAATAATTCATTAGGGGAAAAATACAATATAACCTCTCCAGCGAATGACCATGCAGTCAGGATTCTCTAGTCCCCTGAGAACTCCATGAGCTGACACAGACTTGATTTCTAGGACTACCATAGGTACTGGAACTGGGGGTGCTGCTGCACCCCCTGGCTTGAAATGGATTCCATTATATACAGGATTTATGGTTTGGTTTATTGGCTCTCAGCATCCCCACTATGCAAATTGTCACAGCACCCCCGAGGAATACAGATTGATGTAGTAATGTAAACAGAAATGCATGGGCCATGATTGTCTTCCTTTACCAATCTAGTGATTGTCTTTCATAAATTTAAACAAAACAAAAATTCTTCTCTTTATAACCAAGTTGTTTGTAAATTCGTTACTGGTCACAAATACTAGTGTTTAGGGTACTGGGGTGTTGACACCACAGACTATTGTGCTGACCAGTATTGTCTCATTAGTTCCTTGTGCTCCCCCATCTGCTGTCTCTCATTTTACACTTAGCTTGTCAGCTCTTTTGGGGTCGGGACCATCTTTTTGTTCTGTTTGTACAGCATGAAGCACATAGGGTCCGAAGCACTATGGTGATACCTTTAATAAAAACTTTGCAAAATGTAGGGAAATTCAGTAGAAACTTGAGCACTATTACCAGGATTGAATGTTCATTAGAATTCAGCAAGTCTATTGGGTTGAATTGCAAAAACTTCCAGAAGCAAAAGCAAGAACTTGTTTGGTATCTAGTAAAGATTGGGAAATTCAGAGATCAGTAACACTGATGAAGAATAGCAAGGAGTAAGTGGTTTTACACGTGTGTGGAAGAGGTGAATGAAGCCCATATAGATTAGTGGGAAGGAGGGAGGAAGAGAAGCGAAGCAAAAGTGGGACAAGTACCTAGAGGCATGGAATTCACTTCACTCAAAAATGGGCTAGAAGTAAAAAAGGCCAATTTCATGTCTATCAGAGGAAATGCATTAGGCAGTGTTCCTGTCTGACATCTTGGCCCTGACAAGATTCAAAGCTACCATAATCAGGAAACATACTTTGAGCCACAATTCAAAGGCAGAATTGAATTTGAAATCATACCTCCCTATGAAGCAGCGATGTTTTGCTAGGAAGATGCTTCCATTATGAACTGTTCTAGCAATGTCATCCTCGTCTTTCACCTCCTCTTGCACCTTCCAAATTCCCGTGTGCAGGCCAAACGAATAACATGAAATTGCAACAATGAAATCTATTCTCTAATGTCTTTGAGTTAAATATATTGAAGTTTTTCTGTCAATAGAGCTCAAAGAAGAACATGCACAAGTTCACTGAATGTCCTAGATTGCAAAAGGAACAGAGGCAAGAATAACAAGCAAGTGATGTCAGCCAGGACAATAGCTGCACAATAATTCATCATAATAAAGCAATGCCATCAGTATCAAAAAGAATTAAGGTTCCTGTACCACTTCTCAGTGCAGCTGAGAATATAGTAGCCTGGGGACTTTCTTCTTAGTAGAGCTGCTGCTTAAAAAAAAAAAAAGATTTTATTTATTCTTAAATAATTTATTCTTAATAATTTAAATTATTAAAGTCAAGTATTTCTGTGGGAAATTTTGGAGAAAAGAAATATCCGCCACTCCCCAAAAATACCTTCTAGCTGAGTTTTTCAGAAGAACAAAAAACTGAAAAATGTTCATTTTGATTTTGTCTCCCCCCCCCGCTCCTTTTTTTTTCTTTCTCCCTTTTTTCAAGTGGGGAAAAGAAAAAAAGAAAGTGGAGAGGTGAGGATCCCAAAACTTTGATTTTAAAAATAAAAACTTCAGGTTGGGTTTTTTCATTTTTTTAAAAAAGGAAAATTTCCAAGAAAACAACTGAAAATTTCCACTTAAAAAAAAAGCAATAAAATATCAAAATATTTTAAATAGAAAATAGTAGACAACTTGAGTTGTGCACATATAACTGGGGATCTGAATTGCTCACCATTTAGTGTTCACTTGTGAAAAGCATTCTAGCAGCACAGAGGAGCTTTTGTTGTGGACAGAAGGATACACTAAAGATTCCTGTTTGCTGCAATCAATATTAAATGGCATAGGTCTCCTCTATATACAAGAGTTATACAGTTTTAACTACACCAGTATTGTTAAAACAGTACAGCTCCTTTGTGTGGGTACAGTTATACTGGTATGAGTTCTTACATAGGTATAGCTTATTCCTCTACAGGATGGGGACTATGCCATGCTGATATAAAGACACCTTAAACTTCATCTGTACTATGAGTTATACTGGTATAACTCTATTGGTAAAAATCACCACCTAACCAACGTAGCTATGCTAATACAAAAACTGTGTGTAGCTCTGGCATAAGTTTCTTTAAAATAACTGAAAATGTTTCCATCTACTTCTTCAATGTGCATGTCAAGATCCAACCAGGAAAGAAATGAGGATAAAGGTCTCATCAGTTATTTTCCTTACCTCCTCCTCCTGACATTTTGGTTTTATGTTATTCAGTAAGTACCCTGGCATGAAATTCATCTTACCTCCCTCCTCACAAAAATAAAATAAAACTTGTTCAAGAAACAAAGCTTGGTTCAATCCCATATGAAGAGACTTGATTTTTTTGTGTGGTATTTTTGTATTCTTTGGAGCTCCGCACAAGACATGCCATTTACCTAGATAACCATATTTTTGCCTGTGCATATGCATACTCCTCTCTCTCTCTCAATTTATAGTTTTCTAAAGAAACTACAATATTCTACACTAGTGACACCAAATAACCCATATTACAATAATGTTACCGTATATTGCCCTTATAAGGATTTTCTGACAGATGTGTAGAGCAGTGGTTCTCAAACTCTTATACTGGTGAACCCTTTCACATAGAAAGCCTCTGAGTGTGACCCCTCCTTATAAATTAAAAATACTTTTTATATATTTAACACCATTATAAATGCTGGAGATGAAGTGGAGCTTGGGGTAGAGGCTGACAGCTTGCGACCCTCCATGTAAGAACCTTGTGACCCCCTGAGGGGTCCTGACCCCCAGTTTGACAACCCCTGGTGTACTGTTAAGAAAAACTGTTTAGACAACATTTGGGGAGCTTATATGCTCTGCTGTTTTGATCTCTTGAGAGGAATTGGTTTAGGGAGCAGTTCTTTGAATCTCTGGAATATCTTGAACCATTGTTGAGAAAGATGTCTGAGGTAATATCTTTCATTGGGCCAACTTCTGTTGATGAGAAAGAGGGACAAGCTTTGAAGCTTACATTGGGCTCTTCTTCAGGTCTGTGTAAGCTTGAAAGACTGTCTCTCTCACCAAAAGAAGTTGGTCCAATGAAAAAATCACTTCATCCACCGTGTCTCTCTAATATCCTGGGACCAACATTGCACTGAGCCTTTAGTATCACTTACAAACTTTATATTGTGAATGAATGGCTCTCTCATGAAAGTGAAGGACATAGGATCATTTCTTAAACCAAGCATAGCATTGCATTATTAGGCTCTCCTCTTACATAGCTGTGCTAGTATATCTCAGTGAAGGACATAGGATCATTTCTTAAACCAAGCATAGCATAGCATTATTAGGCTCTCCTCTTACATAGCTGTGCTAGTATATCTCAATGCTGACCTGTAATATGCTTGCTACTGCAGTTTTGGTCTTCAGCGAGAGAAATTTAGTCTCATTCTGTAGTGTTTTTGATGTCATAAATTACTGCTAAGGTAACGAAACTACACTACTCATCACTTTACGACCAGAGATGACCAGAATCATAAAGTTACTATCCAGAATCAAATCCTAACCTGAACCCTTCAAATGTCATGTAGGTTCAGATCCCATGTTCCAGTTTGAGCTCATCTCTCCTAATAACCTAAACAAAGATTTGGCCACAGTTTTTGGATGGGGGGGATGATGATCTATGAAACCACTGTATCATCTAGCAGCTGTGTCATTGTTGACTTGATTTGTCTTCTAGATCAGCATCCAGATCAGTAAAATTATATTGTTGAAATATTTTTGGTGAAGGATGGGGAGGGGAATGTTAGGTACATCTGTATAAACATGATCCATTGCATAATAAACTGGAGTTTAATTTAAATGTTAATCATTTCATTGTATTATTTGTAGTACAACTACCAGATTTGGTCTGAGACAAAATAAAGAATATTGACTCATTAACAAATTTGGCAGCATTATTGTGACAGTAATCACATTTTCATTCTATTTTCATACCCAGTGCTTCAAAGCAGCTTGAGAAATGTTCATTAATGATGCAGGCTGTATCAGCAGTGTCATATATAATTTCAGTAATGCTATCAAGCATGGAGGAAGTTTAGCTTTAACTGCAAAATAAAAACAATGGAATTCCAGCTAAGATTAATGTAAATGTTCCTTTGAAAGAAAATGAGCTGCTTGAAATGAATAAAAAAATCCCATGGTAGTTTATTAGCAAAGCAATTATTGTTCATTATTGATTAATTTCCTCAGGGAGAATTGTTTCCTGTTCTTTAAAAAAAAAAAAAAAAATCTCTTCCTCCTCCCCCTCAAAGAGGATCTCCAGGCTTGTGCGTTGCAGAGAAAATACCAATACAGGACCCCATTTTCAATATATTTTTGTGTAGCTCAGATGTTTAAAAACAATTTTCTCCCACTGCCCTTAAAATATTTCATCATTGTGAGGAGCTAAAGCTAAAATCCTTTATTTCAATCGGTTCATGATTAGAGCTGGTCAAACTCTTCATTAGAAAAATAGATTCCAAGGCCAGAAGGAACCATTGTAGTCAGGGCCAGCACCAGCGAACCAAGTGGGTGCTTGGGGCGGCCAATGAAAGGGGGGTGGCACATCCGGGTCTTCGGCGGTAATTCGGCAGCGAGTCCCTCAGTCCCTCTCCTCCTCTTTGAGTTGCCACCGAAGTGCTGCCAGAGAGGGAGTGAAGGACCCGCTGCAGAAGAATGAAGCAGCGCGATTGAGCTGCCGCCGAAGTGCCACCGATTGGCTTTTTTTTTTTTTTCCTGCTTCCCCGCTTGGGATGGCAAAAAAGCTGGAGCCGGCCCTGATTGTAGTCATCTAGTCTGAACTCCTGTAGAACACAGGCCGTAGGACTTCCCCAAAATAATGGCTAGAACATATCTTTTAGAAAAAAATCTAACCTTGATTGAAAAAAATCTTCTTGACCCTTGGTATGCTGTTCCAATGGTCAGTTACTCTGTTTAAAAAAAAAAAAAATATGCCTTGTTCCCAGTCTGAATTTGTCTATCTTCAACTAAGTTCCTTGGGCCAAGACTTTTTGTTGTGTGGACAGTGCCTAGCATACCCTCTCATATTTCATCTATAGACACACACATCACCATTAGCACAAACACACTACAGAGAAACTCTGAAACTGTCATGTGAAACTACCAGCACTCAGGTCTGGGAAATAATAGTAAAATTATTTGAGTTTTTGCCCCTTTCTAGGTTTGCCTTGCATAGCACTGGTCATTATTTTCTTTTACTGTTGTAAATACTGACTAATGATTAATACCGACTTTTTTTAAAAAGGGGTTGATTGCAGCCTCTTTGCTATGATTATTCTCTCTCGGCCTCATGCAAAGCCCATTGAAGTCAATGGAAAGCATTCACCTGACTGTGAATCTTGCCCTAGTTGTAGTGCATGGCTGATAACCTGTGCTAGATGGTGGTATTTCTGCTTCCTGATTATGGTGAGTGACACTTTAAAATGAAAAATGAGTAGTGAATAATGCTCTTCAGGTGTGAAGAGTTGGAAATGTGGTGGTTCATGCAAAGATCTGTGAAGCGCCATTAGTTTTCATGAATGCCTAGTGGTTGGATGAACACTCAGAAATAACAATTATTGGTCCTGACTGTCCTCTCCCTTACTTTAGCCTGTCATAGGCTTTCGTTGAAGTTACTGATTTCTTAAGGCATAAATGATCCTATTCCGCCTGTGCTCTCTAGATTACACTGGTTTCCATTTGTTTATTTATTTAATGCAAGTCATGGTGTTAGCTTTGATACATATAACCCAGCATGAATTACATCCTGGCTCCATTTAGGGCCCGATTCGACTCCTATTGAAATCAAGGAGGGTTTTTTTTTCTATTGACTTCAGTAGATGCAGATTGAGCCCTTTAAAACCACTTCTCTTAGGACCCATCCTTACATCTGAGATCTATGTAGTCTCCAGGTTCCAAATCTAGGGGCTCGGAATGAAGGCACAGCTATGGAATGGTCTGATGAGATTTGCATTTGTTGATCAGCAGGGCATGTGGCAAAGCCTACCTCTTCACTAATTCATTTAAAGATGACTCTCCAGGAAGGAACTCGGTCCCGGTCCCGGTTGCAAAAAATATATTTTTATTCCATTAGTGAATAGTGGTTTGGTTCAATTCAGGACAAGAAAGCAGATGGTCCAACATATGACACTTCTGCGTTGTGCTTTCTGGCAAATGACCAGAATGACACAACACTTTAAATCAAAAAGCAAAGTGGGTGCAGCAAAACACTTGCTGGATTCTGCTGCAGTAGAGTAAGGGAATGGGATGGCACCTGATAGGACACAAATGTACAGCCACATTCCAAAGTCCTCCTATTGTAGGCAAGAAGTGGTTGTGGTTAGCAGGTGGCTTTAGCCCAAAGAACAGGAGAAGGCTTTGGAGAGTCTTATTTTATTTCAGCCAGTTTGCCCATTTTTTTTTATTTTTTCATTATCCCAGATAACCCAAATACTTATCAGTAGTAATTTATTCTCCTGAAAATAGAAATATCGCTGAACTATGCAGAGAGATGGAGGAGTCTGTAGAGGGAGGTGGAGTGATGGAGGAGAATGCATAACTTGCTTATTGTTCTGAACCTTCTTTACTCAGCATCAGACTGTGGCTAACCATGACCAGGTAAATAAGGGCTAGGAAAGAAGATACAGAGAAACCTTATGCTTGCACACCATGCACCAGTCCCAGGGCCTGATTACGAGTTGCAGTCAGAGGCAGATTAAGCTTTTGTGGGGCTCTGGGTCAGAGCAAGTGGGGGGCCCCCTCCCCATCCCTTCTGCCTGTAATCAGGGCCAGCTTCAGGTTTTCTGCCGCCCCAAGCGGCAGGGGATGGGTGGAGGCAAAGCCAATCAGCAGCAGTTCGGTGGCGGGTCCTTTGCTCCCTCTCTTCCTCTTTGGCGGGAGCTCCAAGAGGAAGAGAGGGACTGAGGGACCCGCTGCTGAATTCCTGCCGAAGACCCAGACATGCTGTCCCAATAACGGACGGACTGACGCCCCTTTGTATTGGCCAGCCCAAGCACTTGCTTCCTTAGCTGGTGCCTGGAGCCGGCCCTGCCTGTAATCCCCACCATGCTCCTGCCATGCTTGCCCCAATTCACCTGCCTTCACCCGGTGCTCCTGCCAGGGAGCAGGGTCAGAGCATTGGGGAGGAGCCCTCGCACCTGGACCCCGCTCCCTGGCAGGTGCTCTGGGTGGAGCAGGTCAAGGCATGGAAGCACTCATTTTTCTGGGGGCCCCCAATTGGCCAGGGACCCTGGGCACTAGCCCTCTTGGCCCAGTGGCTAATCCGCCACTAGTTGCAGTTGAGATACGTTCAGCATGACAACTAATGGCAAGGAGCAAAGATGGCTTTCAGTCACCTTTGATGCTTTCTGTAGTTTGGATTTGGCTCCTGGTGTAAGTTAGAGCAGTCGTAGGGCTGCTGTAACTCTCATTCATCTGCCAATGGCTGCAAAGGCTTTTTTGACAGCTGAGGATAGCCAGAATACAGCAGTATTCTAGTTATGTCTCCAAAATTTCCTCCTATGATGAGGTCTGTGAGGGGGAAGGCAAAGGGAACAGAACAGGCCTTGAGCACCATGAGCGTCAGGTCGACTCTTCCTAAGGGATGATGGAGCACTGGTGCATCATGCTACTCACTGGGGGATTTTCTTCCTTCAATACAATTCCTCCCCCAAGCTGTCATGGGGGATGGATGCTCCATGCTGCTCCCAAGTGGACTAGTGTGAAAATGGTAACATTTGGCCCTTTGTATTTGTTAGTGACATAAAAAAACTTGTGAAGTCCATACCATTTATTACAGAAAATTGATGCAGTTTTATAACTATGTATATTTAAGGATATTTAATTATACTATTTAAGTTGTTATAGCGATCTATCTGTTTTGTCTTCATAATTGAACTTCCGTGAATACCGCAATTTCCAAGTTTACATTAAAAATATTTACAGAAACCAAGCTGGGGGAAGGGAGGAGGAGCGTGTCAACAGCTAAAACCAATTCTAGTACCAAAGAATTTATAAATCAAACCTGGTGTCATACCAGAAATGAGGATGGTGCTCTCTGCTCAGTTGTTCACAATAGTAAAGTATATTCTTGAATAGTACATGCAAACAAATACCCCTAAGATGCTAAAAAGCATCTCATGTAATCTTCTAAAGAGATAATAGTGGTGTGGATCATCAGCCAAAAGACCTTCTAAAGTATGTAGTGTTTGTACTGGAAATTTTAATTTTCTATTTGTGCATTATAGAAATGGACCTCAAAGTTTGATTTTTTATTTTATTTTTTATTTTTATCTTTTGGTTTATGGCCACCTAAGTCTGTGATTTCTACACAACTTGGGCTCTGCACCTGACTCTCTGTACCAGCAGTTCTCAAACTGTGGTCTGTGCAGTACTAGTAGCTCACAGAACAATTGCTGTTGGTAGGTAGACAGCTGGGTGGTCACATAGTATTAACTCTAGCTTATCTTCCCCTGCTAATTTGCATAAAATAAGCACTTTCCTCCATATTGTTTTCCAGAGAAGTAATTGCTGCCAGTGCCACAGGGATGTCATATGACTGCAAATCGGGGGGAGGGGGAGTTTGACTGAGTGATCACAACTGGGAGGGAAGGAAATCCGTGAGATAGAATATATTAAGATGCTGTCCACACTGTGAAAGAATTTTGAAAATCCCTGGAATATGTGGTATAATGGGGAATACTTAAGAACATAAGAATGGCCGTACTGGGTCAGACCAAAGGTCCATCCAGCCCAGTATCCTGTCTACCAACAGTGGCTAATGCTAGGCGCCCCAGAGGGAGTGAACCTAACAGGTAATGATCAAGTGATGTCTCTCCTGCCGTCC
This sequence comes from Trachemys scripta elegans, assembly GCF_013100865.1. Taxonomy (NCBI): domain Eukaryota; kingdom Metazoa; phylum Chordata; order Testudines; family Emydidae; genus Trachemys; species Trachemys scripta. Next base: position 14,546,420 of record NC_048308.1, on the reverse strand, counting down.
ATCACCACCCTCTGACAAACAGAGGCTAGGGACACCATTCCTTACCCACCCTGGCTAATAGCCATTAATAGACTTAACCTCCATGAATTTATCCAGTTCTCTTTTATACTTCTCCATTGGACCTGAATTTTTCCTTTTGGCCCATGACTCCAAAGCATACAATTTATATCTGTGCACCTTGAAAAAATACCCTAAAGTAAACGCAGATTCCACCCTTTAGTTCATGCGAGAGCAGCTGCACTGGGACTAACTAAATGTTTCACTGAAGATATACTTGCAATTCCTTCTAAGGAACACCTTCAAAGATACCCCAATGGGCAACATAAGAGGAATTTTAGGCATCATAGTCTATAGTTCCTGGGACCCTGATCCAATAACTAGGGCATAAGTTTCCTAACTGTAGTACTAGTATTTCTAGGTTCAGGGGAGAGAAAGTTATCTCAGAGATGGCAGAGTCTTTTATCTATATATAGTTCACTATGGTTTCTTTGGGAGTCTGTCTATTGTGCCATTCCTGTTCTCTGTGTGTTGCAAATTTCTCCACATCAGCAAATCTGCTTCTTCTATTTGAAGCTGACATTTACAAAGGAATGGATTCTTTTTCACTCCATCTTATGGATTTTAGAGAAGATTGCACATTTTCACTCCCTACTCCGCTGATTGGTCTTGCTCCTCACAGTTGCTCCCAAATCTTTTGACTCCAGATGTCTTCCCTCTCCCCAAAGCAGCCCCTCTGAGAACGTGTAGCATCCAAATACATTTATGCTATGTGACATTCCCAGAATTACCCACGTCAGGATATGTTTTAAGACTGTCGAAACTTAACTGTAACTGCTTCAAACTTCCTGGAGGTATTTGAGAGGTTCCACGTAGGTCAAAGATATTTTGGCTACTGCCAGTGTCCAAAGAACACCAGTCCCTGACCTATCTTATCTTTAGGGCTCTCTTTTCCAGTGGAAAAGGAACCTCTACTGGAAATGAAAAAGAAGAGAAGGAACCTAACAAAAATATACAAGAAGTCAGTTAAGGCTTGCAAGGGAATAAGAGCTGCAAAAAAAAAAAAAAAAAAAATCAGAACAAGTGAATGCTAGTCAAAAAGTTAATGGGCCATAAGAACATTTTTACAAATATATTGTACAGTAAGATATACTGTATGGCTATGGTGTTTCTAATACATCCATCACTGTAAAACTGAAGCACAAAGCCAACTAAAAAACAAAACCAATCAATTAATAAATGAAGAAAGAGTAAATCAGCAGAGTGTGCAGCCCCCCCCGCCCCAAGCACTGCTTTACCACGTTGTATCTGAATTTGTGTTATATCAGGTTGCGTTATATCAGGGTAGAGGTGTATATATAAACATACACACTCTCATATAAAGTATATGCTGATTATTGTTACATAAAAATCAGCATATATCAAATATAGGACTCTATACAATTGGCAAGTGAAGATATTGAACTATTGGCAATGATTTCTGTAAAATCATGAATAACTTTTAACAGAGAAGATTTCTGTTTAAATGTGAATATGGTATTGGTCTCCAAAAAGGCAAAAGTGAACCATTATGGCACTTACCAGCTGATATGTAAAACAGCTAAATAAAGGAACACACATGAAAAAACAGGAATAATCTAGGTGAGAAACTAACCCCAGGAAACAAGCAGTATGAGTAAAAGTCAGTGCTGATTTACAATCCAGGGATCCGTGGGGTATAAATGAGTGCTTGCCATTTTCTTTCCCACCAGAGGCTTCTACCAACTTGGCTTTTAGACCTGAAACCCATTGGGGAAGGTAACTGGAAAGCCTCCCACCACATTGTGGAATCATCTCCAAGGAAATCTTATTGGTTCAGTCAGTTAGATCTAGGACAAAATGCTGGGGGAATTTGTTGTACGGCCCAGACCATGGATTAGGGTCCAGATCCTCAAATCTATTTAGGGATCTAACTCCCATTGAGTTAGGCACCTCAATACATTTGAGGATCTCAGCCTAGGTGACCTAAATATGCCTATTTTATCTCTAACTTTTATAATTCTACTAAAAGTAACTCTGTATGTAATTCAAGCAATATAGAAATGTCTCTAATCTGTATTCCTTCATCTTGTCCTGAATGAAGTACAGATATAATCTCAGAAGTAACTACAGTCGTGGTCCAGCTCCCCAGACATAGTTCTATTTCTAGGACCTCAAGTTAGATTTCCCCAATACCATTTGTTCAAACATGACATTTGTCTGCTATCTCCAGAGTCCAGCTTTTCACATTTATAGAGAGTTTAGCATTCAGGACTAAGCCAATGCACATATCATTCTGATTTTGTGCTTATCAAGACAGTCCATCCCTTTTCCATGAATGTAGAACAGACCATTGCTGATGTCTGTCAGAGGTTAGAACAATCCTCTCCTGAAATCTAGTTAAGAGTACTTTTTTCTGCTTTTATAATGTAGACAACTTAAATTTGCTATTTAGGTTTTATCATTTTGAATATTAATACTGTATTTCATATTCAATGTACAGTGGTGTTCATACTGAAGTACTGCAGGCCAGTAATTTATTGTGATTCTTCAGACTGGCAACAAATTCCTCAAATTCAGCAGTGAGTTTATACACTTTGTGATTCTATCTCATTGTTCTATTCAAGCTAATGCTTTTATCAAAACTTTACTATTCATCTTTTTCACATCTTATTCCATTATGATACATACAGTTTTGCTCTGAGGTCTCTTGAAAAACCTAGGCAGTGTGCTCTCATAGAAAATTTCCTCCAAGAAATTCTGCAACTACAGTAACAAATTTTATATAAAGTTACCCTCTTAAGGGTATAAAACAGGGAAGAATTTTGGCCATAGCATTCGTTCTTTGTTTGAAAGTTGCATGTGGACTCCAACTCTGCTATAATTAAATTACAAAAGTGTTTTGATTGTTGTTGCCATAAAGACCTTAACATTTATCATTTATGTCATCATCATTCATTCCCTGAGGTGCAGGTTAAACGTTGTAAACAGTTTATAAGCCAATATTAGCATTAACATGAATTTAGAAGATTGATTTTATTTCTTTTTCAGGTCAGTTTGCAATATGTTTGTTTCCAGGGTACTTAACCTGACAAGGTGTAAGTATTTCTTTTTGCTGTGCTGTTGAAATAAAATGATTGCATGAAGCTCACTGAGGAGCTGTTCATTTTGACCTCCCTAAATTGTTCCCCCCCAATTCCTTTCTGATCTACAATCTGTTCTTTTTTACTACCTAGTTCTCCTTTGATGACTCTGAGTACAGTCATAGTAGATCAGCCTAATGGTCCATCAAGTCCATTATCAGTCCCCTGACAGTGATCTATATCCAGGACCTTGTGAACTGTGTGATTTTGTGTGTGTGTGTGACCACAGCACTTGCCAGAGAATCTACTTTTGTTGTAGAAGTGCACTAAAAAAAATCTAAGCTTTCAATTTAAAAAAAAGTTTCTGGCCATTATGGTTGCACAGAAAATGTTTCAAATATAAACGTACAGTAATAAGGTTTTGGTCCTGTTGTCCTGAGTCTGCAAGCAGCCTGAAACAATTATTTTTAAAGAATTTTCCCTTTCATATTTGTGGGATTTACCTCTGAAATCTAATGATGACCATTTTAAACATCACTGTAATATCTAATTCCATAATCATATTAACAGCAACATTCAGCTAATATTCTTATCCAACATATCCAATCTGCCTATAATACCTTCCATTATGTCATATCTTCAGTGTCCCTCCCTGTGACCATGACTTCGTCCATATCAATTGGTGCTGTCATAGTACCTTACTACAGGGGTTCTCAAACTGGGGGTCGAGACACTTCAGAGGTTGTGAGCTGTTAACCTCTACCCCAAACCCCACTTTTCATCCAGCATTTATAAGGGTGTTAAATAGATAAAAACATTTTTTTTAATTTATAAGGGGGGTCACACTCAGAGGCTTGCTGTGTGAAAGGGGACACCAATACAGAAGTTTGAGAACCACTGCCTTACTACCAGCTAAGTGGGTCAATCAATAAATCAATGTCATGGTCATTCAGGAGATTGGACAAGAGGAGAAAGTTGTGATGCACCCTATACTCCTAGTGAGTAAGAAAGGTTGTTGATACAGACTCTGAGAAGCAGGATGTGCTTCAGCTGTTGCTGATTACAGGTCCTCTAGAGGATATTCTAGGAAGAGGGTTGTCTGGGAACCTGGAGGAAAAGGCTCATCACGGATCCAGTAGTGCTGGATAGAGCTATTTTCCACCAGCCAAGGGAAATGAGCTCCTGGTCAGTAAGTGGATGTTACAGGTGTACTTATCTCTGTAAACAGTTAATATATAGGAAAATGCAATAGATGGCACTCAAGAATATGTTGCATGGTCCTGGTGTTTGCAGGACCAATAAAACTTCTGTGAACTGCAAATGTTTTCCTCTACCAGCTCTGTACATCAGCTCTTAAGAATGGATACTTGCCAAGGTCTTGGTTGAAATGAGTCAGCCCAGGAACTTTCTTACTATTTTAAATAGGGCTGAGGCAAGCTGACTCTACTAATGAGTATCCATTTGCTTGGGCTTAACAAAAAATGGGGGCGGGGTTGTCTAAATGTTGTCTTTTAAGGGGGATAGGACCATCCAAAAAACAGCCATCCTAGTCAGAAATTCTACATTAATCAAGGATTCTTTCATTCCCCTCTACATTTTATCTTCATTACATCACATCTACAGTAGTACCTGTGGGTCAAGGGAGCACAATTCTCAGAGCTCTTCACTTTTACGTATTTAATACACATTTTGTTAATGTAGCAACGTGTGTGTGTGTGTGACACATACAGAATAAATGCTGGCATGGTCAACCACAAATGAGTTCTGCAGTTCATTGCAAACTCATGCCAGTAAAACCTTTTTTATACCTCACCATCACCATAATCTGTATGATGCATCTCATACATTAAAGAAAAATATATATTGCAGAGTTTTTAAAAAAAGTTTTACATTGATTATTTCTTATGGCCTTCCATCTGGAAAACCAGGTATCTTAGTTATCACAAGGCCAACCATACATGACTCGGGGAAAGGGATATAAAACAAATGCAAGACAGCTATAAAATGAGCTAAAATGACTTTTGTACACTTAAAAAATCAGGATTTTAAAGAACATTTGTAATCCTGGGAGGGATTATGAAATAGCAAGTGCTGTGTATACCTTTAGAGACCTGGCACTCTTAAGAAGTCATGCAAGTCTGTGTGAAATCGAGTTTTGAAGTGGTTTATGTTCTTCCAATGTAAGGACTGATTGTGCAAAGGGCATATGGCCCTGAGGAGCAGAACCATTGCCAGGGTGAGCATTGCTAGGAATAGTTCAAAATTCTTCCCAGAGGTCCAGGTAGGGCAACCCACTCTGCTGTCAGCACACTTGGCTAGCTCATAGGCCAGTGCAGATAGTGGGCCCTTGACGGTCAGCAAGGTCAAGCAGTCCCTACAATTTCCCAAATATAGGGAGTGCCTATTATATGGAGGGTGGGAAAGGCACGGGTGGCAGAACAGAGTTCCTTGCACCCTCCCTCCATTGCATGTCCACGCTAGGGCAATGTACAATCTGGCCCGTATCTTATAGCTGAAGCAGTTCTTCATACTCCTGCCTATGGCATGGCATTTCTTTCCTCTAAGGACGGTAGGTATGTTTTGGATCCTGAATGGCTTGGTAGTGTCCTCTTTCTTAAAGAAACAAATGGAGACTGTCAATAAGTGGAGTGGCGATAAGATAGATAGTTGCTTGTTAGTGATTTGGGAGCTAGGTAGTGTGGCCAAGTGGATTAATGCATTGCCTTCACTTGCTGACATTTAATCTCTAGAGCTTGGTTTTGTATTCAGCCCAAACGTGAAGTGACTGAATCTCTCTGATTTGATAGTTGTGAAGTTGATACAGTGATAAAGTTTAGGAACCTGATTCCAAGCACTAGCCGGGGCTTAATTTTTTTTTTTTAAGGAGGAATTTTCTCTACACTCTTGTGCAGATTGAGATAACCTCAATAGTTTTCAGGGGATACAATAATTATTTCACCAGTTTGCCATGTTCTATGCCTTTTTTTTCTTTGTCCCCTTTCTCTGGAGAAGGATCTATTGACTGTGAGCATGTGCATGTGTGTGGTCTGCTACTCTACTGTTGGCATTCCCTACCCAAATAGTACTCAGTCTTTCCTTTTGGCAAAGGATGGTCCAGTGGTTAGGGCATGAGCTCAGGTCTTGGGAGACGGGATACAATTCTTTGCTTTGCCACAAATTTCCTATGTAACCTTGGGCAAGTCACTTAGTCTCTCTGTGCCTCAGTTACCTGCCTGTAAAGTAAGGATAATAGCATTTCCATTCATCAGTGTGTTGTAAGGATGAATACATTAAATATTGTGAGATACTTAGATTCTATGGTGATGAGGACCATATAGGTACTTTAGATGGATAGATTGGAGAAGGGTAGTTCATTCTGTTGATTTTAAGACTCCCACAAAGGATAAAACAAGAGACCGTAGATGGGGGAGCACAAGGAAATGATAAACAAAGTTGTTCAGCATGGTAGGCCCTGTCTCAGCACTTCAGTGGTCTATCTGTCAAATTTTATGTAAGCACAGTGGAGCAATAAGAAAAGAAATGGGGAAATGGGAGAATAATAAAGCTTATTTTCTCTATCGGGACAGGGGAGTGTCCAAGATAGTATTATACACCATGCTTCAATGGTACATGTTGCTTTAAACCAACCTTGTGAATATCATCCTGAAAATATCAGCCCAGGCACAGAAGCCTCTCATCAATCTTTACCCTGCTGATGGTAGAATGAATGAATAAATAAATAATATTCTCCTGTTAAAATAAATAAATATTACATGCATTGGGTGAATGCACAAGTAGAAATTTGCAAAACTGATTTAACCAGTAACCCCCTTCCTTTGCAAATAACAATGCCTGGGTCAATTCTTATTTTATCCAGACTAGTTCAGCCGTATCTAGAGGTAACATAGTAACATTTTCTGTAGTTAATATGCACCACTATGTTTGGTGATTAATTCTTCAAGTCTCCCCTAAATCAACCTTTTGTGTGCAGAAGAATACTAATACAATTTACTTAGTTCCTTGTGATTCTCTTCTATTGTACTGTGAAAAATCTTGCTACATGACTTACTTCTGCATCTTAAATATTTAAATTAGTTTTTTCTTCTTTGCAATGCTGAGCTCGGTGTAAGCTTGAAAGCTCGTGTCTCTCACCAACAGAAGTTGGTCCAATAAAAGATATTACTTCACCCACCTTGTCTCTATTTCTATCTACACAATTTGCCTGAGCCTTCAGTATGGATATGTATCTGCGTGACTACAATAAAATTGCCCAAATAATCACCTACGACAAGCAACTCCGTGCCTTAAGAGACCATTTAAAACAAAACATCTGTGAAGTTTCCAATTCAGTTTTGTTTGACCTGTAGCCAAAGAACACAGGTCATATACTGCTGTCATTTACAAAGGTGTAAACCAAGTAGACTCTGAGTTATTCTGGATTTATATTGGCCTAACTAAGGGCAAAATCTGGTCATTTTCTGCTAAGCAACCAATTTTCTCCAGTACCTCAGTTGGTCACTTAGGACAGATTTTTCCTGTATAACTTCCCCCAGGAGATGTTCAATGGGTTTTAACTATAGCAGCTTCCTTCTGTTTCTGAACCAATTGTAATGTTGACCTCTACAGCTTCTGTTATTCTGCAGACTATGTAGAGAGTATCTGCCCTAAAATGCTGACGATCTGATTACTTGCTTGTTTTCAGTATGACAGTGTGATGTTATTTTTGCCCTGTCCCTACAAGTAATCTGTCTGCTAACTGCTTCATGTCTTCTTCTCATCCTATAACTAATTTATTTTCCTTATCTAGAACATCTTCTGTCACCTCAGCATTATTTGCTTCTTTACTAATTCACTATCACACTTTTCTTCAAATCATATCACTTGCACTTATGAAATTTGAAAGGGGGAGGGTAAATAGAGAGTGGGGAATGTGTAATGGGCTCATCATCTCTGCATATGTCATTCTGATTTCACATCATTGTAACTAGGGAGTAACTCAATGCGGTCTATAGAGTTAAACCAGGGTTATAGAGAACACAATCTGGCCCTAGATCACCTGGCCCCAAAGGCTGTTGCTCTCTGATGGATGTTGTGGTTTATGTGGAGGGAGTCTGGTGCTCTTGCTCCAATTCCCTCTGGATAGGCGTCCCCACCAAACCATGGTGGCAGTTGACATCCATGTTGACAATGTTAGTTGAGAAGACAAAGACTGAACGGGCATGGAGAGAGAGAACTGCCTTCTTCCCCCCTACGGGTGAGGCTTGAACCTAACCTTCAGTGTAGATGGAGGCTTTGCTGCGTCCACAGCCTTCTTGCGGTATTCTGTAAGGTGCCTCAGGGCTCCATGAGCGATGGGAATTTGAAAGGCCAATGAAGGAGTGAGCAACCTGGGGATAGCCAGGGACCTCCATCTGTGTTATCTTTCTGCTGGACCGTCTTCTTGGTGGGCTCTCCCTTTTAAGGGATGTCTGTGATATGTGGGGTTCTATCGGCTTCAGCTCCATTGGAACCATATTAATGCCAATGAGTGGTAAAAACAGAAGCTGGCTGCTGAGAGCTTGGCTTCTCCCTGTGCAGATCCCACATCCAGTCCCCACATGAATTCAGAGTCGATCTGCTGTCTGTAGTCTCAAAAATACCTTCCCATGTCTTTTACTCCTATGTAATTATAAATGCTGGTGGAGATTTTAAAAAACGGATTAGACAAACACCTAGTATACTTGGTCCTGCATCAGTGCAAGGGACTGGACTAGAGAACCTCGCAAGGTTCCTTCCAACGTGACATAATATTCTAGAATATAGATTCATAGTAAGTAGCTAAATTAGGTAGGTAGCATTGCAGATTCTCTACAACTGATGATGGGAGAAGGAGCTGGATTATAATTTGACTTGCCGTCAAAGTTGTAGGCTAAATTCCAGTCGCAGAGATCTAGGGCTGGTTGTGAACTGTTCACGTGCTATGGAAAGAGTACAAAACAATGAATATGGAACTGGCAGGGCCGGCTCTGGCTTTTTGGCCGCCCCAAGCAAAAAAAACCCAAAACCTACGGCGTGGCCAGAGCGCGGATGCAGGGGGACCGGCTGGGGGGGGGTTGGGGGAGGGAGCGGGCGGGAGAGAGAGAGAAGGGGGCGGCCAGGGCTACAGCAGGGCGCTGCCACGCGGCCCCTCCTGCTGCGCCACCTCCTGCCGCGAGGGCTCCGTTCCGGTCGGCAGGGAGGGAAGGAAGAGGACTGCCCTGCAGGGTGCTCTGGTTCTCCGCGCTGCTGCCCCCTACAGGGCGGCCAGAGCGGAACAACAACAACAACAAAAGCAGCCGTGCCGCCCTAGGATTGGGCAGAATGCCGCCTCCAACAATCTGCCGCCCCAAGCACCAGCTTGCTCAGCTGGTGCCTAGAGCCACCCTGGGAACTGGAATGCCATTTTTTAGCTACTCTTCAATGTGCAATCCATGCTCTAACGCGGGTGGAGGAGTGAGGCAAATCTCACTTTCCCAAGTAGTAACAACACAAATTGGTGTCAGGCTGACTAGCGCATTGGGCATTTTGCACATTTGGGACCATCATTTTCGTCTTTATGTTCCTGTATCCTTCTCTGTTATGGCACTGGAATCCTGTATAGTGGGGCCAGTGTTACTTGGGAAAGGTTAGTAGTTGTGCAATGACCTACTATGTACAATATCTTGAACTGACTCTTTTTTTCCCTTTTTGTAACATCTTTGGATTTTTGCCCATCTTTTTCTCACACTATTCTCTAAAGCTCCATTATTCCCATATAATCCCTTTCTACAGTCTGATTATGGACCCTAGTCTCCAATAACACCATTATATTTCCTATATAAGAACCAAAACAGTGGAAAAAATTGCACACTCCACTATAGACCCTACTATAAAGTGCAGATTCAACAAACTCTGCCAAAAGGTTTATGATGCTGATTACAGGAAGGCTTGCAAAAAGTTAACAAAAAGTCACAAAGTTCCTTCTTGTTATGTTCATGACTCGTTAATCAGAATGCATAGTATGCCTTTATAATTTCTCTAGTCTCTGAAAGCGTAGGGACAAACTAGCATATACAACAGATTAAATAGTAAAATTAAGTACCCGCCAGTTCAGTGTGAATCACAGATTTGTAGAGGTCACACTTTCTTCCAAAAGGGGTTGGGAGGGTGAAAAATACAGCTCTCTTATGCACTCCTTAGCAGTTGATTTTAAAATTGAATTACAACTTTGGTGAAAATTGTTAGCCCTTTGATCTGTGAGGTCACTGCTGTGATGCAGCAGAATATAAATGGGTAAGAGGGGAGAAAGATAAGGGAACATGGTCAGTCTGTTTAGATCTCCAAATATACTTTCTGCAAAGGAATGCAAATCCTATGCAGATGATTTTTTCATATTAGTGACTTTGTTAGCTTTAACTGGGACTTCAGCAACTCACAGGATAGCTTTCATGTGTATTTTGCAATGAGGCAGCTGGTTTATAGCATGCTTTTGAGACATAGCTATAAAAACCTAATTAATTTCATATCCATTTTACCATTGTGAGACTACTTTACTCTGGGCTTCTACATGTAGCTTGCCTACATTAACCCTAGGGTTTGCATGGGTTTGTTTCATTTTAGAATCAGGGCAACAATTACAAGGGGCAAAGGCGACTATTATTTCGGTTTGAGAGTCACATCTGAACAGGTGACAATTAGAGAGCATTAGCACCAGTACCTTTTAAAAAGAAGCCCTCTGCCCCCCAGTATCAATTCAAAGCATTGTACCACAGGAATGAGTGTACAGATTATATTAAATAACCTTTTGCTACACATTTATAACTGTAGGAGGGGAACTTGTTTGAAGACTAGGCTGGACCTGTCTGTCTGTTACTGTCTGAATGGGTATATGTGTGATGGTGCCCTTTTTTTACCTGAGTGGCTAATCAAATTTCGGGGCCTTCGAGATGTTCCAGTAGGATGTAGAAATTGATGGATTCTGTTTCCTTCTTTGATGCAATCTTGTTTATTTACAAGGAATGTACAAAGTCCATCTTCTCTGAATGGAGGAAGAACCAAGAAAAGAAAGATCACTTTCCCTTCTTACAGTCCCAAGCCTCTTTAGACAATAGATACAAAAGCTGTCTTTTCCAGAGTCGCATTGTGTTCACAAGCTACTGCCTGGCTTTGTTGCTTTTTGCCTATGTCTCTTTCTCTGTTCTTGTTTTTTTTACCCAGCCTTTTGTCTCTCCAGCCTTCCCACACACCTATCCAAACAATACTCAGTCAAAAGCTCCTCTGCAGGTTCACACACTCCTTTTGTCTTAGGTCTGATCTTGTGCCTATAATTATATTAATTGAAGGGTGAGTTCACCTCTCAGTCTCAATAAGGTTTTAATTCAGCCCATAACATTTTTTCACCTCGGTCATAATTAACATATGTTCATATATTTTACTTTTTTATGAAACAACCTAATCACTCCAATGACCTTGTGCAGTGACCAGAAGAATCAGTCATGCTTTGAGTTTGCTGTGGGAAGTAGGAGGGAACCACATGACTCATCCACAGCTCTTGCTACTGACAATGCTTTCTTCCGTGTACAATTGTTCACATGTTCTCTTGTCTGAGCTTTACCTGTTCTTTTCATCCTGCTGCTCCCAATGCTTGCTTGCTTGTCACTAACGTTTTCAGTGTCTTGATTGTCTTGCCTAAATCATAAGAACAAAAGAATGGCCGAACTGGGTAAGACGAATGGTACATCTAGCCCAGTATCCTGTCTTCTGACAGTGGTAAGGGCCAGATGCTTCAGAGGGAATGAACAGAACAGGGCAATTATCAAGTAATCTATCCCCTGTTGTCCAGTCCCACCTTCTGGAAGTTGGACGTTTAGGGATACCCAGGGCATGGGTTTGTCACTGACCATTTTGGATAATAGCCATTGATGGACCTATCATTCATGAACTTATAATTCAGTTAAAAAAGAATCAGATACTTTTGGCCTGGTTCTCGTGTTATGTGAAGAGGTAAATAGTACTTTTTCTCCACACCATTCATGATTTTATAGACCTCTGTCAGATCCCTACTTAGTCATCTCTTTTCTAAGACAAACAGTCCCAGTCCTTTTAATCTCTCCTCATGTAGAAGTTGGTCAGTGCCCCTAATCATTTTTCTTGCCTTTCTCTGTGCCTTTTCCAATTCTAATATGCCTTTTTTTGAGATGGGGCAACCAGAACTTCACACAGTATTCAAGGTGTGGGCATACCGTGGATTTATATAGTGGCATTCTGATACTTTCTGTCTCATCTATTCCTTTTCTAATGGTTCCTAACAGTCCGTTACCTTTTTTTTGACTGCCGCAGCACAATGAGCAGATGTTTTCAGAGAGTCATCCATGATGACTTGACGATCTTTCTTGACTAGTTACAGCTAATTTCAACCCCATCATTTTGAATATATAGTTGAGATTGTTTTCTAATGTGCATTACTTTGCATTTATCAACATTGAATTTCATCTGCCATTTTGTTGCCCAGTCCTCCAGTTTTGTAAGGTCCCTTTGTAACTCTGGACAGTCAGCATTGGACTTCACTAATGTGAGTAATTTTATGTCATCTGAAAACTTTCCCACCGTATTGTTTAACCCCTTTTCCAAATCATTTATGAACGTATTGAATAGCACTGGTCCCAGTACAGAACCTTGACGGACCCCACTATTTACCTCTCTCCCCACTGTGAAAACTGACCATGTATTCATAATCATTGTTTCCTATCATTTAACCAATTACTGATCATTGGGAGGACCTTCCCCCTTATCCCACTATTGTTTACTTTGCTTAAGAGCCTTTGTTGAAGGACCTTGACAAAGGCTTTCTGAAAGTCCAAGGACACTATATTGACTGGATCACCCTTGTCAGAATTCTTTGAGGGTCAACAAGCCTTTGAATAGATTAGTGAGGCATAAGCTTTACAAAAGCTATGGTGACTCTTCTACAACATATTGTGTTAATCTATATGTTGGATAATTTTGTTCTTTATTATAGTTTCAACCAATTTGCCTGGTACTGACTTACTGGTCTGTAATTGCCAGAATCACCTCTGGAGCCTTGTTTAAATATGAGCATTACATTAGCTTTGCTCCAATCTTCTGGTACAGAGGCTGATTTAAATGATCAGATATATACCATAGTTAATAGTTTTGCCATTTCATCTGAGTTGCTTCAGAACTCTTGGGTGAATATCATCTGGTTCCGGTGACTTATTTCTGTTTAATTTATCAATTTGTTCAAAAAGCTCCTCTACTGACACCTCAATCTGGGACAATTCCTCAGGTGGGTCACCTAAAAAGAAAGGTTCAGGTTTGGGGACCTCCCTCAAAATCTCTGCAGTTCAGATTAATGCAAAGAATTCATTTATCTTTACCACAACAACCTTGTCTTCCTTGAGTGCTCCTTTAGCATCTTGATCATCCATTGGCCCATTGATTGTTTGGCAGGCTTCCTGCATCTGATGTGACATTTCTATGACAGGATTACATCCTTCTAGCTTACATCAAAGCTGGCAAAAATGATGGCACTGAGTTTGCTGCAGTTCTGGCTTGTTGGCTTGAGGGCTGCGTGGATGAAATATACTGCCTAAGAGACATGCGGCCCAGGTGTCGGACAACTCTTTACCTGTACATGAACATACACAGTGTCCATTTGGGGAAGGAAATTGAGAGAGAAAGGGATCAACAGCATAATACACTTCTCTCTTTCTGTCTTGCCCACCATTTTGCATTCACTACAAGTGCATAAAAGAAATGTAACTGATGGGTATTGTGCCTCAGTCACCTGAAATTTTGCTTGCACAGAATTTTGAGCAAAAAGCTTTTTGCACTTTTTTCCATCTTCTCTTCTAGCCTTTCCCTTTTCTTTCCTACACTCGCACTCTGAGCTGCAGATAACTGGCTGATATGCACATCCGTTGACTTTTCTTTCCCAGTAAGATATGAATAAAAGTGAGGGTAAAATTTTCATAAGTATCTTAGTGACTTCAAGTCTAAGTCCTATTGACTTTCATTGATACTTAAGCTCCCAATTGACTTAGCTGGTTTTGAAAATGTTACCTGTAGTCTGGCAAGAGTACTGGTTCTGAAGATACTCTCCATTCTTGCCCTTTGTCCCTTCCAGAGGGGTCTCTGATATAACTGTCAGTGTTTAAACTTTAAGCTGTATCCTAGATTATCCCGATACGCCTAAATATTATCCAAAAAGTGTGTGATTGTGTATTATAAGTGCTGGAAATCTATATGAAAGATTTGATTTAGCAATCAAAGTTTCTCTTTAACTTGAGCATTTAATAAGTATTTCTTCATTTCTGTTATTTGTTTTAAATTGGGGGGGGAAGACCCTTCCTTTGGAGGTTTTTGACAGTTAACAAGCTGGAATGCAGTATTTCAGCATACAATTGAGGAGCTGTTGTAACTGTTATGTGCAATATTTCAACCATAAATAAATCAAATATTGCTTATACCTAATGGACTGCAATTTGGCATTACGCTCCAATGTTTCATTACAATACGTAATTAGAATACTATAGTAAGCATCTTATATAAAAAAAAAAACTCAACAGCGTTCTTTTAGTGCTGCAGGTGACTGGATAATGTTTTAAATGCACTAATTACTCAAGTCAATCTTCCAAACCAAGGTAGGAGTTATATAAGTGAAGATACATTTTCTAAATGATTTAAATGTTTTAGTTTAAAAATAATCTTTTGTTATTTCTGTGGACTAGTTCAGATTTCACAGCGCTTTTACAGCAGCATCACTCTGTTGACTTCAGTGAAATTATTCCCGATTGTAACCAGATCAGAGATCAGAATCAGGCCTCTTATTCACATAAGCTAAAACAATGAGCCAATCTGAGAGCCAACTCTCTGACTCCAAAGTAACCCCACTGAGTACAAATTAGTTACTCTGGAATCTAAGCAGACTGAGCAATGTTATTTAATTCTTAAATGTAGTACAGCAAGATCCAGACCAGAGTATTGTTTTACTCACTAGCTTATAAAATCTGAGTTTCACAGTGGAATCTTTGATATGATCATAGCATTGCTATGATTTCCCCCTGTACCTCACAACTGTAGAGACTTGGGAAATAGCTGTTACAATTTTACGTGTGTGTGTGTGTGTGTGTGTGTGTGTGTGTGTGTGTGTGTGTGTGTGTGTGTTTGATGGGTTACTTGCTATGGAGTTAGCTCAAATGGGACCATGAGGGGGAACCAAACAGTAAAGCCAACAGCATTGCCTAGCATCCCAACAAATGCTCAAACATAGCAGACGGGCGACTAGCTGTGAAGAGGTGACTCCTCAGCCCTGCCCTGGTTACATAGCTTTTTGCTAAGACTGAGATTCTGGAGGTCAAAAGACACTGATCAGATAAAAGATCCACCCTGCAGAGAGGGAGGGGAAAGTTGTCAGCTGCTGCAGGATGACACAGACTGACTGCATCAGGGTCTGCAGTAAGCAAGCTATAACTTGCTGCCCCCTGTTCTCTTGGGGACAAAGGCTGACATGTCTACTTAGGGCCTTGAGGGGAATGCCAAGCATAGGTAAGACACTGCATACAGGTCACTTGGCTTTAAATCCATTTCTCTGAGTGCTGTGAACCTTTTGGCAAATAAATCCTGCTTTTGTTTTGAAGGAGCTGCTTCTGTGTCACTGCATTCAATTACTGTTCCCACTCCCGAAGGGAAATTCATGCAGTGAATCATAGTTGGCAACCAAGGGAGGTGTAACCTGGAGATCCAGTTGGAGAGTGGTTGGGTCACACAAAGTCTCACTTCGAAGAGAAGAGATGAGACAGGTCTGTGACTTTAAAGAGCAACAGAGGGTCCTGTGGCACCTTTGAGACTAACAGAAGTACTGGGAGCATAAGCTTTCGTGGGTAAGAACCTCACTTCTTCAGATGCAAGACATCTTGCATCTGAAGAAGTGAGGTTCTTACCCACGAAAGCTTATGCTCCCAGTACTTCTGTTAGTCTCAAAGGTGCCACAGGACCCTCTGTTGCTTTTTACAGATTCAGACTAACGGCTACCCCTCTGATACTTGACTTTAAAGAGATGCACTCAGGTGATTTGGAAAAGGGTATCAGAAGGTGCCAACTTATGTAGGAATTGTGACAACCATCATGATAAGAAAAAGCTGATCTATGCAGCAAAGAGCCATTCTTATTCAATCACATTGCACTTTCCTTAAGATATTGCACAGTTATAGAATTGTCAAGGGTTATGTCAGATATTAGCTCTTAGTTTTGTTTTCATATAAATATGTTTTTGGAATTTTCTCTAAATTCAACAATCCGTTTTGAATTAGACTCCATGTAACTGATTGACGAAGGCACAGCTAGTGAAGATTCACATGCCTGCACTACAAAGAACTTCATAAAATGAAATATAGAACAAAAATACTTGGCATACATTAATCCTGCTAGATCCACAGCATTGACAGTCTTTCTCCGGTGCTCCCTTCCCCCATAGTTTTGAAGTTTTTAACAAATAAGCAGCTTTGTAAAAAGGATTTTAAAGTTCTCTTTGATGTGTAAACCTTTGGAAACACTGAATATCTTATGTTCTTTTTTGATACACTAATCAGCTGAAGGACAGACACATGTTATATTATAAGAGCAAACAGAGTGCATCTGCTTGAGGGATCAGAGAGAAAGATAGAAGGTTTGACAGCTGTAGACTTCTAAAAGAGGCTGGACGGAAATGAAATTTTGCAGAACAAGAGCTGTTAGTATTGTGACAATCAGTTTTCATCTAAATAACAGCATTTGCACCGCAGACATCTCTGAAACAGTGACATTTTAATGAGATTTCTGCATGTTTACATTTGTGCAACAAAGTAGTAGAGCAACAAATTCTATACCAAGATCTGAAACTTGGTTCTACCTTATGTCTAGGGAATATCAATTAGATAGAAAAGAAATTAAAATGTCAAGGCTTGATGATAGAACATTAAATGATAAAGTGAAGAACAGTGACAGGAAAGCCATTATGATAACATGTTACACTTCATGTTGACTTGTATTTAACACTTTATCCATGTTGATTTCATCTTGTCCAGATATTCTAGTCATCTTGTCTCTTAAAATGATTAAAAGCTGTAATTTCCCCATAAAAAACACTTGACAGTCACTAATTACATTTCTTCCATCACAAAATTCTTATTCCCAAAGCTGTTGCCTCCATTTTTAAATCCTATAAAAATAATCTAGTGATATTATTCATCTAAGCCTGTAGCCATTCTGTTCAAATAATATGCCAACATGGGGCTTGATTCTGATCTAAAAGCACTTTCATATCTGTGTAACCCCATTAAATTCAGTGGAGTTACTTCTGATTTAGACTGGTGTAAGTGAAATCAGAATCAAGCCCTTATGTACTGTGTATAGTTCTATATAGCTGCATATGCATGTATCATTGCACATGTGGTGATAAACTTTATTACATGGCTTACCATGTTTCTTGTAGTTTTCTCTCTTTCATACTGTTCTTCAGATTGTGTTCATTGTGTTATTGAATAATCTGCGCCGAGGGCCAGATTGATCATATGTCTCAAGGGCTGCAAATAACTTGCATATACATTTCCATAAATATACATGCCCTGCGCCTTCCCTCACACTAGCTTTACACTGCATTAATTCCATTTACTCCAGTGGATTCCCTCCTGGTTTGCACTGGTCTAAATGAGATCAAACTCAGGCTATGTGTGTATCACTTTGTATTCCCCACATAATGCATTTCGAATAAATTAACTATATACGAATGCATAAAATGTTTTACTAATGTTTTAACTAAAATGAATGCTGCATTTTTCATTCCTCGTCCCCCTTTTTAAGCTTTTTTCCCCTCTCCTTTCTGATCCGTCTCTAATTCCCCTTCTTATCTCATTTCTCTGTGATGATTTCCTTTCTCACTATTTTTTTTCTCTGCCTCGTTTCCCCGTCTTTCTGTGTCCATTCTTAAATGGTCTGTCTCACCATTCTCCCCTTCCTTCTATCCTCCCACTTTTTCCTTTATACTCATTTCTTCTCTCCCTTTTCTCTTTCCCTAGTTTTTGCTCAGCAACCATGAGACACAGAATATTTCCATGGACTTGTGATTGGGCATTAGTGATTTACATAAGAATGACCATACAAGGTTAGACAAATGGTCCATGTAGCCCAGTATCCTGTCGTCCAACAGGAGTCAGTGCCAGATGCTTCAGAAGGAATGAACAGAACAGGGCAATTATCGAGTGATCCGTCACCAGTTGCAGTTTCACACCCAAACTGACAGAGGCCAACAACAACCTTATTACATATTCTGCTTTATAATTAGTTAGCAGTAGGCTTGGGATTTCTGATGTGATTTAGTAGACCAAAAGACAGGGAAAAAACCTCATGTACCTCAATGCAATTCACTTGTGCAATGTAAATAAAATGTAGTGTTTCTTCCAAAAGTGTGAGATAAAAAAATAATTTCACCATGTGAGATTTAAAAAACACAAACAAACAGTCCGACATATTTCTGAAGTGTGCTGTCAGTCACTTCACACACCTAGCCCTCTCTTTTCACCCACTCCCCCCAAAAAGACCTAATACAAAGTGGCAGCTACAAACTACCAATCCCTACTGTCCCCAACTAATTAACTTTCCCATTTGCATTCTGATTACACTTGAAACTTCTGTGGGATGCTGCCAAGAAACCTAACAATAAAATGCTAGTTTAAAATATTGAACAAGTTAGAAAATATCAAGGCCTGGAATAAATAGCATAACTTTGAAGGAAACTGGTATCTTCAGTCTGTATACGGTATACTTTCTAAATACACAGCCATCGCTTTGAAATCCAGGTAGATCCATAGCAGCTGATGGATCTACACACCTGTCAGGAACAATGGAACCCAACTCCATACTATTTTGGGCCACCATCTTGGAATTCCTCAGGATTTCCAAAGATTTTTGTGTATCACTTGCTATAAAACCATGTACCTAGAAAATCACACATCCTGTAGTGTGAGCACCTATACTTTTCAATTTCCCTGAAAGCTGTAGGTATTCAGCCACTTTAAAAATCAATTGAGTTTTTGTCCTGCCTCCTAAAACTTCTCTCTGACTTTACTATGAATTCTGAACCCTCTGGGTCAGATTTCAGGTATTTTGGTGAATAAAGATGCAGATAGGTGCCTAGTGGAATTTTTTTAAAGCACACAGGTATCCCATTTCAGCACAACCACACCTATATTATCCTTCAGTGGTCCAAGAAAGGCACCTGTTCTCAGGCTTCCTGCTCCCCACCTTTGCCTTTCTGTGTGGAGATCCATGCCTCCTTTCTGACTGGGGTATTTCCAGGCTGCACAGTTGCCTGCCTTCACTCTGTTATTCCCAGCATAGACAGGTTGCCCAAAAACATCTGCTTGTTTTCTCTTCAGCGACAGTTAACAGATGTAATTGCTACAGTTATAAGTTATCACACAGCACTTCCTACACCTACTTTATTTGTAAGGTAAAAAGCATTACAGAGAAAATATATTAAAATCAATAAAAGAGCCTGCACACATGCTAATAAGCTTACTGAGTTCTCCCTAATGTGGATTCTGGCAGGAACAGTCCTTCATCCCCAACCCAAGGGGATTTCTTGTGGTTACAGGTTCACCACAACTTCAGCTCAGAACAAGCATCTAATCCAGGGGTAGGCAACCTATGGCACGCGTGCCAAAGGCGGCTAGCGAGCTGATTTTCGGTGGCACTCATGCTGCCCGGGTCCTGGTCACTGATCCAGGGGGCTCTGCATTTTAATTTAATTTTAAATGAAGCTTCTTAAACATTTTAAAAACCTTATTTACTTTACATACAACAATAGTTTAGTTATATATTATAGACTTATAGAAAGAGACCTTCTAAAAACGTTAAAATATATTACTGGCATGCAAAACCTTAAATTAGAGTGAATAAATGAAGACTCGGCACACCACTTCTGAAAGGTTGCTGACCCCTGAAACTTATGAGGCCTCAGTAGGCCCAGACCTTCCAATGCTTCCCAAAGGATTGGGGCCCTCTGTGGATGAGGGATCCTGTCTGTTTGTGGATCAGGAAGAAGACTCTGAGCTGGTTTAAAACCAGGCTATTTATCCAAAAACTCTTCCTTTGTCTGTTGGTCCTTGGAGAAACCAGTTTGAACTAGTATATTCACACCTCTCCCAGAGACTGTCTTTAAAGGGCTAATAATGGAGGAAGTACACTAGCATTATCCTTCCATACTAGAGAAGATACATACGATGTCACAATAACATACACACAATTTCATTTTTAATACAATAGATCCCAAAGGTATTAATTCAGTAAGGTTTAACTTAATTAACAAAGATTATCTTAATTTCATTAGGCTTGTTCAGGATATTGTTAGTTGATTACAATAGGTTCATAACTCCCATAGTGCCTAGGCCCTTTTGAAAATACTACTAGGTACCTGTCTGCATTTTTAGATACCCAAATACCTTTTTAAAAATGTGATCCATAGCCTCTTGTAGGATCAGAGCCTTAGAGCCTGATTGGGCTCTCCTTTTCACCTGTGAAATCCCACTCATTCAATTATGAGCTGTGTAAAACCACGTTAACCTAGTTATTCGTACACATGATGCTGAGAGTTAAGCACTGGCATCCATTAGAAAGCCTGCCTATGCAATTTCTGCATCAGTAACCTTTATATTGTGACTCCTTGTGCTGTTTTGCTATTTGGTTAAACAATGTATTTGTGAAGGCTGAATTCTGCTGGAATTGAATGTGATGCCATAACAAAAAAATACCAGTGAACAGTATATTTTCCTAGACAGCCAGGAAAAAAAATCACCCAACTTTTTTCAAAGATGCTACTTGGTTTGTAAATTGAAAAATTGCTTGAGACTATGCTAAGAATTGAAATGAAATGAAATGGAAATACAATATTTTATAATGAGACAGATGTGAGCACGTTTTCCCTAATGCAGGTTCATGGACTGCGCTTTCGCTTTGTCCGCCTGACATTTAAATTTGGGAAAATTCAGTGGCTTATAAAAAAAAATCTGTTGTTGGAATGACAATAGCAAGATACAATACCGAGGAAAAAATCTAATTGTTATTAGATATAAAGATAGAATGTCAATGAAGGGGCTCTCATTGTGTTCAGACTCTGGCATCAGCATGGATATTAAATTGGCCAGCTCATCAGGGAATATAGTACATTAGTGAGTGATTCAGCTGTGACTGAGTGTGTGCATTAAAAAGCGTGACTTAGAAAGTTTCTAATATCATAAATCAGGAAGAGATTTAATGCACAACACAGGGAATACAATATATTTTGTGTGCCTCAGCTCAACTAAGTTAAAACTTTAATCACATTAGAGTAAATATTTCATTTTTCCAACTTTTTTTCATGCTATTGTCATGCTTGTTGTAGTACACACCAAACTGCTTTTTGTACAGC
The DNA here is from genome assembly GCF_013100865.1 of Trachemys scripta elegans. Taxonomy (NCBI): domain Eukaryota; kingdom Metazoa; phylum Chordata; order Testudines; family Emydidae; genus Trachemys; species Trachemys scripta. Next base: position 14,524,862 of record NC_048308.1, on the reverse strand, counting down.
TGGTAACTTGAATTTTGCTATGTATGTCAAGCTGAGTCAACAGTTAGGCGGGTATCTGGTGACTTCTTGTTCAAGATTTCTAGTTGGGAATGTTCAGTAACTAAATGGTGGAGATTCTTTTGAATGACTTTATAATGATATCGAAAAGCTCTGAGATCATGAATCCACTGACATTATTTCCATTTTCCAGTGTGAAATGAAAGAAATTACTGTACTGCATATATGGGCATCTTACTAGATTTGCCTTAAAGCTGCCTTTTGAAATGAAGACTTCTGTTAATGAATGAAGCAAGTAATTCCTTTCAGTAATTTAGCGTAGCAAAAGTTAACACATTTTTCAAAACATATTTGAGAACACTTTTTTTAATTTAATTTTATTTTTAGAGTCTCAATTAGCCTATTCCACTGCAGAAATTTTGGAATAGCCATCTGCTTTCTAATCATTGCAACAAATGTGATTCTGCTATGCAATGGCCAATTCCATAATCTAAGTATACTGTAGAATACTATAGTACAGCTTTTTTTTTCATTAAAACCTCATTATAAACTCTTTACATGGGACATATATAAAATATAGAAAACAAACAACTTTTTTCACAGGGGTAGCATGAGAAAAAGAACAGAGGTGAAAAGCAGAGGTGAAAAGAATTCTCTCCTCAGTGGATGGCTTCTGTAGCTCATCGTAACTTTGTCTTAATCTAGCAAAACATGCTGTGCAGTGAAGGGAAACTTAAAGTTTTTATTCCTAAATTTTAGTCTAGCTTGGAGATCACAGTGATAACCATTCTGGAGCTCTTTGCCTACCAAGAGTTGTCTCCCTCTCTTCCCACTTGATGCTAAGATGGTTGAACATCATAATTGTGTAATCGCTGCAGTTTGTTTTAAGATCTCAAGATATGCCTGATAAAACGTTTTGTATGCTAGGTAATTTCCAAGTAAAATCAAAATTGTCTGATATGGGTTCTGAGGGAATCTTTTGCATTCACATTTGACTTGCATTGGACATGACTGGACAAACATGCTGATGATTGCCATATATCAGGTCTTTTGTACCTGACATGAGTTATTTTTTTAATAGTTTTCTCCCACATATTTGCCTGGGCACTTTTTTGTGGCAATATTTCTCCGCATACACCAATTCTCCGGCCCTCCCTGTATTTTTGCATGATAACTTCATCACCATAGTTCATATGCAGTTGCATTTGCTGCAAATGCCTGATTCTGCTTCTCTCCTATCATCTCCTCTGCATACTGATACACAAGGTGATGCTTTCTAAATCCCCTTTCTTTGCTTGTGCTTTGCATCACTGCTGAAAACTTGACTCAGCTTGACATACTAAGCAAGATTTAATATTCATGCCTGCACACTTCTGTATGTGTGGGGTTTTTTTTTGTTTTAACTAATTAATGTTAAAAAAACACTTAACTCCTGAAGTGAGGTGTTATACAAGTTGGGACTATAACTATGATCATATATAAGTCAACTATCCCACCCATTAAAACCTAAAGCATGTAGTTCAGCGAACTTTATACTTGTATTCAGAAAACAATGTGCTCAGATACAATCTTCCAAGAAATTAAAAACAAACAAAAAAGAAGCAGCAGCCATTTGTTCAGTAACTAAGGCCAATTTAATCTCTGAGATGTTCAATGGGCAGTGATACAAATAGAAACAAGTTAAGAGGGAAAGTCAGGTACCTGCTATCTCGTTATTCCATAAGATACAGTTTTTGTGTAACAGGGTAGCTGGTTCCTGGCAGGATCAGACACCCAGCCTATCTGTGACAGAGTCCACTAAGAAGAATGAGCCAACTCAGGTCCACTAGTTAGTAGATAATTACCTAGGTGGCAGAGTAGTAGTTAATTGATTAAGGAACACCTGGTCCTCATAAAGGGTTATGAGGGCTCAGTCAGAAAGCCTTAGAAGACAGAAGGGAGGTGTCTGAAGAAAGGGACTCCTCAGGGATGATGGTTAGAGAGCTCACTAGAAAAGGGGACCAAGGAAAGACATTTCTGGAGGGAGCAGTACCCAACATTGCTACGAGAGGCAAAGCCATGGGGAGGTTCAGCCCCAGCAAAAGGACCTTAGCAGATAGGGGTAAAAAGTCCCAACTCCCAGGTTGTTGGGAACTACAAGCTGCTTCAGGGAAGAGCTATAGCTGCTGGATCTCTTCAGAGGCCCTGGGCCCAGAGAAGGAACTGTGCCCTGGGTGAGGGCAGGAGACTTGCCTCCAAAAGATGGTCCTGGGTTGAGAGAGCCTTACTGGTGAAGAACCTGGCTGGAGGAGGAGGAGAGACAGGTGAGGGCAGACTAAGATTAACTTGGCCCTGCAGCTGGGATGCTGGAGTGAAGTATTGCCTGTTGACTAAATGAACTACCTCCCTGAAGAGGCCCTGTTCATTGTATACAAGCCTCATTGGACTTATTGATAGCTCATAAGAAGAAACTGAGGCAGAAATGCAGGTTTGGTTCTGCAACGGATTGTCAGTGGGCACTCAAGGGGTGAAAGCCCACCTTTAACACTTCGGCTACAAGAAATTCATACTTTCTGGAAGTTGTTGTCTTCATTCCAGTACCAAACTACAATGATCTGGAATGAGTGGTCAGTCACTGTGTTCTACTGTTATACGTGTAGGTGGTCCAGAAGAGTAATACACATGAGCGTGTGTCAGACCTAGTAGCATCCTGCAAGCTACGGCAGCTGCTTGAACTGGTTTGGATTTTTTTAAAAAATAGTGCTAAATTAATTGCAAATCTAAAATCCAGCAGTGACATGTAAGGGTATAGCTATCTAGTTAATGCTCATTCTGTAATATTAGCCACACAATGAGAGAATTCAAGACTTGCATAATATTAGGGAGAGACTGAAACATCCACAAGTAATCAAGATGTTTGGAAAACCACAGCATAGATGGATTAGGTTGATAACTGCTATTAGCTCCCTCACTTGTGTGTTCCTCCTTACTCTAGAGACTACTTAGGGCATATCCTCAGACCAAGAAGTCATCAATATTTTCAAATTACAGGCATATCCATTACAGTAGCAATGCATCACCTCACATTCTAAGCTAATATGATGACACAACTTCTAAAATGTGCTTTACTTCATCAGGAAAGTAAACTATTGTCATTTATTTCCATAAATTGCACAAACTCTGGAAACTAGGGTGCTGTGCAGACCATCCTTTTTTTCTGTTTATACAGCACCTAACAGAATAGGGCTGGTCCATGTCTGGGGTTGCTAGGTGCTATCTCAGTACAAGTAGTAACAAATTTTTAATACTACTTAATAACCTCACTGAAACAACTAGTTTATAGGTCTACATTAGTAAGTCATTCTGAGTCCCGCCCCCGCCCCCCCTGCCTTTTCCTTATGTTTCAGAACAGACAACTATTCTTCACCATGTGCTTAATTCAAATCAAAGCCCATTGAAGTCAGTGGGAATTTTCACACCCCATCATAGGCGCAGGGACTAGGGATACTGGGGATGGTGCCATACCTCCGGGCTTGAAGTGGTTTCCATGATATACAGGGTTTACAGTTTGGTTCAATGGCTCTCAGCACCCCCTCTGTACAAATTGTTCCTGCATCCCATATTTGGCCATTGACATGTGCATGGAATTCTTCATATGCAAAAGTCAGTGGAAGGCTATCATCCTTTTTGAGAAGAATCCATCAAAAGACCGGCACATTTTTTTTAGTCTACTGAACAAGTTGCTCCATCAAGTTTCTGAGCTATGTTCCATACATATATGAAGACCCCTATTAGCCTAGTGTACTTATAATCAAGTTTAAGTTTATTTAGATATTTAAATACAAGTATTTTTAAAGTACTTTTGATAGAGTTGATTTAAAAAATAATTTCCATGAAAACTCTGAAGAAACAACATGAACAAATTAGATTTTTTATATAATTTTCAACATTCAAAAATTTTAATTTGGTTTTCCAAAATTGGAAGGTTTGTGTTTCTTTTAGTTTTCCAGGTTTTTATCCCTGCCCCTCTTCTCCCCTCCCCTTTCCCTTCAACTAACGCCTTTTCTCCGCTCCTCTTTGATGAAAAAGGAGAAGCTGGAGAATGTAAAATCAGCTCTCCAAAATGGTATGTCTTTTTTTGAGAAACAATACAGAATGAAATCTTTCATTTATTCTAGTAAAAAAACTTCAAAAGAAACATTTTTTATTTCCTTGAAAAAGACTTTCTATGGCTAGAAAAATGTGGACGAGTTTTGATTTCTGACTGAATTTTACATTCCCATTCACTCACAAAACACACGTGCAATGCTGCATACAATTTGAATACGCTCATTGCTACATGCAAGAAATAATTACTCTGAGCTGTTGCAAAACCTAGGTATGCTACTTAGTAGTATGGAAAGAATGAAAACATCATCAGTAATTTTAAAATGTATAGTAGTTGCATCTATTTTAAAAATTTATATTTAAATTCAAAAATCTGTACAGGAGAGAGTCTGGGGTTCAACAGTAAAAGAATATGAACACTTAGGGTTTTTATATTATATATGGAGATATACCTATCTCCTAGAACTGGAAGGGACCCTGAAAGGTCATTGAGTTGAGTCAAGTCCAGCCCCCTGCCTTCACTAACAGGACCAAGTACTGATTTTGCCCGAGATCTCTAAGTGGCCCCTTCAAGGATTGAATTCACAATCCTGGGTTTAAAACGCCGATGCTCAAACCACTGAGCTATCCCTCCCTCTAATTACCTATACCTATACTGCAATTAAAAACCTCTGGCTTGCCTGTGCCAGCTAGGGCTTGTGGGGATTGAGCTGCAGGGCTGCTTCATTGCAGTGTAGACTTCCAGGCTTGGGCTGGAGCCTTGGCTCTAGGACCCCGCAAGGTGGGAGAATCCCAGAGCTCGGGCTCCGGCTGGAGCCTGGAAGTCTTCTCTGCAATGAAAGAGCCCTCCAACCCAAGCACCGCGAGCCAGTGTCAGCTGTCATGGGCCGGCTGTGGATTTTTAACTGTAGTGTAGACATATGGCATCTGATATCAAATATCGCAGTGTGGCAGGGTCTCTAAATAATTGTCAGACTTTAGCAGATGAAGGTCATTAGTTTGGCTGGTGTTCTCTATGGGAAAACCTGTGTGTTAGAAGGTAGAAAAATGGGAAATGCACTTTGTAATGACCACTACTTATGTAATAGCAAATAATGGTGGCATTTTAGTAGCAATGCATATTTCATATTCTTGTTTTTTATGTGAATTCAGTGGTAATGAAGTCTAAAGTCTTTTATGCACAGAATAGGTACAGCACAGCATGTGTCAATAAAAGCTTCCTCATTGTCAACAAGCCTCAACCCTCCCTTGGGTGGATCACCTGTAATTGATGAGAAAGGAGCTGCTTCTTTTCTATTGCATCCTTCATCTTTCTGCTGAGACTGCCAGCAATAATGTCAATTTTTTTATGTGGAAACTAGACTGAGTCCTCCCAACTAACGTTGCTTACTGCAGCTGCTAGTAACTATATCACTGGTTGGGATAATACCAATACTAGTATGTAGCATCTCTTTAAATTGTCTGACTCTTCATTGTCTCTTTATGTTTGAGAAGCCATCTGCCAGAACAGCAGTGTATATATGTAGCTACAACTTGCATGTTGTGGATAGTTAGTAAACAACATTATTTCAAAAAAAACCCACCCCCACCCGCAGGCCTGTGTTGTTGCTTCATATCATCTCTGTGTAAAGAGGAAAAAGACACAAATATCCTTTTATACATAAGTATTTGGGTTTGCTATCCACACAATACACTATTGCTTGTTATTTTATCCACATAAAAGAATGCTGGGTGTCGTACAGGACAACTCGAAAGACCTGGCTCTTGCCCTAAAGCATTAACTATCTACACCCTAATCCTGCCATTGGCAGCATGCAGGCGGACTATTGATCTTGCATGTAGCCCTGTTGATTTCATTTATCTTTTGCATGGGAGCAGCAGTCTGTTCAGTTGCCAGATTGGAGTCTAATTTCAATGTGATACAACCAGTGGGCTTAACAAACAGTAAAGGAGGACCTGATTTACAGGTGCATATCCTTTTATACATTTGGCGGCTTATAACCTTTACATGCTAAGATTTTTATACCCACACACAAGTCACCATTCCTGAAAAAATTATGCAGTGCAGAGACTCATTAACCACTCCCAGCTATGAAAAGTAAGCTCCATTAAACACCTAATGGTGTTTGTGGCAAACAGAGGTAAAAACAGGATGATAGGATGTGTTCTTCTCTTGACTGCACAAATCACACTGGAGTCAATTCATATAATAAAGTTGGCCAGGGTCAGATAGAAATTTCAACTGTCTATTTACTGTATCTGTATTTGAAGCAATGGTTTGCTGTGTTGTGCAATAAGAAATGAATACCCGCAATAGTAACCCTGTGGTCTGTCTGGTGGCCGTAAGACAAGGAGTGCAATTACTAGAGACATAAGATCACGCCTACATAATGCAAATTTCAAGAGCTTTACAGTGTTGTAAAGAAGTAACTTTTTTATAATAACCCTTAATTTATGGAAATGCAATGCACTTCCAAATATCCTGGTCAGCTGCAATATTACTTGGAGTATTAACCAGAGGAGAAAGATACCAGATAAAATACATTTTATCCAACTTTCATTCAAAAGGATTTATAAATAAGACACAGAATGGGAGAATATGCTTCAAATTATTTTCCTAAATTGAAAAGCCTGGCTTTTGTCTTTGATATAATTTGTTAGTAGAACATTATCACTTGTTAAAAGAGCAAGTTGTCAGCATTTAAAAGGACAGTAATATATAAAGAAGACATGCTATGTTTGAAGCAATGGATTGCCACAGATAATAGTCTGACTTAAAAAGTAATTAGAAAAGTCAATGCTAATAGGAATAGAAATTGCAAGTGAATCTTTAATGTCCAGGTGCATGGTGGGGAGAGAAGGGATTTGCTTGCAGGCATTTTTGGAAGGGTGATGCAAGTAGCTTTACCTTGGAAAATAATTGACTAAATAAGCTGTTTATGCTTTCAAATGTAAAATATGAACATTGGGGTCAATAAAGGAAGCAGAATATAGCAATCACAATCATGGCTGGCACAGCTATTCCTAACAGAGAACAACAAGCTAATAAATCCAGGCTGCATAAGCCAAACAATAGACCCAAGTTTAAAGGAGTTCTTATCCTAGTTTGCTGAAAAGACCAAATGAACACAAGTGGAAATCACTGCAGCAGAAATGTTTAAATTGGCCCAAATTATATTATATTAACAACCCTGCCAGAGAGTGTAGCTCCATCGCGTTTATTGAAGCTCAAGAAGGCCTGTGAAATATTTAAGTTATGACTTATGAAACAGATGAATGCCCCTCCTGGCTGGTGACTGCAGCCACAACAGCAATGCCTCCTACTAACCAAAACTATCCATGTGTCCTCCAGAGAAGCAATAGAGGAAAACTTTCCAACCTGCCATAGGACCAGCCCAGCTTTGAGCCACATCTCCAGGCATCCTGGGAGCTCTGCAATTGGGCTTCAAAACAGGCCGCAGCATGGAGATCACACTGCAGCCATTAAAACCTGACTTCCTGATAGCAATGGGCTGTATTTCCCGGTTGTCGAAGATATAAACTGGCCAGAAATGGTTAGCAATTCTCTCTGAGCCGGAGAGGGCTCGCTGGCAGAGGCAGAGTCAGAGATAGGAGGGGTATTGGGCTTACACGGGCTGAGCAGCCTGGGATCAGGGAAGGAACAACAGGCTCCCAGTAGCCACTGATTTCAAGGGTGGGATGGTGAATCTAGACCTGAATCTCAAGGCTAATGCTACTCAACCTCTCTGAGCTTTTGACACAGTCAGCCTAATGGTCCATCTACATGACATGACTGGACTAGACATCATGGAACTACAAATCTATACCACTGAGAGAAGTGAGCATAGTTAATTAGAGGCTACATGTTGAGGTAGAAAGATAGAAAAATCTGATGTTAAAGGCTTGAGAGACAGGGAAAACTGCAGTTGACAATTGGGGGCGGGGGAATTCAGGTTTTGATATAGTAATCATTGGGACTTCTATGAAAAGATCCAGGTGAGACTGAAGGCGACATGGCTCCAGACAGAAGAATAGAGTTCAGGGTGGAGAGGTGGAATTCTGAGTTATTGGCATAAATGTGGTAAGTGAAATGGTGGAAGTGAATAAGTTGCCCAGGGAGCAGAGAAAGGGACCAAGGACCAAACAATGAGAAATATCAACAGAAACAGGCAGTAGCGGAGAAGAGCAGCCACCCAAGAAGACACTGAAGGGCCAGTAAGCCAAGTGGGAAGAGCACTGTAGACTAGTGTGAAAGCCAGGCTTAGGGAAGCTAGAGCAGAAGATCTCTCCAGAAGGAGGTCCACTTTGCCAAAGCCTCTGGAACTATAGCAAAGAATGATCACAGAGAGTTGTCTTCTATTGTACAGTATAACCAGGTGTTCTCATTCTAAATATGGTCACTAAAATGGATTCATGTGATATTGCATGTTCTAGTTTTAGTGAACATGGAATGACTGCACAGATTGTAATACATTATTAGTATTTACATGATACATATAATAAGATATAAGGCCTATAGTTATGACTGAGGGCCTTTGGGCACCTAACATAAAATAAATTATCATGTAACCCTGGGGAGAGAAGGAATAAAGTCTAGGATCTATCCAGGCCTGCCCCATGTGGTGTATGCAGAAAATCTGATATCTCCATTTCCTTTTCACTGTTCAGGTAATTTTTTTCACTGAGTTGAGGTTTTAACCTCTCATCAGTTACTAATGCAGTATATGTTTCACATTCATAATTACACAAACATGATTGCAGTTTAATCTGTAAAATTTGCATTTATATTTTCATCCCAATGACTCATCTATTAAGGCCACCCTTACTGTGTTGTGAAGTCAGATAAAATACTTTGGGCCTAAATCTCCTGTTACTTTCACCAGCATAAATTAGAAGCAGCTTCATTGAAATCAATGGAGAGAGACAAATCAGGCCCTTTATAACTACAATATCTTGACCTACTAAGGCCAAAAAAATTGTCATTGTTTGGTAACTCTGACCTTAATCATAACAATTATAAATGACTGTATTTTTATGACACTTTCCTGTGCAGTGTAGCGGGGGGGGGGGGGGAATCAAGTGTTAGTATTAGTCCACAAAATATGCATCTTTACTGAAAACATATAATAAAAGAGAAATCATTTGAAATACATGTTAATCAAATTATTATCATGACCAATATACACAATGTTACATTTTCAGTGTCACTGGTCTATTGGGTTACTCCTCACTCATCTAATGATAGTGGCAATCTTCATAACAACCTTCATAACTTGTGTTATCCAACACTATAAAATCAGTTGTCACTTAGCTCAGATAGACAAAAATGGGAAAAAGCCTTTGCAAAAAAAAGAGAAGAAATTTGCTTTGAATAATATTAAATCAAACTTACTGAATGATTCCATTTTCTCCATTAGAGGTATTTAATTAGGTGCATTTGATGGAATCTTTGACACAGTTCCTAGACACTTGATATTTAAGGCTGTTTTATAATTAGATGTCATATCATAAAAGCTCTTCTGACATGTGCATTCACTGTTATTAACAGATTTCAAAATTAATATAACAAATTTAATGCTAACCAGGCTGTTGAATAATCTTTTTAAATTTCACCTAATAAACAACGTGTGTCTTGACAGTGTTGCTGACATAGGAAACGTTTTTCTTTTAAAATATTAATATCATGATATACAGCATGTGGCAACACAGAACGGTGATCAAGTACTGTGAAGAACCTAAATTTAGACCCAAAGGGCATTGCAGATTGTGCATGTTTTTCAGTAACTCAACCCTACTTCTGTTTCTTCAAATAGTACACTGGGGCTCTGACGTTAGTCATTGAAAGCAGCTCAGATTTAGCATCTGGACACAACGCAACCATAATTAAAACTGGAAAATAGATTTTTAAATAAATTCAAGCACTCACAGGACATTGGGAATTTGCAGCTTAATCTCCAAGCCCTGATCTTTATTGTCAGATCAACTAAAGAGATACTGTATGATGTGGCTGTTGAATTACATGGTTTAGCAGTCTTTGTAATTGAAATGGTTGCACATAACAACTGTGTCATGTCTGAGTACTGTGTACCTAAAGCAGTGCTGGAATGAATTTTGATAATGCTGTACATTTCTTGTTTCTTCTTGGAAGCGGGAATAATTACAAAGTTGTAGAATATCACATTTTCAATAAATGTCACAAGCTTTTATTGTTGTTTTATTTCAAGTCCTGATAAAGCTAGCTACAGGAAATGTTCCCTTGTTGGACAGCATTTTCAGTCCCAAACAGTAACTGTAACATTTTAATTAAAAGGTTTGGCATAAACACAGCTTTGTTGTTATCTATGCTGTCCCATTAACTTCAGTGCGCTCTTGTGCATACCTGGGAGCCTAAGATTCTGAGGGCATGGATTTTCCTCTCTCTCTCCTGCCCCGCCCCCCCAAACCATGGAAAGGTGTTTGAGGTGGGGGAGGGAAGGGGGAGGGAGTATGTAGTGGGTGAGTCAGAGGAGGAGTGGGTGAACTGGGGCAGAGCATCATCCCTCCAATACACAGTTGATATCAGCAAAGAAAGCGAATCGCTTTCTACAGGAGATGCTGCACTAGTGATGTTGCCCACCAAAAGGAGTCCTGGAGCAGTAGCCGCCAAGGTAGCCCCTGAGAGTATGGCTCTGTTAGAGCCATGCTGTTAGGAAACGGGGCAGATTTGTATAATTATTATTAGATGCACTTGGGCTATGTGATGCATGTGGCAACCCATCGCCATCTGTTGAATGCCACGTTCTTGCGCTGCATCTGTTTGGGGCAGATTGCAGGGGATCCAGCAGCCAGGTGGAGGCCTTCATAGATGGCCTTTTGTCGTGCAGGGATCCAATGTTTCTTAGCAAGGTGGTGAGGTGGAAACCTCATGGAGCTTCCTGGTCCCTATGCTGATGTTTGGGAGCAGATGGGTATGCAATTGACTTTGTGTGAGAGAGACAGACTTTAAATAAATATTAAAAAGTTAATGATCCATGTTTAGTCCATAATGCATCACCACCACTTTTGTTTCATCTGAGATTCTTTTAAATTTTTGTCATTGTATAGATAATCAATTGCTTTATTATTAGTAATACATCTAGGAACTGATGTTTTGAGAACCCACAACACTCACAATGAAGCTCTGGGGCAGAGCACCTCTGATAACTAGACCCTATATACTGCACCTCAAAGAGCCCAAATTGGCTCAGATCCTTAGCTTGTATAAATTGGTGGAGATCCAGAGTTCATTGGCTCTACACTGATTTGTAGTGTATGAGAATATGGCCTGTTATCACTAAAGATACTCAGAAAAACTAACTAAGTAGATTCCAACCTGAAGAAAACATTGCAGAGCTTCCTGTCACCTTCTGGGGAAAAACTTCTTGAGAGAATTTGCCCTCAGAATTGTAGGCTCAGACTAAGGCATCAAGGTTTACTAGCTTCAAATAAAATCAACACCTCTTAAGTTCCATTTCGAACACAACTCCAACAGTCACTAGGCCATAGACTGCAATATCATAATAGGCAAACAATTTATTGGGCCAATGTTAAGACTGCAGTGAAGGGGATGATGTAATTTTCACATTCTTGAGAAACAAAAAAGGTTAAATTCCCCAGTCAATGGTTATTGATGCAGCAAAAGAAAAGATTGGATTGATAGCAATTGGATTTGTGGCTTAAACTTACCAAATTTTCCTAATTTTTTTCAAGAATCTCCATCCTTAGACATTTTTAAGGCCTGGCTTGACAAAACCCTGGCTGGGATGATTTAGTTGGTGTTGGTCCTGCTTTAAGCAGAGGGTTGGACTAGATGACCTCCTGAGGTCTCTTCCAAGCCTAATCTTTTATGATTCTATATAAAGATGCTATTTATTTTTTTCTTCCGATTCTGCCAGGCCTTCTACATTCCCCACACTATTGACTATAACCACCTTTCCCAGTAGCCTTTCTAATGCCCAAGACCACTTCCCCATTAGTCTGTATGAAACACACATGATGCTAAAATCATTTTATCTGCCTGTCATTCTGTCCCTGGCAGGCTTCTCTATAAGTCTCTCCTCTGGTTTCCTTGATTTCCTCAAAGCATTAATTTGAGCTTATTTTCCTTTAGTAAAAATTTCAAATGACATAGGATCCTCTTTCCCATTTATTTAGGTGCTTTTGAAAATAAAAAAACTTCCCTGAGCCTTCAAGGTTGTGCTGCATACTTCTGCCCCTCTCCACTTATCTCCCTTGCCTTTTATCATGTCATCCCATCATTCTGCCAATTATGAAAGCACTGACCCTGCTTGTCTGCTTCTCTCATGTTCATTGTCATGATTTCTTCCATGCCTGTCTCTCCGTGCATAGATTGCCTTCCCTAAGCTGGTCCATGGAGCCACTACCTTCTCCAGACAATCAAATTCCTTTTCTGCCACAAAGCCTGCAATAAATTATCTAATTACTAATGGGCAATTGGGACTTGGCCTTATACTTTAATGAAACAAAACACTTCTAGGTTATGTCCTGCCTTTGTATGTTTCATTTGTCTCCTAAAAAGTATAAGCTGTTCAGGCTTGAGATGGTGTCTTTCATTTTGTGCATAGCTAGTGCCTTTTGGGTTCTACCATAACGAAAGTGATAAATAGACAATTATGTTGTGCTCTACTTACTTTTTGCAATAAATATCACCTATAATTCATTTAATGTTATCTAGTGCACAATGCTCTTTTCAGGACAAATCTTAAAATGATCAAATTCTATAAGCCATCAAGAATAATTAAACAGAATGTCTCCAGTCTTGTGTGGAAAATGGAATGTTGTCAGGTATCAGACAAATGTGGAAGAGATGAGTGAATAAGTGTCTACAAACTTGCTCTGTGGTTTTGTTTTTCATGATCTCTCCTCCTCAATAATGACCTTTCTTTCAGGAATTAATGAAATGAATCTTTGTAAGGATAGCGCTATAAATTGCTAGGCTAAAAGTAATAAACATCAGCCTTAAGGGCTAGCATGTAAGTTGAATGGCTTTGATTTTCTTCAGAAGGATTTAATTTATTTTGAATATTACAAGTGGCTTGAGGCAAGCTGTAATCATCTGTCATTCTTTAGTCAAATCATATTATTTCACTGATAAAATATTCATTGATCTCTTAAACTGTAAATCACACTTTGCCTGATTTTGCTAGATGTATATTTTATGAATACAAAAATGACATTAAAGATTGGTGAAAAGCTCTACAGTACAGTATGTGCTTTTAAACAAGGTACTAAGAGATTGTACGTATTCATCCAACTCAGTGTGTAGGCTTTGTTACAGCCCATGGCATTCCCTATTTTCCAAAGTTCCCTTGAATATAGAAAGAGAAAATAAGCTATTAAAATTTCAAAGATGCATGCATGGTATGTTTAGAAAGATCTTTCCTCATAATTGGTAAGGAAGAAATACTGTAAGCCAATATATTTGTTTTCTAAGTGTCTCTGCATTTTCATACCATTTACTGAATCTCTGATATCCGAGCATGAAAGTACTTTTTCCCCCTGGCAGTTCAGGATAGCTATCTACAGTAGACAAAACCTGCAGAAGTCAATGGCAAAATTCTCACTAACTTCAACAGGTTGGGTCTGCTGTAGGTAGCGGTCCTGAACTGCCAGAAGGCTGGAAAAAGTATTCTCATTTTATAATATCCGAGTTTCAATAAGTGATATTCCTACTGAATTCACTGGGAGAAGTATATTTTCTAGGGTTTATTATCTGTGGAAAGAAGATATATAATTATTTCAGTGAATGGCTCTGGCTACTCAAAGAAGGCAGGACTGGGCTCATGTCTGTACCATAACTGCACTTTATTATTGGCACTGCAGTAGCTCCTAGAGGCCCTAACTGAGATCAAGGCTCCAGTGTGCTAAACCCTGTACAAACGCACAGTAAGAGACAGAACCTGCTCCGAATAGCTTACAAGATCAGTAAGCTTACAAGATCCCAAGATCAGTCCTCGCTTACAGACAGCCCCCCAACCTGAAGCAAATACTCACCAGCAACCACACACCACATAATAAAAACACTAACCCAGGAACCTAGCCTTGAAACAAAGCCCGTTGCCAACTCTGTCCACATATCTATTCCGGGGACACCATCATAAGACCTAATCACATCAACCACACTATCAGAGGCTCGTTCACCTGCACATCTACCAATGTGATATATGCCATCTTGTGCCAGCAATGCCCCTTGCCATGTACATTGGCCAAACCGGACAGTCTCTATGCAAAAGAATAAATGGACACAAATCAGATGTCAAGAATTATAACATTCATAAACCAGTTGGAGAACCCTTCAACCTCCCTGATCTCTCAATTACAGACCTAAAAGTCGCAATTATTCAACAAAAAAACTTCAAAAACAGACTCCAACGAGAACTGCAGAACTAGAATTAATTTGCAAACTGGACACCATTAAATTAGGCTTGAATAAAGACTGGGAGTGGATGAGTCATTACACAAACTAAAAACTATTTCCCCATGTTAATTTCCCCCCTACTGTTACTCGCACCTTCGTGTCACCTGTTTGAAATGGGCCATCCTGATTATCACTACAAAAGTTTTTTTAATCTTGCTGATAATAGCCCACCTTAATCAATTAGCCTCATTACAGTTGGTATGGCAACACCCATGTTTTCATGTTCTCTGTGTGTGTGTGTGTGTGTGTGTAATATATATATATATCTGCCTACTGCATTTTCCACTGCATGCATCTGATGAAGTGGGCTTTAGCCCACGAAAGCTTATGCTCAAATACATTTGTTAGTCTCTAAGGTGCTACAAGTACTCCTCATTCATAGTAATTATAATTTCCTTTTCCCCAGGAGCTAACTGTAAGGCCTGGCATTTTAAAAATCCACTGCAGACACTGTTGTGTCTCCTAACATTTAACATTAGCGTTATCATAGATTCATAGATTCCAAGGCCAGAAGGGACCGTTTTGATCATCTATTCTGACCTCCCTGTATAACACAAGTCATAGAACTTCCTGAACAAAATTCCTAGAGCATATCTGTTAGAAGAACATCCAGTCATGTCCTCAGTGTGGCAAAGGCTAGGATTAAAGTCACGGCACCAGAATTGTAGATGATTTTTACACATTAGCTAACATATACCTGCCCACTGGCACTCAGAGATGATAATGCAATTATAGAAATAGTTCATATCTAAAAATAACTTTCCCGAGTTTCTAAGAAAGTCGTGTTTTGTATATGTGGAAATGAAAATAGCACTGACATCTTTTTGAGGTGTAAAATTATAAAAATGAAATGGTAATTTAAATGTTCACATTCAGTAGAATTTTCGTTTCAAAGTTAAAAGGGTAAGGATGCACATTACATTATGTCACGTTTTACTGATAGTACACACCTGGCAATATTGGGTCATTTTGTACCTTTCATCATGGGAAGTGAATATTTATATGGGTGTAGCAGTTGTTCAACTTCATACACACAACTTGCAAGCCAAAGTCTTATGATATTAGTCCACAGACAGGATAGGTTTGGTGGAATTTTATTACAGAAAATAGATCACACAAGATATGCCATGTATTCTATACTGCTATGTATTCTATTGTAATAGCTTTTTTTGGTAGTCAGCTTCTTTATTAATAATGTACAAATAGAAATAGACTAGCTGGAACCTGAGAAATCGGAAGCTAAACTAGATAGAAGGGATGATAGTAATTGGAGTTTACAATTCAGTAATGCTTTTAAATGCAAAACCTGACCTTTGCTGTATCTTTATTAGATATTTTCATATCATTCCTGTGATTAGAGAAGTGACATGAAGGGTGACTTCTTAACTAATAATGTTGGCTTGAAGTTTCTCTAGCACAAATATGTGATGTGAATTTCCTGACACATCTTACTTACCAATCAATGGTATGATTTTATCTCTTATAATCATGAAAATAAGTGTTATACCTGGGTCTTCAGTCACTGCCTGTGGTAGGAGGTGCAGGGGAGCATCACTCAAGCAGAAACTCTCATAGGCACAGTGTCTCAGAATCATTGGTCATCTAGTCATAGACTGTAGTATGCATTTCCCTCTCCATCCCAGCTCTACTGATGTCTTTAGCTTCCCTTATCAATTTTCATAACATCTAATTTATGTTGATTGCTACAGATTTCCCCTTTATTTTGAGGAACAGCTCCTCCATCACCTTTTAAAAAAGTACTGCTTGCTCTTCCCCCCAGATGCATATCCACTCCAGTATCTGGTGCAGAAGGGTAGAACGCGTTATGGCCATGCCCTCACTCCACCCACTGAGTTGGGGTATGAATGACCAGAACCAGTGACAGGATTAGCCTAAGATTATGCCTGTGCGCTTCAGTTTCTGCACATGGCTGAGGAGCACCAGGGAGGCTCCTTTGCACCCGCTCTGCATTCATTCCCCCCCATTCTAATGTTTCTCTGGGTGTTCTTTAGAAAAACAAAATAAACAAACTAATAGTTAATATGATGTACAGAAAAACTCATCTCCCTGCTCTGTCAGTCTCTTCAAAAAACTCTGCATATTCTCTTTTTAGACAGCTGACAGGTTAGTCCTAGCTTCAAACTTTAATGTAAATAAACGTTGTTTTCCCTGGATATAAAGATAATATATAATGAATAAACAAATCGCTTATTGCTCATGATATTCATTTTTCTCTCAAAAAAAGTTAAATCTGGACTACCTGTGTCTCTGTACTGTGTGAAAGTAATATCTGAACAAAGGGTTTGGTGAAAACAGCCCAGCTGAGGGCATTAAAATTAGATAGAATAAATCAGTAGAAAATATTCTGCAGGGGTCAATGTTGTATTGGCATGAGGTTGGATGAGATGACTTAAAAGGACACTTCCATTTCTAATATCTGTGTTTCTGTTATTTCAACACATTATTTTTCCAGTGATAGTGCTATGAACATGCTTTGGGGAGAGGATTTATAAAGGCAATTTCATCAAATGACCCAGGATGTTACCTATACTGTTTCTGCTTACTTTTCTATAGCCTCCAAATTGCAAGCGCTCTAGATTCCAGTATGAATAAAATACCCTTATGCGTACCAGCAGGTGGCATCACATGACACCCATCTAGTCCCCTGAGTCATTCATGTCACAGTACAGTTAAAAAAACTCTGTTTTTTTTTAAACTTTCCATAGATTTTCCCCAGCTTCTCTGCATGCCTTGAGCCAGGGCACTGTAGGAAGAGTGTGCGCTCAAAGCAGCCAGAGCACAGCCCAGGATATGGAACCTTGTCTCTTTTTACCTTCTGTCTCCCTTCCCTTCCATCATCTAGCAGAAGCCTCCTCTGCTCATCACATAATCTTGCTGATTTTGGCCTGAGTAAAAACCAAGGGCCTGATTCCTTCAGGTGCTGAGCACCGTCACCCCAAGTTGATGTTGCTCAGAACTCTGCATGACTGGGTCTAACTTTTTGTTGACTGTGTCTAACTCTGTAAAGCATTTTGAGATACGGTTCCTAAGAAAGAGGCTCTACCAAATATTATATTATAAACTAATTTACTGCAGCATAGCATCTAGTATATAAGGGCCTGATTTTGCAATTTGTCAATATTAAAAAAAGAAAAATTTGCCTTTTGGTGGGATTTGTGAATGCAGCCCTACTATAGGATTATGCCCTTTTGTAATATAGGGATTTCCTAGATTTTATTGTATGTTTATTAAATGTTTCTTTTTATCTAACAGCAAAAATAGGCTGGGCATAGACAATGAGTTTTAGGTTCACACGTAATTCCACGAAAATACTGTGGATGACATTCTGCTTGCCTTACTAACATGAGCCATTTAGAGTAATGGTGCTGATCATGTGAGTAAAGTGACTGAACCTTATATGGATGTGCAGGCTGAGAGGGCATAAGGAACCCACCTCTTGCATAGCACATGCAACGTCAAGGGACAATGGCAGTCTCTGCACTCAGGGAAATAAAGAGACTGCTTTCTATGTGAACCTAGCCACCCCATCTCTCGTCCACACTGGCCCATCTAGCAACCAAAGTGGAGCAAACTACACCATCCTACAGGTGGACCGGGCTATATAAGGCAGAATTCTTCCCTGAACTCTCCAGAGGAACTGAAACTCTGCATGGCCCCTAACTAATGGTTATGCCTACAAGGCACTATTTGGTCTCTGCAATGTACTTGTTCCAATGTAGCAAAGAAATTTCTTAATATACCATATCATGCTTTAAAAAAATGAATACATTTAACCACAATAGCAGGTACTAATTTATTTCCGTTAGTGGATAATAATGAAAAGTCAGAGAGATTAATGTGCTGTTACTGTTTATTCAGTACTGCATTGCTCGTGACTAAGTACAATGGATGAGACCTTCTTTCTGCCTCATTAAATAAGTTAATCATGTAAATCAGGGGGAAAACACTTTGGATAGTGTGAGTATAGGCTGAACATCAGATATGCATTTTTCACTACAGAGTGGTAAAGAAGGTTTGACAACATACAGGTGTCCCATCTACAAAACATTAACATCTCTCTTTTGTTATCACTAAAGTAAATGAAAATTACACAGTTAAAAGGTTGAACTGGCAAATGTTGCTATCAGACATGGCCACCAATAGGAATTCTTTCCTACTGAAGAGAGAAGTTTTAAGAAGGATGGATAGTCTTCTGCGGTAAATAGACCATTAGATTATCAGGAGTACTGCTGTAATTTAACTAAAAATACATTTTCCTGTGTCTTTTAACATGTAAATAAAAGTACCAATTAATTTTTCATTAGCAGGCACATTTTAATGGCAATAAAACATTTACGGTTATTGGTTTGTTAACACAGAAAAACAATTGTTATTCTGATACAAAATATAATACATAACGCTGACAAAACCATTAGGATAGATAAGAACAGAAAATCCTTATCAATCAAAATTTGCCAAAACATAAACCAACTGTTGAAGTTCAAACATTTTGGTTAACTGTTGTTTTTTTTAATTAGCTTTAAAAATTTGTGTATCTGCACTTCCTGATTGGAGACAGGATTGGAAACAAAAATCCCCATAAACTATTTTTTCCCACACCCTGGCTAAAGTTAGCTAATGCTAGACTTATTGTGTCACTTACTACCCAGAATGCAGATCCCAAAAGCTCAGATATTCATCTGGACTTTTGAAGTTCCTTCAACTCTAGTAACAAGAATGAAATACTCAAGTTATGTAACTTGTGATACTTAGGAGCTGGACTGAAAGATGATAGAAGCATTGACTTCATTTGTTTGCTCTAGCTTAAAAAATAAAATAAATATACTTCCCTTTTAAGAAATAGGAGTGGTCTCAGATGGAGTAAACAAGCAAGAGCCCCTGCTGGAAGTAGGGGCTAAGCAAATGATAAAGAATCTGATTGACTGAAAGAAAAAGTAGGTATGGACCTGATGCAAAACACACTGAAGTTGAGGCAAAGACTGTTGTTGACATAACTTGTTTTGGATTATGTTTTATGTAAACTGTTGACTCATTAGACATCTAAATACTATCATTTGAATTGTCAAATAATTGCATTTGTATTGGATTATATGCTCAAAAATAGAGGCAGTTTTTTTTAAAGTGGCCCTCTGTGTCCATTTTATAAAAACCTTTTGTCAAATTTTAGCTCTGAAGTTTTAACAATCCTAATTTAAAGATAGCTACTTTATTTATTTGTTATAAAATGTTGTATGACCTGGGTTTACAATCTTGAAGTTACAAACAAGCAGGAGGGTTGCAATTTCTTTTGTTCTCCCTTTTTCTTTTTCTCTTTTTTTCCCTCTTCTCTCTTTTGTGGGTGTCCTGAAAATCTTCTGTTGTAATACTGGAAATGGTATGGAAAAGGTTCAGACCTTCCAATATGTAATAACTACACAGAGAATGTCAGATCCACTTCAAATTTTGAGTAGGATAAAAATCCAAATTTCTGTTTCCTAACCTGTCCTTCCTGGTTTGGGACAGGACCAAGAAACAAAACATCAAAGTAGCTATATTTTGGATCAAATATAAAAATAGCCTTAGATGATTGAAATTTTGTGAGAACTGTCATGCTGGTGAAATTTCTACCCAAAATGGTAGAAATCTGGCAAGAGCAGCTGTTCTCATGACATTTATGCTGAAAAAAATGCTAGAATAGCTAATAAGATTTTGGCACTGTTGAAACCAATACTGAATATTGATTCTGCCTCATTGATATCTATTTTAATAATAACTTGAAAAATATATGGACTTCATTCTTTTTCATTATAAATATAGTATGTTTATTTAATAATTTAATAGTCACCACTTTAAAATCTTCTAAAATATGATTTCCTATTTCCATGGCATTATGAGTAAAAATTCATTATGTGGCTCGAATGACAAAAAATATGTTTTTTATTTGGTAAGTTGGTCTCAATTGAAAATTCCATGTGTTCCTATTTAAAACTTACTGAAGACTAGCAGACAGTAAGTAATGAACAATTGTATTGAAATGACATAACTGACACTCCTTTCTCATGATGCACAAGTAAACACTCCAGATAGACCACTGGTTTAAGTGATAGACAGCATCTTTATCAAAGAATTAACCTGGATCTCAAACTGTTAGCCAAGAATAAATCAAGTTATTGTGGTCACATTCATTGCTCAGTGCTATAGCTTCAGTGATATACCTCGGCAAGAAATGGCTTTCTTGTCCCAGGAAAATTTTCAAGATTTCAAAAAAAAAATTCCCATTTTGAATTGGGATGAAAAGTCAAACTCTCAAATTTTCATGAACTGACAGTCTGAAAAATTATTGGTTTGAAACAATTGAAATGTTTCATTTTGATTTTGGCCTTTTACATTTAATATTTTACTGTAATTAGGTTAAACTTCATAACAAAAACTCATTTTGACAAAAAAGCTGGAAATTTTTCATTATAAAAATGTCAAAATGGAACACTGACAACTTCAAAACTTTTCCAATATGAGAAGTTTATCAAAACCTACCCTGTCCCATAAAAAGTTTTAGTTTTGATAAATTGGTATTTTCCAGCAGAAAAAGTTTAGTTGAAAAACATCTGACTGGCTCTACTCAGGGATAGGTTTACAACTATCTGGCCAAATCAGGGATTTTGCCTTCCCCATTGGAAGAATCCAGTTCCAACAAGCAGTAGAAATTTATATTTCATTCTCGGATCCAGCACTGAATTCTTAGATACTTAGGCAAGTCAGTTAACTTTAGTGTCTGTAAAATGATGTTTGCACACCTTTGTACAGGAATTAAAGATCTGTGGATGAAAGGCAGCAGATATATGCAAAGTATTTATTATTCAAGTTGTATGCAAATTTAAGGTTGCCTCCCCATGTGTAATTCTATACACATGATCTTGGTTGTCTTGCTCCTGAACCTGAGCCAGGGTTTGAGACAACAAATGAGACCAGTGCCTGGACCAAAACTGCAAGGGACTTCGGCTATAAGAGTGGCAGTTTTTAGCTTACATTTGGAAATGATGATCCTAAATATGTTTCCATTTATAACCAGATATTCAACAGGTTTGTCCTCTTAACGGGTAGGTGCCATGCTGTGTGAAGAAACACTAGAGCAGCTATTGCCAAATGCCCAAATATTTACTTAGAGCTCCCTAAGGCTTTCTCTTTGCCTGATTCAATTGCAAGATCAGCAGGTAGGGCATAGGTGATCCAAATTCAGAGTGGTATTGCCATTTATACTGTATTCATCACCACAGTCTCCAAGAGTCTGTTTTTCTATCTTGTGCTTTGTCACTTAATTTAAAGCACAGTCACTTTCCAGGCTTCCAGTCAAATGAATACTTACGAGGGCACACTTAGATGGCTACAGTCTCTAAAGGGTTAACAAACTTAGCAGTTAAAATATAGTAATGAATTATTTAAACAGTTGCAGTGTTTCATGTGTTTTCTGATATATTTGATTATCTTTGCCTAACTTGCTTATGTAAAGCCTTCATAAATATGTTAAAATATTTCTCCTGCATTGTAGAAAAAAATGCTCCCTAATTAAATGAGCAAAAATATGACATGGGCTATGTTAATATATTTTCTGCTCTTTTCCCTTGCATGGTACCTAAGTCACTCACTTTGTTCAAAATAGGGGGAGAGAAATATTCCTCTCTAGCAACAACCCCTTCAATGAGCTATTTTTTAATTTTGAATTTCATACTCCAGATAAATGTTGCAACGATGGAGAAAACTCTTTTTGGCAGAGAGTCTTAAAATAGTACTGCTGATGCTTGTAGATAGTTACAGATATCATGCAGGTAAATCGATAAAAATGCAGGGGAGGGAAAATGAGAGGTCTTTTAAAATTCCCCCTCCTAATTTAAAAAAAAATTTCCAAACATTAAATATGCCTTAATGTTAACTGGTACATCATTAACATTTCCCTGTACATGGACTAATACCAGATAAAATATAATTTTACATCTACATACAGAGCAGTGCTTATCCCAGCTCTTGAAAACCAGGCTGTATCCGCCTCAGGAAAATTAATCAATCCATATCATGGCTGTTCTGAAGGCCTGCATATCGTTCCCACCTGTGGCTAGTTCTTTGCACATTCACACTCTGGGAAGCACTGGTATTTGTGCCCATAATATGATCTATCTACCTAAGGATTTTATAAAGCTACCTGTCTCTATGGTATCTGAGTGCTTTCCATGTAAAACCAATAAAAATAGCAAAATCCTTTGTGGAAGTCATTACACTTCTAGCGCTTCTCTATTTTGGGAGTCAGAACACTGCTTGGGTGTGGTGACGACACAGGAAAGGAAACAGAACGCCAGGTCTGTGGTAGCTAGAGAGCTTCAAAAGCCTCAAGCAAAAAGCCTCCCAGGAAAACTTTTCCTGGGGTTTTTATTTCTCTCCTTACTTTGTTTACAACACTTCTTAGTGGTTACATTCCTGCGCATAGAAAAGCCAGGCAGTATACATGCACATAAGATAACGAACCCATCTCTTGAGCGCGTGAATGCCAGCTGCGAGGGTACAATCAAATCAGCCAAATAAGGCCTAGTCTTCACTTACCGGCTGGTCCGGCGGCACGCCATCGATGTTCTGGGATCGATTTATCGCGTCTGGTTAAGACGCGATAAATCGATCCCGGATCGATCCCGGAAGTGCTCACAGTCGGCGCCGGTACTCCAGCTCGCCGAGAGGAGTACACGGCGTCAACGGGGGGAGACTTCCGGCCGCGTCTGGACCGCGGTAAGTTTGGACTAAGGTACTTCGAATTCAGCTACGTTATTAACGTAGCTGAATTTGCGTACCTTAGTCCGAAGTCCGGACTAAGTGGGGACCAGGCCTAAATTTCCCAAACACAAACGCTGGATTGAAGGTCACTCCTGCCTCGTTGCCATGGGGGCAGTTTGCCGCGCCCGTGGGCTGGCGATTCGGAAGCTATGCATTCCTACACTTGGGGTAGGGTTTCATTTATTTCCTTTTTTGCTGTTAGCCGTTAATAACTTATCTCCTTTCATACATGCATTGATACATAGTGAAATAGTTAACAATGTTTACATTCAGATATCACCACTGACATCTGAATTAGCTCTCTGTGATGGGACATGCCTACATCCCACTCACAGCAAGTCTAACAAGTGTTCTTGCACTCAGGCAGTGCCAATTAAACACCCCTGCAGAGCATGCGCTACCTGGAGAAAGGGAACTTAAAAAAAGTGAAGCTGGGCATAGAATAAGAGGGGAGTTTGCCCAAGAGGAGAGGCTGCTAGGAAGCCTAACCTGAGGCAGTGACCAGCCTTTCCTTCCTCCGTACTCTTGTTAGGGCAGACAGACACCAGTACGGAGAGGGGCTCTGTATGTCTGCTTTCTGTCAATGCCCTGTAGCTGGACCTGTGGAGCAGCATGAGGGCCTGGAGGTAATTGGACTCTGAAAGGACTTTAGGAATGAACTCAGTTTCAGGGACCAGTGAGCTTGCCCAGGAATGGGGGTTCTGGAGAGACCCAGGGGCAATAGACATAAGGAGCTGATGGCCAAGTCTAGAACTGAGAGATGGCTGACTGGACTCCCATTAAAGTGAATAGGGCCACTCACATCTCAGAGTTGCTGTTTGAGACTGTCTGCCTGTTCAGGCAGCTTTATCTGCATAGGTTATGCTATTTTGTGTATTTTATCTTAGATTTTGGAAAATGTTCAGAGGTTTGTTCATGCCTTCTGAAGGGGATGGCTCCACATTTTTGGAAACTGATATATAAGTTCTATATTATTTTATTAATTGATAAGGTCTCTAGGTACATACAGCAGAGGATGTGTTATGCAGACATGAGTAGTAGGGATAAATCTTCAAAATATAAGCCATCCTTCTGTTTCCAATTTTCCAGACCCATGAATCAAATAAGCTCTCTAAAAGAGACAAAATATCTGTTGTGGAACCTGTCTTTTAAATTTATTTTCTGGGGGTAGCAAATTAGCTTTGGATTTAGTTCATAATATCTTGCCACCTGGTCACTGTGTATTACTTTTACTGAGTCATAATATGTATGAGTTTATTGTTTTTTGATCTCTTAGAAATATGCCGTGATTTATTGCAACTTCTGTTTCTGTCTAAATATGAATCATTTTATACCCTATTGTTCTGCATTTCAAGGTTCTTTTTATTTTAATTTCAAATTTACTTCTGTATCATATATACATTTACTGTGCTGTGCTCATGTACAGGGTCTGAGAATCTGACCCTATATAGATTTTAGGGCAGTAAGTTTCTACCGTGTGAGAATGCCCATACTTTGTTGAATCAGATGCTCACAGAAGGAATTTGGGGAATGTACCATTGGACAGGAATAAAAAGGTCTTGCAGCTATCAAAAGAAAACAGAAGAGGGAATTTGGGTTTTCTAATAGTAATGTTGCTTTCAACTCCCAGCAGCGCTATGGACATGGGTTTTCCCACACAAGTACCTAACATCATACTACAACAGCTTGTATTGAGTAACCTTTTGGTTTTTTGAGGCTCTAAGTAACCCCAAGATTTGCCTGCATTATAGGATTCTTTTATGGCTGACTTTAGGACACTTTGTGGCACAGTGTGAAGAAGTGACAGTGCTGGGAAGAATCTGACTTTGTTTCTCCAGATCCTACATACATAAACAGTGCCCTCTACAGATCTATACTATGGTATGTCTAATGCAAAATTTGTGTAAAGTCATGCATGCTCATATTGAACAATACTTAACAAAGGGAAATATTATGATTATATCCAGGTAGCAAACAACCGATGTGTTAAAGAGGGATATGGTCCATAGGAAATCAGCCCTAGTCTAAAATAGAGGGGATTGCACTTGTTTTGTTGGCCTTGGTACAGTATAGAGCTTACCAGTGTGATGCACTATGATCCTTTCCTGGTGATGGTCAAATTCCAAGTATCCTTGCTTTTTGAGCTCTAGTGATATCCTTTTGGTGCTGCAAAGTACTGTTGACTAGAAATAAGTGAAGATTTCAGTTTTATCACTGGAAAAGTTTCTTCCAATGTAATGAGTAATTTGTTTGATTTGCCAAAGTGAAATTTCAAAATCAAATTTCATATTTCATTTCAAAATGTCTATTGGAAACAAAAGATTTGAAATTGACATTTTGACATACTATCATTTTTAAGTTGAAATGCCAGTTTCAAACAAATTTGCACTTCAAATCAAATGAAATGTTTTTAGTTCAAATCAATATTTTTTTTTGAGGGAAATGAGGTACAGAAGTCCTATATAATGGTGATTCTGCTTTTCATTCATTCTCTGCTCTGCAGTAATGCATGTGGGGGTTAGTGTGGACCGGGCCTTTGTGTCATCTCGGATTCCTCTCAACTACATTTTGCCTCCTACACTGCCAGGCACCAGAAGTAATTTTTCCCCATACCTAATTAACAGTGGTTTGTGTCAGGAGTCTGAACAAAACAGAGCATTTAAAATATTTAGTTTTAAATATCTAGGTATGAACAGTAACATTTCAGATAACAAATGGAGGAAGGAAATCTCAGCATAGAGTTTGTAGGAAATTTTCCTCAGAGGTAACTTTCTGAAATTCAAATCCTTTCCCTACCCCAATCTCTCATCTTCTAATATTTGAAGGTGCTTTGGCTGTCGCAATAGTGAATAGAACACTTTCACAATACATTATTGAAAGAAAGGGAAGTACCCACTGAAAAATATGGAAGCAAACACAAAGCAACAAGTTGTAAAATACAAAAGGCCAGATTCTGTTTCTTATTCATGTTGAAAAATATTATTAAGTGTTCCTATTGAAATCAGTGGGTTCACTTACGGAGTATGGGGATTTTCAGCATCAATAAGGAATCAGAATGTGATCTGAAGTACCCGAGTGCTCCTAATCTCATAAACATGGACATCAGAAGATGCTGAATCACATTCTTAGTTTGAAATGGCGTATTTGAAGTGTCTCTCAGAAAAGGAGAACCAATGGCTTATATCATTTACAGCATTTCGTATCTTGTCATCTTTAAACAAAATGAGTCCCAAATTTCTAGAAACATGCTAATGACTGCAAGCTAACAGTAAATATACCTGTCAAGAGCATTAGATTATTTAATTACCATTTTCTACCCCACAAAATCCATCATCTGAAAAATCTTCAGAACGCTGCCAGTGGTGGTAATAAGAAAAATCAATCATTCGAAAAGGGGGAAGGATGATGACAAAGTTATAGAAAGGCTTTTCTCACTCTCATGGTCCTGTTTATGAAGATATCTGATTGAAAACGTATCATATTAACTGGTGAGGTTAGGTTCAACCATTACTATTTGAAAACATAACATTTCACAGACAGCAGAATTTTCAATAGCATCTGGGTTACTTAGATGCCCACATTCTGTTGACCTTCAATGGACCATCGCGCCCCCATCTCTTAGATGCTTCTGAAAATCCCGCCCAGTATGAGAAATTAAAGCTCAGTAATGTTGTGATGTAATCCAGCATAACTCCCAGTGCAGTCAACTAAATTGTGCCTCTTGCCAGGGCACATTTTTGTCTTCCAGTCTTGCCTTCTATTTAACGTTTTTCTTCTAAAAATTATAATTACGTAATATTAAATTTAACAATAAATAAATATTAAACTTGTTTTAGCACACGGGAAAGTGAAGAATTAATAGCACTCACTGGCACCAGGCATAATGCAAATCAGGGTTGTGCACGGTCATTTGCCCACACAGTTTGGCAATTTCTTTGCTATTTAAGCCTTGGGTTTCTCCTGAGCAGAGTCTGCATGTTATTCTAGACAGCATCAAATTGTCTTGTGATTTTTCTGACATGAACAAATGGAGACTAGGGTAAGACCACCAGGTTAATGTTCGCTTGTGATCTGAGGCATGCTGTGCTGTAGAACATTTTAAAAAAAAAAAAGCATGTCCCTTAACCCTCCTTTCTGCATTTTTCAAAGTTAAGGCATCAGTCAAATTTCTTGTAATTCAGAAGTGCTTCTGTGTTCTTGTCATATCTTCTGGGTCAGACTGCTATTGTTACATGAACCTTAAAAACACTTTGGCCTACATCCCCTACTGCAGCTGAAGAACGGACAGTGAAACTCAGGAGGTTTTGGTGCAAAGGTGGCCTACTGATCTTGCACTGGCTGTGAACTGGGCTGGTTCCTTGGTATAGTACAGAATACCCTGAGGACTGCTAAGTTTGTGTAAAGTCATGCATGTTCATATTGAACAATACTTAACAAAGGGAAATACACCTCTACCTCGATATAACGCTGTCCTCGGGAGCCAAAAAATCTTACCACGTTATAGGTGAAACCGCGTTATATTGAACTTGCTTTGATCCGCTGGAGTGTGCAGCCCCGCCCCCCCCCGGAGCACTGCTTTACCGCGTTATATCCGAATTCATCTTATATCGGGTCGCGTTATATCAAGGTAGCGATGTATTATGATTACATCCAGGTAGCAAACAATCAATGTGTTAAAGAGGGATATGGTTCATAGGAAATCAGCCCTAGTCTAAAATAGAGGGGATTGCACTTGTTTTGTTGGTCTTGGTATAGTATAGCGCTTACCAGTGTGATGCGCTATGATCCTTTCCTGGTGATGGTCAAATTCCAAGTGTCCTTGCTCTTTGAGCTCTAGTGACATCCTTTTGGTGCTGCAAAGTACTGTTGACTAGAAATAAGTGAAGATTTC
Organism: Trachemys scripta elegans; assembly: GCF_013100865.1. Lineage (NCBI taxonomy): Eukaryota > Metazoa > Chordata > Testudines > Emydidae > Trachemys > Trachemys scripta. The sequence goes on along the minus strand of NC_048308.1, from coordinate 14,496,618 downwards.
AGTTTTATCACTGGAAAAGTTTTCTTCCAATGTATATGGGGAAAAATGAGTAAATTGTTTGATTTGCCAAAGTGAAATTTCAAAATCAAATTTCATATTTCATTTCAAAATGTCTGTTGGAAACAAAAGATTTCAAATTGACATTTTGACATACTGTCATTTTTAAGTTGAAATGCCAGTTTCAAACAAATTTGCACTTCAAATCAAATGAAATATTTTAGTTCAAATCAATATTTCTTTTTAATGTTTGTTTGAAATGCCAAAGCATTTGGTTTTCCAAGTGTCAACATTTTTAGTTTTGTAGGAGGAGAAATTTCACCCATTTTGAAAATTTCAGTTTGGAACTATTTGACATTTTGTCCTTATTTTGAATTAAAACAAATGTCAAATCAGTTTCCCAAGGGCTTGAAATTCCATTTTCCAACCAGCTGTATTGTTTACTTTAGATGGAGTATAAGTATTTACCTTGAGTTATTCACCCCTTGTTCCACCAAGTATCCTAATAAAGCTTCAGGACTGCATTTGCTTCTATATGCAGTGCTGTAGTACATACTTTCTACTGCATTCAAGGATAATACAGTACTATTTTTATATACCCTATGTCCAAAGCACAAAATGCTTTTTTGATATACATGACCACAAAGCACCTATATTCCTAACAGATTTTTCCTGATATGGGTTTTTGCCTCTAGAACTTTCAGCCAAAGGAGTTCCTTTGGAAAAGGGGAAGTCTTGTAGAATAAGAAAGGAGAAAAGGGTACTCAACTGGGTTCCTGGATGTTTCCCTGCCAGGAGATTTTATTTTCTTGCGCATTCTCCTGATGAAGATAGATAAATAACAAGAGTAGTCAAAAATTGAGGCAAGCATATAGGTTCCAACAAAGTTACTTGGGTTTTATTAAAATAAGTCCCTACCTAATGTAGCAATTTGAAAAAGGTCCTGCATATGACATTGAACTTATAATCATTTCAATATTGGTTGCTAGAAATTTTGAAAGGACTATCAACATTATCAGTGATACCACTCTCAGCTGAGGCTGCTGCCACCGCCAGGCTCAACAATACAGCAAAAGAACCTTAGAAAGCCCTCTCTCCCCCTAAAAAAAAGCAACTCTTCTGTAAAGGAGGAATGTAGCAGTACACAGAAGCAAAAACAGTTGCGGAAGAAGGATAATTACAATGACAAAGCACTAAACAGAACTAAAATGAGTCAAAAAGGGGTCAGTGTCACAAGAGAAGTGCTCTGGGGAAAGTAGAATCATAGAACAGGAAGGGACTTAGAGAGGTCATCTAGTCCACTACCCTGCCCTCAAGGCAGGACTAAGTATTATCTAGACCAAATAGCATAACAACTGCATCTTTTGTAGCGATAAATTGGTACAGGAGAACTTCTCCTTTTGTGTCCTGAGTCAGTGACTTTAGAACTCGAGGGAAAGTAAATGAGATGAATCACAACCACGGGCCTGCCACTACTGGAATGCGGAGCTAATTGGTAAATGTAACACATGCCAGCAGTCAGCAATAAGACAGCAAACCAAACAGCTGTGGGAGAGCATCTCCTCAATACTAGTGACAGTTAAGGAAATGATATACCGCATCTTTACTTTAGGATTCTCTATTTACAAGGCTCCTTTTGATATAAGACTTCTCTTCAGTGACAGCTAGCTTCACCGAAATTCATTATACAGTAAATAGATGCTACTTTTATAACTCACCTCTTGATAGAATATGTAAATTTCATGATTCCCAAGAACATGCTGTGAGAATGTGCTGATTTTTTTTAGTCATCAGACTTTTCTGATGGATCACTCATGAAGAAGCAGCAAAGTTTTTAATGTGGCTGTCTTTCCTTTGCTTCCCCCCCACCCCCTTTTTATTTTTTTTTATTTTGCTGTGCTGATTGTAATGGAAGCCTTGGTTTTCACTTGCTGTTATATGAAAAATAGCCATTAAGGACAAAGTCGGAAGACAGTGATACAAAGCATATGTCCATAGAATAATAAAAACTAGGGTTGGAGGGCTTGGTTCCCCCCTGTATCCAGGCTCTGCTTGTTGCACAGGAAGGGCTGGGCACCAGGGAGTTAGTTATGGCTCCCTATTGCAGCAAGAGCCTGGGTCTGTCATTAGAGCAGCTGAAGATCCTTAAGTCTTACACCAGTGGAGAATAAATGTAGTGGAGTTGAGCAGTGTTATTCCCCCTTCCGGGAGCCCATTCATGGGATATGCCCTTATGCAATGGGTTGGGAGGGGTGGCTGGTACAGGATACATCTCCACCACCTCCATCAGTTGTATCCTAGAAAAGAGTTATACTCTGCAAGAGAAATTCTTCTCTGGCCATTTCTGGTGGGATTCTAGATACGTGCAACCTGAGCAGCGCGAAGTGGCCAATCAGGACTGGTTAGATCTGATAGATCTATTTTTTTTTTTTAAATCTAAGACTTGTTGTTTTATCTAACCCATCCCCCTGCCAATACAGGATTGTCCCTGTCATACATTGTCTAGTGCTTTATCCAGTCTAGTTTTAGGTATACCAAATGATGGGATTTCTAGCACATCCCTATAAGTACAACGTTTTTTTTTTAAAAAGTGAGTTTTGCATTTAGGTCTGAAAGCGGCTAGTCCCATTATTGTTTTGATCTTTTGTTGAAGGAGTGAGTTCCATAGTTTTTGGTCCTGTGAAAGTTATTCCATTTTTGAGCCTGCCTCTCTCTGTTCCAGAGGAACTTAGCTGTTCTGGAAGGTCAAGCTCAGGGAGCAAGAGCAGTGCTTAATTTGTAATGAAAGAGGTGCTGGGGCTCAAGCAAGAGTTTTTGTTTGTTTGTTTGTTTTTTACTTTCATAACTGATGCAGCAAACCTAAAAGTCCTGGGGCGATGAACTGTTAAGACTAGACATGCGGGGCTCGGCCCTGGCAAGCCCCAGCACAAATTAAGCATTGAGCAAGAGCCAATCCTGTGGAGAGCATTGAATAATCAGATACAGACCATTAATTGGCATCTGTATTCAATGGGAAGCCAGTGCAGACAGCACAGCACTGGGGTGATGGCTTCCCATGTTGCTAAGCAGATGGACTGCTGAGTTTTGTGCCAATTGGAGTTTTTCAGGGAGTGTGCCTCATTCCTAAATAGCATAACTTGTAAGTTTTTCCTCTGTACAGTTTATTTGATTCTGAGTACCTGTGAGATGCTTATGTTTCCAGTAACCTGACTTTTTCCAGTCAATACTCACTCCTCAGAACTTCAAATTTAGTTGTTCCCTTCCCGCCCAAAGTGCTTTCACACACTGGTTCTCTACCAATGTTAAGAAATGTAAAGATCTCTAATTCCCCTTCTTTGGAATTTAGTCTTCTAAAATGAAGGTCAAGCCCATCATAATCTGGTTCCAGTCAGTCTTCTCCTGCCCCTCTGACAATTTGTGCTGCCCCATTTGCTGCTCCTCCCACACCCCTATTGTGTATATATATATAAAAAGAATGCAAGACTTATAATTTTCATGGTGACTCTCCTAAAGTTGTTTCTAGAGTACCTCAACACTGCTGAGACTGCAGGAATTACTGTATTTAGCCCTGATCCTGCAATTGTCAGCAGAAGGTGAAATCAATGAAGCTCCAAGCCTGCACCAGTCTAGCCACGTGCTGTGAATTGAGGATCAGCACCTTAGTCATTATTCCTAGGATAATGTCTTTAAATCCTGGCAACAGAAAAGTTCTGTTTTACAGAGTTGTTAATTTTTTTTTTTTTTTTCAAAATTTCAGAAGACTCCTTGTTGTGAAATTAGCATGGATGGAAGTTTTTTATGTGTGTTGTGTTGTTTTTTGTTTTTTTTTTACTGCCGAATAAACACAGTACACAAATGACACACTGTAAAACTTGGTTCTACTGAAATTTGAAAGCACTGAAATTGGAATAAGATTGCCCACATGGCTATTTTCAATAACCTAGATGGTGTGTTTCCCTGCCTGACTGAGGAAATAAAAAAGTGTCTTGTTCTCTGGGCACTCTATACTATTTTCAGTTAGACATGTCATGGCTCATTTCAGGGTCTGGGCCAGTAATGTTCATTATAAATATAAATAATGTAATATGACCACGCACATATATTTCAGACACAGCTTTACACAATAAGCATCTAACAATTGAAACTTACAAAATCAGATGGTATAGGTCCAAAGAAAGAGGAAAAATAACTGTAGACGTTTATAGAGCTAATAAATTATAGAGCTAATTTTTTCTGGATTAGCAACAAAAGGAAAACATTAAAAAAAATCTTTGGATTAAACAAATTAACAGCATTTTTTATGGAAGACAGCTTTAATTGCTATTATTTTCCATAATGCTTTGCATAAATTATATCTTCACTATATATTTTCTTTGTTTTTTGGATTTGCCTCCTGCGGGTTTCATTTATCAAACTTGTCATTTCCTGACTCTTATCACAGATTGAAATGTACAGTAGACACCTGGAGGCTTTTACTTTTTTTATTTCCATCCTTGGGCTTTGTAGAAATAAGACCATCTGGCCTGTTGGTCTGAAAGCATCAATGTTCACTCATTAAATGTGTCTCAAATCCTCACATTCAATCTGTTTCATATTTAGGTACCTTCAGAATGTTGTTAGGTGGCCCATTTTTCCCCCACTTGTTGTTTACAGGCAATTTAGAGTGAGTGTGCCAAACCTAGACTAGCATCTCTTATAAACACAGATTTGTGTATAGTGCTTTTCACTAAGATAATTATGGTAACAAATATAAAGTCATATCACAGTGAACAGTAAACACAACACATGGAAGTTATTGTCCAGCAATCTGCCTTCATGTTTCACAGTCTTCATACAGCCTTGAAAAGTGCACCATATCACATCCAGTCCAGTCAGACATATTGGCAAACCACAGTTGCTGTAGATCAGAGGTTCTCAAACTCTGGTCGGCGAGCTCCATTCAGATGGTCCACGGATAGTTGCCTCTAAGGTGTGCGCCGGGGCAGCTGCACATGAGAGAATGAAGGGCCACCCACCTAATTAGTGGAGCCGTGCAGGCATGGCTCCACTAATTAAGAGCCTGGACCCTGGAGAAGATGCACATGTAAGGTAAGGTGGTGGCCCTGGGGGGAATAGGGGATAGGTAGGAGGGGGAAGTAGGGTGAGAAGAGGGGGTGGGGGGAATTTGAGACGCGCAGGGCTGCAGTGGCCAGAGAAAGAGGTGACTTTCCCCAGCTCCAGGGCTCTGTGGCTGCTGTGGCGAGGAAGAGACCCCCCCCCTTCCCAGCCCCAGCTTGTGGGCTGCTGTGACAGGGGAGAGAAGGCACATCCATTGCATTAGAAAGGTAAGACTACTGATATTAAAATATAAGTTGTGTGCTTTTATCTGTAGAATAAAAAAAGTTTATTATTAATTTTTTTATATAGCACTTTTATCCAAAGCACTTTATAATAGTTAGCTAAAGGTAGGGCCGGCTCTACCATTTTTACCAAAGCAAAAAAAAAAGACGCCCGGATTGTGCCTCACCAAGAATGGATGGAATGCCACCCCTTAGCATATGCCGCCCCAGGGACGTGCTGGTGCCTGAAGTTAGCCCTGGCTAAAGGTACAAACACCAGTCTCTGCAAAACTTGTTTCAGCTTGGTGCCGTTACCTTTCAGATATTACTTCTCCAAAAAAGAGGCAGAATGAGATTTTGCAAATTAGAGGGGAAAATGAAAACTAAGAAGGTGCTTTTATGATTCCTTATTCCCTAACTTTATTTCTGAGATGTACTCTGAACCTAAAGGTGATTCAATTAAAAAGGATAGAAGGGAGATTTTCAGTGGCATAAATGACAATTAGGTGCCTATCTCCCAGCTGGTATTTTTTTCTTTAAAATTTCCTCTAACTGCTTTTACATTCTGCCTTTGTATGCATTGTATGAACTAAATGCTTACGCACCTCACCCTAACAATCCTAGGACCAGCTCCTGCTCGCCTTCTTTGTATGAGTAATCTTCATGATTTTACCAGAATTACATACATGAGTAATCTGTGTAGGTCAATCTTGAATCTATTGAAGTCCACAGAAAAACTCCTAAAAACTACAATGGATTGAAAATTTGGCTCAATGATACTAAAGCTATTGAACATATGGCTCAATCCAGATCCCGTCAACTTCAATTGGAGTCTTTCCATTGATTTCTGTAAGAGTTGGATCAGGGCCATACCACTTCCTTTTGTGGGGAATTGTGAGCAATTTCATTGACTCAAATACAATAGTAAACACTACGGGACTGATCCTGCAAGCATCCGGAACTCCATGTGACTATTCATGTGCTTAAGTGTTTGCAGGATTGGGCATGTGCTTGGCAGTTAGTGTTTATAGGATTGGGCTGTTTTGTACCTTCACTTTTACTGCCTATGATTAAAAGATTGGCTTTTATATATGAGCACTAAGACATCAATGGTCCATTGGCTGCTCTCTCCATTGCTTTGGCTTCTTGGAGTCTTCAAGGCTTTTTTCAGTATATGTAAATAAGACTTATAAACACATTTACACACATAAGATTTAAAGGCTGAGAGTCACAAACACAGCAGTAACTTTAATAACCAAGAATACCTAGGGAGTGAGATTAAATATTGATGTTCTTCCACCCTCAGTTTGCCTAAAATATGTGCATATGTATCACTTAATTGGAATGAAAGTACATTTGCCAAAAATCTGCACAGATTCAAACTATTCCCAGTACCTCAGTAGCTGTTATGACATCAGATATTGTGGATGAGGTAATATCTTGTATTGGACCAAGAGAAATCCAATAAAAGATATTACCTCACCCACCTTGTCTCTCTAATATTCTCGGACTGACATGGCTACAACAACACTGCATAAAATCAGATATTCTGTTCTTTTGAGTTAAATCATTTCATCACAGTGAGGATGTTTTGTGACTTCCAGGCTTAGTGTTCAAGGTGTTGATTGAAGCCGAAGGTTACCTACAATGCACCATGGCAGCAGATGATAAAATTATTATTGTGATTAGCTAGTTTAAAATTGTTAAATGCGGTGGGGTAAATCACCCCCTCTGATAAACCCAAAGAGGGAGAGAAGGAGACAATTGCTGTAAAAATTCCCCTCATCTAGAGCTGCCTCTCACTGCAGAATGAGATGTGGGATTGGTCATGTGAACTGGCTATGTGCCTTCCAGCCTCTGTGCGGATAGATGCCTGCCAGGCAGAAATAGCTGATCCTTTGCTCCCTTTCTGAGTGGCAGGGGGAGAGCCATGAGTGGAGGGGACTCCGCATGGGAAACTGGGGGAATGATCTGACAGTGTGTTTAGATGTGCTATTGAAATCAATGGGATGATTCCCACTGGGGTTGGATCTGCCCTGAAGCTAGCAAGACTAGAAAACCAGTCACTTAAATCTCTTTCCATCCTTGAGAATACCCAGCCTACTAAAATATATTTTGTCCAGTACACAATAGTATTTTCTTTGCACTCTTGTAACGCTACCGTAGAGTGACTGAGAATGGAACCAGTGGCAAATATCTATGCCAACATAAGAGAAAGCGATGCAAGTCTTTCCTTTCAAGCTGTTCAACAGGCATCTGAAATGGAGGAATAAAAATCCCTTATTGCATTCTTTTAAAATTGTTATAGGAATTAACATTTTTTAAAAAAAATGCTGTGATGTGACTGTAGCTATTTACAAGGTTCCCTCTAGCAGAAAAAATAACAACAATCAATTAGGAGTTACAAATATAAAACGTAACTGAGTCTGAACTATAATTAAGTCAAATAATACTTTGGGCCTTATTTTTATTTCTATGCAGGCTTCCGATGCATGGAATGCCTTTGCTGAATTGGTTTTCCAGGATTCTATTCTTTGCCTCATTCAGATCCACCTTTACTGCAAAACCTACAAGATGTAAGTCTTGGATGGTGGACTGGTCAAGGTATTGATCTGGGACCTTGGAGATCAGGGGTCAGATCCCAGCTCTAACAAAGACTTTTTGTGTGCCCTTTGAAAATCACTTAAGCCTCTGGGATTGCAAACATTTGCATATGAAAAGTCACAATAAAGTCATATGCATGAAGTTAAGCACAAACATTGCCGTTTGCATTCTCTGGATCTTCCATAGCAGCTTTAATTGAGGCTATAAAAAAGCACTTTTCAGGCATTAATTCATTAAGTCTTTCACCAACCCTATGTGGTAGGTGAATATTTGTCAGTGTTTTAGAGGTGGCAAAACCAAGGTGTAAAAGACTTGTTTGAGTTTCCACAGAAAAATCAGTGGAGGAGTCATGGGTAAAGCCTAGAACTAATTGTGACTCATTGGTGCCTGGGGCAGCCCTCACTGGTAATGCCAAGGTCAGGGCAGGCTGCAAAAGGGAGAGCAGATATTCCCAAGACTAGTGGGTAACACTACAGTTAAACCTCCCAACTAGTCACAAACTGTGCTTCTGATTCCCCCTCCCCCCCATTGGTTATCAAGAAGCCAAAAAAAAAAAAAAATCACACAGCCCCCTTTATTGCCTTCCAGTCTCTGGCTCCCAATCAGCACCGAGATCCAGTACAGTGAGAAGTTATTTTAAACTCTGCTCATATATACAAAATGTTCTTCTGACCCCAAAGGGTCAATCACATTACCAGGTCAGTACAGGTTTGGAATTTACCCAAAATACCATGCTGCCAGCCAATCCTTTAGTGTCTAAAACTAAAGATTTATTATAAAGAAAGAACAAGAAGAGAGATGTTAAATGGTAAAGCAGTTAAATACATACAAAGACTTCAAAGTCCATATATCAGGTTCCTAGCAGTATTGGTGAGTTTGCTGGCTTGAAAGTCCCTCTGGATCCCATCCATACCTTGGATGGGTCATTTGGTCCTTTGTTCAGAGCTTCATTTGTAGAAAGGTTACTCCAGAGGTAAGAAGCAGGAAAGAAGATCAATGGAGAAGATGCAGCTGCCTTTTATAGTGTTTTGCCGTGCAGCCTGTGCTTCCTTTTTAAAAAAAAAAAAAAAAGTTGCCCAGCACATGGCTTGGAGGCCTTAGAGTTCTGTCCATAGGCATTTCCTTGTATGCCTGGCTGAGTCATAAATTGTACCTGCTTTCTCTCAATGGGTCAATTGTATAGCTGATGGTCCTTATGCTTCCCCAGAAGCATAGCCCAAGTTTGACATATCTATAACTCATAATACACAGGTGATACAAACACATAAATGAGATTATCATATCTGTCAAATTATAAAATTTTTGCAGATACCTTACATGGCCTATCTGGTATAACTCATTACAATTTCACAGTATTGATATTCATAATATCCTCAAGTGTCCCCCGGATTCCATACAGCATCACACTAATAATGTATTTTTTTTAATTCTGTGTTGCTTGTGTTTTTTCCATTCATCGTGGGCCCAATTCTGTGCTCACTTATTCAAGTGTAAATCGGAAATAACTGCACTGAAATTTAGCTACATCAGAGTATAACAAGTTTGTGGTCAGAATTAGGAATCATATCATTTCTCAGCTTTAAATTCTATTACATTAGAGTTAATATTAATATGCAGTAGTTGAAATACATCAACCAACTCTTTCCCATGAATGGTTTCAACAAATTAGCATTTCCCAATTAAAAACATTTCAATGAAAAATGTGCAACCAGTTCTAATCAGAAGTTACTTCCCTAATACCAAACCTAAACCAGCATTAACGTGGTGTGGGTGGACAGAGAATTGGGCCCTCGGTATTCAGTCATACTTTGTGACTAATGCCAAATATTAGTTTCCACAAGCTTTTTAAACCCCAGCAAGGTAGAGGAGGAAAATATAAGAACAAATATACCATTCAGTGGCTTTCCACAAAAATATATTTAGAGAAAATGCAGTATCGGTTTACAAAATCATGTGACCTTTTTAGTGTCAAGTCTCAAACATACACCTGAGAATTCCCATAACACAAAATTATTGTCCCATCCCATGCAGAAAAACTCACCTGTAATAAATATTTAATGGCTTTTTACTTTAGAATGAATCATTCTGTCTCACACTCATAAAAACATGAGTGGCAAATAACTTTTAATATGAGCTTTTAGCAGTTAAGCTTTTCTCAATGTTTTTAATGATTCTTTGCAATGGGGACGATGAAGGGGCAGATTTTGCTACCACTGATGAAAAGCACTGTATTAAGAGTTAGGTAGTATTATTCCCCCTCAATGTGAGTAGGAGTATCAGAAAGTGGCCCTAATGGGGTACAACCTAGATCAGGGATGGGCAAACTTTTTGGCCCGAGGGCCATATCGGGGTATAGAAATTGTATGGCGGGCAATGAATGCTCACGAATTTGGGGGTAGGGGTGCAGGCTCTGGCTGGGGGTGCGGGCTCTGGGGTGGGGCCAGAAATGAGGAGTTCAGGGTCATCAGGGGGCTCCGGGTTGAGGTGTGGGGTGGGGGAGGGCTCTGTGTTAAACCAGGGGATGAGGAGTTTGGGGTGTAGGAGAGTGCTTGGGCTGGGACCGAGGGGTTTGGAGGGCAGGAGAGGGATCAGGGCTGGGGCAGGGGATTGAGCTGTGGGGAGCACTTCCCTCAAATGGCTTCCGGGAGTCATGTAGTGTGGCCCCGGACCCTGCTCCCCGGCTGCAGCACCGGAGCACCAGGGCCGGGCAAGTCCCCGACTCTGCTCCCCAGCGGGAGCTTGAGGGCCGGCTTAAAACTACATAAATAATCATATCTCCCATTTGGATCACATGTAGTCTTAACCATGAACATAAAATTAACATTTTAAATTAATCTCCAAATCAGGTTATTATTTTTATAATTATCAAATGAAAATTATGAAGTTTAAAAAAACAAACACTAACACTCAAAGGGAATAAAGAGAAATAATCAGCTGTTTATAAAACGTCTCACATAAATGTGACATACATTTCTGCTCTATCTGGGCATTACTATATTCTCATTGGTTATGCAATTATTATTCATTCATTTTTTAATATTTTCTGGTCTTTGAACAGCATTCAGAAATATTATCTATATTTTGCTTTCAAGAACAATGTAGTCATTTAGCTATTTTCAGCTGAAGTCAACAAGAGCTAGACCACACTGTGGTCTTTGATCAATGTTCAGTATAAATATATGACAGAGAAATATTAATCCTTACCTCCAACATATTCTTTCCAGAGGGCAATAGATCATTTACTGCCATATTAAACCACATAAACTAATTCAAATATGATAAATCACAATAAAAATACATTATAGAATTTTGTTCATGACTTCTAAGATTATGTATAATAGATTTTTAGCCACCATAGACTGCTCACATTTATAATCACATTAAATTTACAAATACATTTAGTAACAAGTTTTAAACAGTACATATAATTTGGAATTGAAGATCTAAACATTCTTGACACATTTTATTTCATTTTATTTTTGTCAAGGTCATGTACATAAGAACAGCTTGAAATTACATTGACACTGACTCTATGGTGTCACATTCTTTGCTGGTGCAAATTGGTGCAGCTCCATTGTGGTCAGTGGAGTTGTGCCAATTTACACCTGAAGATAATTAGACCAATTGATAGGGAGATGTCTAAAGAATGCCTAAGTTTGAAATAACAAAAAAAACAATCAAACAAACAAAAATCCTAACTGAGATGCTTCTCAAATTTATGTATCAGTGAGCTTTAGCCTAACCTAGTAAATATGTTGCTTTGGTAACAACCATAAAATTTACCAAAGAGTAAAAGAATGAGTCTGCAAAATCAATGTCCTATACAGGGATTTGGAATGTCATTTATGAAAGAAAAGTTGTGCTCTTACATTAGTCATTAATTGCAATGCCATTTTCTTTCCAAGTGCTTCCATTAATGCTAGTTGCATGACTGCAGGATTGGACTCCTTTAGTGAGTCGACACAAAGTGCTTAGTGCCTCCAGCTCCCATATGAAGTCCAAGAGAAATTGACTCACATGAGAAGTCTGACTGAAATAAATGAATTACTTACATGAGTAGAAGGACCAGGGCCTTTGAGAGATTTAAAATCTGACTCTGAATTTTGTGTTGCAAGTCTGTCTTTATATCACCTGTTGCTTTTTGCACCGGCACATTTTTAGTGATCACTCAACATCCTGGAAATAGGGTTATAAAAATACAATGCTCTTGCAGGTCTTTTAGCTATATTTTGTACAGAAAACCTACATTAAACCAACATACTTTAATCTGCATGATAGCTTCACTGAGCAGGAAGCTGACCAGGTAAGACTAAAACTAGCAAATAAGCAACAATATTAACTAGTACAGAACTTAACTTGTTGCCGGTGGCCAGGTTTTAAAGATTTAACATAGACAGGCCTCTTTCTCTAAGGAAAAGACATTGGATTATATTTATTCATGGAGATATTCCTTACCCCATTGCCTTGCATGAGTCCAGCTGTGTACAGATGTGAATATAGTGGCTTTAAATTCACCTGACTGCTGCGTATGTCCTTGAATCAGCAGTCTGCAGTTCACTTAACAGTGTTATGATGGCTATTATTTTCCCTCTTCCCAGTGGGCTACCGCTCTTTCCATTCCTGTTGAAAACTCCAAACACAAGACCTAGAAATTTAATATTAATGAACACTTTGTTTTGTTTGAGAATTATTTTCAAACAGGAATATACTGTTAGGAAATTACACAATATGTATAACCCTTCTTTGCTAATACCCCTTGGTAACCCAAGTTACAGATACAGTTATCTTAACATACGTGTAATTGCATCTAATTTATGAGTGTCTTGAAAACATCCATTTTCCAGGTTCCTTTTAGATTTGGCCATCTCATTTATTTAGAACAATGTTCTTACCTGATTTGGATCTTTGACCTAGCCACAAATTGACCATGAACAAATATTATAAATTTGATTGTCTTTTGTAGTTCTGCTAACAGTTTTTAATGAACATATTTGTTATTAGGAACTGTTTATAAGACTGGCTCTTTGAATATTTACAAGTAATTTTAAAAATTATTTTCTTAAACTGGAATGTTTGGTTGTCAAAAACAGTATTGGATTAAAATATTCAGTTTCTTTTAAAAAAGAAGTTAAAATAATCAGGAAAAATCTTTAGTTTTCAAAAAGCTAAAGCAAAAAAAGTTAGTTTGCAGCTTTTTGATTAAAAAATGGAAAATTTTGCCAAAATGGAATTTTTCCATTAAAATATTTGTTTTGGCCAAAAAGTTGTTGAGGAGAGAGATCTGATGGAAAAAGCTTGGACCAGTTTGATGGAAGACTGTTCCCAGTATATCTACATAAGTCCTGACCTGGAAAAGACTTATTAAGTATGGGAAAGTAGGACTCCTCTTAGTGACACTTGCTCAGTGGCTAGTCTCCGCCATCAAATACAGGGTAATTAGTGCTGAATCATGTCGACAGGTGAACCCAGCTAGTTCTATTTGAGATATAAAGGGTTAGCAATGTGTCTCTGGCCTACAGGGAACTCAAAGAAATCTTGGCAATCACTTTATGAATAGCCAAGCGTGAGGAGGAGGTTTGAGCTGGACTGTATCTCGTGTTAACATTGCTATCCCTTTTGGCCCAAGTGGTTAGCCAAAGTTTGGGGTCCTGTGGGTTGTTTCTGTTAGGAAGAGAAGTTGGTGATGAAGTCAGGTATTTTGTTGATGCAACCCTATTTATTCACAAAGAATGTATACAATCCAGTTTCAAACAGGAGATGGTTTCTTTCCTCACAGTGCCTTGCCTTTTCTCAGCCAGAACTCAGCTCAAAAGCACTCTCTAGCATAGGTGCAGGAACTAGGGCTGCTGGGGGGTGCTGCTGCACCCCCTGGCTTGAAGTGGTTTCCAGTATATACAGGGTTTACAGTTTGGTTCAGTGACTCTCAGCACCTTCACTATAAAAACTGTTTGAACATCACTGCTCTCTAGGTTTTCCTCTGTCTCTCTTTCTGTGGTGTTTCTCCTGCTTTTCTCTCTCTTTCTCACCCACCCATCCTTCTACTCATAAGAATACCCAGGGGAAAAAACCCTCCGTTTACATGTCCCTTTCTTTTGGACAATGACATGTTGCTGTGGAGGCTGCTATTTTTCTGATTCCACACAGGAGCTCATTGACTTCTTACTACTAATGATGAGTGGCAGTTGCATGGATCAGTTTCAGACACATTTTGCCCAATCCACAACAATATTTTTGAATAACCAATAAAGACAACTCCAAGACAGGGAGGCGTTCGGACACTGACTCAAGATTTGAATGCTTTGTTGCGGAGGGTAGGAATTCAGCCCATTTCCAGCCCCCCTAAGTCACATGGTATGGCTTCTGTTCCCTGATTGGATGATTTAATCTTTTATAAACAATAGGAGTACTGAATAATTATTTGAGGGTGTTGCTCTTCTAAGTGTGCGTGTGTGTGGGTGGGGGGAACACTTTTGAAGAGATTGGTAGCAGGAAATAAATAGGCCTAGGAAAAATTAATTAGGACTGTTATTTTCCTGTCCTCTTGCAAAAGTACCTATGCTCAAGCTCTAAAAATAACTGGGTTCCCTCTTGATTGATATTAAGAGAAAGATATAAGCCAGATTTACTGGCTCTCTAGCACAGTTTACTAGACTATGGCTATAACTTAAATTTTGAAGTTCCCCTTTCCTCCTACTCCCAGTATTTCATCAGGAAGCTTAAGATTTACCAGAGTCTTGAATTCAGCTCCTCAAAATATTACTGCTCTTTCCACATATTCAGCTGGAATCTTAGTGGGTTTTATAGGCTTTCACTATTTTCCATCTCTCTGGCTAATCCTTTTAAAAAGATTATTAAAGTTTATTAGCCAATATGTCAAAGTATATAACACAAGAATTTGCTGTAAAGAAAATGGTAGCACTTAGTGTGCTGTAGGAGACTGGGTGATGTGGCACTATATCTTAAGTCCATCAATCTGTCTTTCTCTAGAACCAACAAGTAGATAAAGGGGGCCAGAATACCAAAATCCTCTTTCTAAAAAAAAAAGTAGTATTTACTATACCTTTTTCAGCAGTGGTGACTCACTCAGAATGGTTCTATTTAGCTTAACAGCCCCACCCCCCTCAGCTTCCAGGGCCCCGCGCCCAGCTCCCCGCTCCTGAATCTCCACTCCCAGGCCCTGCACACGGCACCAAAGCTGAGGCTATGCTCGTGGCCCCACATGTGGGTTGCCAGCTGCCGGCCCCTCCCTGAGGCTCCGCTTCTGGGCCCATGCCCGCCCCCAGCTGTGGCCACAGCCTTGGCCCCCTTACCCTTGTCTGGGTCCCATCCTCGCCCCAGAGACACAGCCCTGCTCCCAGCCTCAGCTTGGGGTCGGGGGCAGGGACAGGGGTAAGGGGGCTGGCTTTCAGCACCCCCACTACTAAAAATCTTCCAGCGCCACTGCATGGTGCAGGCATCAGTTACTGCTGATTATTATGATTTCTCGCTGAAAAGAAGTAGGAAACAATAAGAACATCGAAAGTTCAGGGGGTCATTTGCCCTGGGAGTTGAACTGGAAGGAGAGTAGACTCTCCCTGAAATAAGAGTAGGAGAATGACTGACTGTAGTCTATGTGGCTATGGAAGCTTTAGGTAATATCTGCTCGTGCCATTTGACTTTTGTGAAAGAAGCCATTAATTTTGTATTTGGATTTGTGTCACAGCAGGAGGATTAGTACTCGCCTGTGGCAGCTGCATCATAACCACAAGGTAATTTTCATTCCCCTCACAAAGGGATAGAGGGGTGGCCATGCTATCATACTGACAAAATACATTTTATTCAATAGTCCCCAGTGATATATTCCATTTATCTAAACAACGTATACCAAATCTGCTGTCAGAAACACAGGTGCAGTTCGTATTGACTTCAATGGAAGTTGCATATATGCACTCGAGGACAAAATTTGACCCTTTCATTTGTAGTTTCATTAGTGAATCCTGCATTTCTGAATATTGTCAATCATTCCTTGGGGTGGACCCTCAGCTGGTGTAAAATGTCCATTGCTCCATTGGCTTCAATGCACATTGGCTTCAATGGAGCTGCAGCAATTTAAAACAGCTGAGTATTGATCCTTTTGCCTTTGTACAACTTCCTAATGTAAATCACAGCCACACCCTTCTTAAAATATTCTCCCATGTCCTTGATACTAATTTTTGCATCACTCTTAATCTTACCTTCCTCTGCGAAATGCTTCAGATGTGACTTACTCTTATCTATTCAGGAGCTGTGTTAGCCAAATAAGTATATATTTTGCTTTATTTATCAGCTCAGCAAAGCTTCCCCAACATTGTGTCCAACACTGTGATATCTACATATGTGGAGCAGGGACTTAAATTAGCTAAATCAGCAATGAACAATATAACCTGGCAAACTCCCCCCACCACAACAAATTACTAGAATATAAATAATAAAGGTTCACAAATATAATCGGGTAAAAATCAGAAGGTCAATGTGAAAGGCAAGAGTGACATAAGCTTTCTTTGGTATGGCTCATACCAACTTTGGTATGCTCTGATATGCCAGCCAACACTCAATGGAAAAGGCAGTTGCTATTGTAATCGTCACTGCTGCTTCTATATCCAGTTACAAGAGAGTTACCCAGCAAAAATGGCCTCTTTGAAGAACTACAACCTTATAATAGTGCTGAATCCACATGTTTAAAACAAGTGAGATCACTGAACAACAGTGTGAGCTTACTGAGGACATCTCAAATCAAAATCGTCATTACATATTAATAGAAACTGCATTTGGAAGAGGACAGAAGGAAAAAAAAAACAGTTAGTTGCATCCTCTGAGGCTTAAAGTTGATACTCACTTTTTAGGTTGCTAAGACCTGTGGCAGCAATACATAATTCATATAAAAAATAAATGTGTTTAGGAACTGCTATAATGAGTAGGAAAGATAGTTAAAAATACATAAAGGTAGTTAAGAAAAGACAACACTTTCCAACGAGAGTGGTTCTCTTTATTGGTTTTTTCCTTTTCTCGATCAATGAATCCCTAATATAGCACCATAGATCCATGAAATCTCTACTTTTTTTTTGTTTACTCTACTATATAAAGAACAGATTTGTTTACTCTACTATATAAAGAACAGATCTACGAATTTACCTTCTCCATATTATAGGAATACATGCATGCCCAGCCCTAGGCAGCTCATTATTATATCTTCTCCACAGCACACCTCCTTATCTGTTTGACAATTTGTTCAGAGACTAAAATTTGGTGTCAAATAAGAACTAAAAAACCTCAACCTTGCGTTGTGTGTGTGTGTGTGAGCTGACATTGAGGGTTATGATACTCTGAGCCTGTAGAATTCCAATCAAGTTTTGCAGAAGATTAGAACAAATGGTAATGACTGAGTATTGAGAAGGAGGAGTAAGAGTAATTGTGCTTGATATGCGTAGATGTGTGCAGTATCAGTGTTCCAACTTTAGAACATGGCACAAGTGAGTTGCATTATACAGAATGTAGTTGTAGTCGTTTTGATCCCAGGATATTAGAAAGACAGGTGGGTGAGGTAATATCTTCTTCAGACCTGACAAAGAGCTCTGTGTAGTTAAAAAGTTTGTCTCTCTTACCAACAAAAGTTGGTCCAATAAAAGATATTACCTCATCTACCTTGTCTCCTTGTATTATATGTGACAGTTAGATCTGGTGATCCATTGAGGACACAGTGTAAGAAACATTATCAGCAAGATTCTTAACTGGTATAAATTGGCATAGCTTGCGTGAAGTCAATTTGCAGTGTTGATTAATGCCAGCTGAGGACTTGTCTTTTCTCTATAATGCAATACTTTTTTTCCCTCTTCTTTTGAGGGGCTGATGTTTTAAAACATCAAAAGCTTATGTCTATATCCAAAATAAGAATGCCCAACTGTGTCACCTTTGTCTGACTTGCCCTCGTCCGTCCCTCCATGAACGCAAATGGACACCACACCGTTCTATTTTGTTGCGAGCATGTTCTTTCCATTTTTGGCCAAAGAGTTTTGTCATGGGATCGGTCCAATGCGTTTTCGGTCTGCCTAGCAGTCGCTTGTGGTCTCTGGGGATCCAGTCACTGATGCGGGTTGTCCACCTATTGTCTTGCTTGCGGACTACATGACTCAACTGTATGCTCAATGTATACATGCAATTACTGCAGTTGTACCCACAAATAGCCAATTAGATGCCTAACCGGTGAACTGTGCACTTACGAACTCAAATTGCACACAAAATCATGGTAATTAAGCAAGCAAATTAGGCATGCAATTGAACATACATTTATGGCACAACCCTGAGATTCTAGTATTTTGAAAATCCGACTTCTCGCTGCCGCTTTCAATTTTAACAGAAAAAAGAAACTATAAAAAATCCTCTTTGCAATACAAAATATAGTGGCTTGTAAAATGCAGCAGGTCAGACTAGATAATCTGGTGACCCCGTCTGGACTTAAACTCTGACTCCGTGGTCAAGAATTTGAGATATTTCTTTCTGATGTGAGAGAGAGAGTATTAGCTCCAGCCATGTTCCCCAAATAGAGAATCTCTCTCGAAGTAGAACAAACATTTTGGGTGATCATTCTATAGCCATACAAAAAGACAAGCTAGATACAAAAATAGTTCCAATAAAAGGTTGTAATATTTGCTGAATATTAAACTTATTTTCTCATTAAATATCAGCATACGTAATCAGTCTGTTATGATGAGAAGAAGAATGGTTCAGCAGTTATAGCACCAGCTGGACTGTGGAAGACCCAGGCTCCATACCTGCTTCACCACAAACATCTTATGTGACCCTGGGCAAGTCACTTAGGGTATGTCTACACTACAATTAGAAACCTGTGGCTGGCCCATGCCAGTTGGCTCAGGCTAAGGGCCTGTTTAACTGTGCTGTAAAATGGGGATCAGAGACATATAAGTACCTAAGATAGTTAGAAATGCATCAAAGACTATTTATTTTTAAATGCACCAATCCCCATGGTATCTGAATGCATACAACAGTCTACATATTTTCATAAACATCAAGCAAACTAGAGGTAAATGTGATATACAATGAACCCCATTCATAAATGGTTTCTGACAGTGGTAGCTGTCCCTGGTTATTCCAAACAGTGGTTCTAATATGTTTTTTAATTTTTTACAAATGAGACCATATTCTGTAAAACCTTGTCCATTATTATTATTTAGTATTTGTATCATCTTAACACATAGAGGTCATAGTAAAGGGAGGGTGCTAAGTACTATAAGAACATGTAACCAAAGTAGTCCGTGACTCAGAGTTAACAATCTAAGTAAGCTTTCAGGGGAGTACTTGCATAAGGAAGGACTTCTTCTGTAATAGAGCTGGTTGGAAAAATGGAATTTCCATGATTTGAGAAAGTTGGACATTTTTAAATTTTATTTTCATTCCAAATCAGACTGAAAAGTCAAAATTTCAATTTTTTTCATTGAATGGAAATTCTGAAAAACTTTTTTTGGAAACATTAGAAACCTTTACTTTTTATGACGTTGAATTACTTTGTTTCAGTGAAGTAAAAATGTTTCATTTTGATAAAATCAAAACATGATAATGTATTAAATATAACATATAATGTTACATAGACAGTAATATACTAGTATAATATAAAAGTGATATGGAAATATTTTGACGTTATCGAAACAAAATGAGAATGTCCAAATGATTTATTTGACTCTTTTCCACTGAAAATTTCTACATTCCCATGAAATGTTTCGATTTTGATACAACTGCATTTTCCAATGGAGAACTGTTCTGTGGCATATTTTCTACCAGCATTATTGTGTAAGGATTTGCAGCTTCAAGTCCATGCTTTTGTGAATGTTTGTTCTACTTAGTGAGTGGGAGCACCATTTTATTGTATCAAGTTAATCTTAGTAACATTTTGAAATGTCAGAATAATGAGGAATTAATTTAGCGTGGTCTGCTACAGAGTGAAAGAGTCGGGTACTCATGTAAATGTCACATATATTTTCATGACTGTTCCATTGCAGTTTAGCAATAGTTGTTAGACAAATAGTAAAATACCCTATTACTTTAATCTGAGCCATATTTCTACTAACGTGCATTTCTCAGACTCTGATTTCAAATAATATGTGTTAAAACATTAGATTTACCAAAAGCAACAGCCTTTGCAAGCCCCTTTTCAATAAGACATCTTATTATCAAGGAAATTATCCAAGAATGCTTAAACCAGTGGTTCTCAAACTTTTTTTTTCATGGACCACTTGAAAATTGCTGAGGGTCTCAGCGGACCACTTAATGATCTTTCCAAATGTTGCTTGTACTGCTAGCTAACTATTGTAAAGAGCTTTGGACAAAAGCGCTATATTAAAAAAAACCCATAATAATAATTAATGTTTTTTTTGTTCTACAAATAAAAGCACACAACTCATATTTTAATATCAGTAGTCTTACCTTTCTAATGCGATGGATGTGCCCTCTCTCTCCCACTGTGTCAGCTCCCGAGCTGGGGCTGGGAAGGAGGGGGGTCTCTCCCCCGCCACAGCAGCCCTGGAGCTGGGAAAAGTCGCCTCTTTCTTTGACTGCCGCAGCCCTGCACATGCCAAATTCCCCCCATCCCCTCTTCTCACTCCACTGCCCCCTCCCAACTACCCCCTATTCCCCCTAAGGCCACCACCTCACCTTACATGTACGTCTTCTCCAGGGACCTAATCAGTGGAGCTACACCTGTGCGGCTCCACTAATAAGGTGGGTGGCCCTTCATTCTCTCATATGTGGCTGCCCAGGCACGCACCTTAGAGGGAACTATCCATGGACCACCTGAATGGAGCTCACGGACCACTGGTGGTCCGTGGACCACAGTTTGAGAACCTCTGGTTTAAACTATTTTAATGTTTAATTATGCTTTTTAAACATTAACTACATTTATAAATGGATACAACTTTTATTAAACCTTAATTTTCTTCTCTTCATTTGAAAGTGAGACCACAGTCCAATACATTTTATTTCTATGAATGTGGGACAGCATTTATTCATGAAACCATTTTCAGGAATTCTGTAGCATGAAAACAGCTAATCAAATCATATAAATTGTGGTTACAGAAATCCATTTTGCAGCTTGAGTTTGCTGTCTTCCTTTATCTGAAGCAATTTAAGAAAGACCTGCAAACCTTTGTCTAAATTTTAAGAATTTATTGCCGTAAACTAAGGGTTACAGTATTTTACAGAATATGTTTCAAATGCCTTTTAAAACCTCTGCTTGGCCAGGATATCTATATCAAAAAACCCTGACAACAATTAGGTTGCTGGTATATTGAGCCCATTGCCATTCATGCTAACCAATATTGTCTCATTATTTCCTGGTACTACCACGTCTGTCTGTTTTACACTTCATATTCATAGATTCCAAGACCAGAAGGAACCATTGTGATCATCTAAACTGACCATATCTATAACACAAACCACAGAGTTTCCCCCAAATAATTCCTAGCACATTTCTTTTAGAAAAACAGCTGATTTTTGTTTAAAAATTGTCAGTGATGGTGAATCCACTACAACCCTTGGTAAATTGTTTCAATGGTTAATTATTGTTGCCATTAAATATTTATGCCTCACTTCCAGTTTGAAGTTGTTTCACTTCAGTTTCCAACCATTGACTCATATTATACCTTTCTCTACTAGATTGAAGAGCCCATTATTAAACATTTATTCCCCATGTAGATACTTATAGACCGTAATCAAGTAGCCCCTTAACCTCTCCTTTATTAAGCTCAATAGATTCTATTTAGCTTAGCTCTATCACTATAGGGCATGTTTTCTAATCTTTTAATCATTCTTGTGGCTCATCTCTGAACCTGTCCCAATTTATGAATATCCCTCTTGAATTGTGAGCACTAGAACTGGACACAGTATTCCAGGAGCAGTTGCACCAGTGCCAAACAGAGGTCAAATAGCCTCTCTTCTACTCAAGATTCCCCTGTTTATGCATTCCCAGGATCACATTAGCTCTTTTGGACACAACTTCACATTGGGAGCTCATGTTCAGCTGATTATCTCCCATGACCCCCAAATTTGTTTCCAAGTCTCTGCTTCCCAGGATAGAGTCCCCCATCCTGTAATTACGACCTGCATTCTTTGCTCTTCAATGTATACTCTTACATTTTAGCCGTATTAAAACGCATATTGTTTGGATGTGACCGTTTTACCAAATGATCCAGATCACTCTGAATCAGTGATCAGTCCTCTTCATTATTTGACGTACTGCTGTTTCTTTTCCTTTATATTTTATACAATTTGAATATTACATGGTATTAAATTTTATTTGATATCTGTAGTTTGCTGTTACGCCAGATATTTTCTTTTAAAAATAGATATACACTCTACTTATTTAGAACATTTTAGCAGGTGTACAAATCATTGACATGTAAATGTCTGAAACAAAACAAACATAAAATAAGCTCACTATTGTAACAATTAAACTTTTTTTTAGAGAAATATACAGTAATTTAATCATCAGATCTTTCTGTTTAACAGGACATTTTTTATTATAGAGTGAGCCTCTTTACACCATCCAGGATGTGTTTAGTGACTTGATTACATTGAACCACCTGACTTTACTCATATTTATCAAACCCTTCCTGTCAGCATCTGGGATGTTTATAAGTAGCAGTTCAGATACAGAATACATTACTTTAAATCTAGATATTTTCCCAAAGTCATGGATTTCTTTAGATACTAATTTTAGGGAATTGATCAGGTTACATAAAAATAATATTACACATTTGACATATAAACTGTTATCTGATGTGTCCCTGCAAATTGTATTCTTGTGATTACTTGTCCTCTGTGCAAAAAGGCACCAGGACCAGTGCAAAAAGTAAAGGAGTCAGCGCACATCCCTGCCTCCTTCCCATGTATAATTCAAACAGGGGAGATTAAGTTCCATTGACTAGTACCTCTGCAATGGAAGTATTGGGGGTGCTGGATGTCTGTTTCCACCCTGCCGATGTTTTCTGCCTCCACAACATCTCATGGAGGCAAGAACAGAGCAGCATCCAGCTATGTTCTACATACATAGCGGGGGAGGAGCAGGGTCGGCTCTGGCTTTTTTGCCGCCCCAACCAAAAAGCCAAAACAGGGTGCAAACTTTCAGTGCCATATACTTGGCGGCTTGCAGCTGCCTCCCCCGGCTGCGCTGGCGAGACTCTGGTCGGGCGGCGGCTGCACTCTGGCTAGCGGGACTCCCTCTACTGCAGACATGCCCCGGGCAGCAGGGTGCGCCCCCCACCTGGGGGGGAGAGAGAGAGAAGGGGGGCAGCCAGGGCTTCCTTCAGCCAGGGCGCTCGCCACGCAGCCCCTCCCGCTGCACCGCCTGCCGAGAGGGCTCTGCGCCGCTCCTGCCTGCAGGTGAATTGAAAGTCGTCAGTCGGCGGGGAGGGAAGGACGCGGGCTGCCGGGCTTGCTGCAGACCTGGCATTGGCTGGGGCAGACAGAGCGCGTGGCCAGCTCCCAGCAGGGCGCTCCCCTCCTCCGCGCCCCCGACCCCTACAGTGGCGCACTGAAAGTCGTTGGCAAAACAAAAAAAAAACCACCAGGGTGCAGGGCGGCCAGAGCGGCAAACCAAAAAAAAAAAGTGGCCATGCCACCCTAGGATTGGACGGAATGCCGCCACTTAGAATCTGCTGCCCCAAGCACGAGCTTGCTCGGCTGGTGCCTGGAGCCGGCCCTGGGGAGGAGGCAGTGAAGAGCGGCTGCCAGTCTGCAGTTCACAAGATCAGGGCATAAGAGTGTCCATGCATTGAGCTATTCCTGAATGGCTCTTCTTGAAGAACTCCATGTGCAGACAAGCCATAATTGTACAGGACCTTGATGGAAGGGGGACAAGAAGTTTAAACTCAATAGCACAGGCCAAAGACAGAGGGGGGCTTTATCTGTATCTTCACCTGGTCTGTATATGGTAAGTGTTACACTTTATAATTGCTATACTGATAAGTTTTGGAAAAGCTTCATTAAAAAAGAAATCCATCTGGAAAGGAAAGTGTATATATTCAGACAATGAAACACAGTATGCGGAGTTAAACATTGTATCAGAATTTTTTTGCTTTGCACTAGTTAATGAGACACTGTCAGCTTAAAATTACAACCAAACACATAGCTACTCATAAATAATAGATAATTGAAATAGAAAGAAGTTGAAGAATGTAACTGATGTTTCACTGTTCAAGCTTTTGCCTTTGTCCCAACTCAGACAATGAAAATGAATGGAGTCATTTTTTGTTGTGTGTGTTTTCTCTCTGTTTCACTTTCACTTTCTCAATGGTGCCATGTGTTGGTTGCAGGTACTACAGATTTATTTGTTTTTAAAACAGTCCTTTCTAACCGATTAAAAAAAATCTGAATAGCCTCAGATTTTCTTTATAAAACATATTTTGTTCCAAAGATGAGTTGACATTGTGTCTTTAAAGAGTTTGCTAGCCTCCTTCCCCTCCATTGACTGTGTGTGCCTGGAAAAGTTCTTAAACACACACATTGTTTAGATACAACTTTGATAATTCTATACAAGCTCTTTAATACTCTGATTATGGTTACTGTACAAAGGGTTGTTTCTAAAACAAAGATAGCTAAAGACTGACCTCAAATTCCAATGTCCTTTGCCTATAGCCTCACAGTGTTTGCTCAATCAGAGGGTCCTAAATATGGGAGCATGTGCATTCCACCATGAAGAAATACTTCAGATTCCCCTTTTTATACATCCCAGGGTCACATTAGGTCTTATGGCCACAGTGTCACATTGAGCGCTGATGTCCAGCTGATTATTTATCATGACCCCCATTTTTTTTCAGAGGCACTGCTTCCCAGGATAGAGCCCCTCATACTATAAATATGGCCCGCATTTTTGTTCCTAGATGTATACATTTAGACAAATCAACATGTACATTGTTTGCATGCATCCAGTTTACTCAGTGATCCAGATCACTCTGAATCAGTGACCTGTTCTCTTCATTATTTACCACTCCTCAATTTTTGTGTCATTTACAAACTTTATCAGTGATTTATTTTTCCTTCCAGGTCATTGATAAAGATGTTAAATAGCATAAGGCCAAGAATCCCACTGAACACATGTTCTCACTGGTTGATTCCCCCTTTACAATTGCATTTTGAGATCTATCAGAGCTTTTTAATCCATGTAATGTGCCATGTTAACTTTATATCATTCTAGTTTTTTAGTCAAAATGTCCTTGTGTGGTACTAAGTCAAATGCCTGAGAGAAGTATATTGCATTGACACTTATCTTTTCAGTCAAACTTGTAATCTCATCAAAAAAGATATCAAGTTAGTTTGAGAGGATCTATTTTCCATAAATCTATATTGATTTGCATTAGTTACAATTCTTTATTAATTCTTTATTAATAGAGTCCCATATCAGCTGCTCCATTATCTTGCCCGGGATTGATGTTAAGATGACAGGCCTATAATTACCTAGGTCATCCTATTAACACTTTTTAAAAATTGGCACAACATTAGCTTTCTTCAAGTCTTCTGGAACTTCTTCTGTGCTGCAAGACTTATTGAAAATCATCATTAAGGGTCCAGGGAGCTCCACAGCCAGCTCTTTTAAAACTCTTGGATGCAAGTTACATAGAGCTGCTGATTTAAAAATGTATAATTTTAGTAGTTTCTGGTTAACATCTGCCAGCAGATACTAATGGAATGGGACTGTCTGTCATCTGTTCCTACCCCCCCCCAATATAGAACAAATATTTATTGAACACTTTTGCCTTTTCTGAATTATTGATAGTTCTGTCACTAGTAATGGATCAATACCATTGTCAGGAATCCTTTTGTTTCTAATATATATATATATATTCTTCTTAGTGTCCTTAACTAGGCTGGTCATAGATTTCTCCTTGTTTTCTATTGCTTTCCTTATCAATTTTCTACAATTCCTAACTTTTTATTTATATTCATTATTATCAACGGTCCCTTTTTCTATTTGTTATATGTTTTAACTTGTTTTGATTGGTGCCTTCACTTCTCCTCTAAACCAGGTCAGTATTTTTATTTTATTTTTTTTAACCAGCAAGGCCTTCTTCCTCAATTTGTAAGATTTGGCATTTTGGGCCTCTATTAAGATGTTCTTAAAGGATTCCCAATTATCTTTCACATTTTTCTGATTAAGTTCTTCCCTCCAGCTGATTTGACTAGAGATCTGGATTCAAATCACTGCTGTGCTGCTGCCTTCCTGTGTGACCTTGTTCAAGCCTTAGACCCCGATCCTCACATGTATTTAGGTCTTTCAGCACTCTCCTATCGGCATAATTACTCCATCTCAGTGAGACGCAGAAGCTGTGTCAGTGGGATAGTGTCTCCCACCGACGTAGCATTGGTATGGACAGTGTGAAATTTGCATCACTTGGGGAGGGAGGATGGAGGGTTTCACACTCCTGAGTGACGTAAGTTAGATTGACATATGCAGTAGTGTAGATCTGCCTTTAGTCTCTCTGTGCCTCAGTTCTCCAGCTGTAAAGTGGGGATGATATGTCCCTGACTTGCAGGAGTGCAGAGAGAATAAATACATTAAAATATGAGGCATATACTAGTTAATGGGCATCATATAAATATGTTAGTTAAACAACCTGCTACTCTTCTGCTCAGAAATAAGATTTTAATTATGCTTGGAAGATTTTTTAATCAGTAAATGGCAATAAAATATATTTATGTCTGCACACTAACCAATGAAAAATATTTCCATCAATAATGTGCTATATAATTTAAAAGGCAATATAACATTTGTTTTATAAATATTAAGATGTTTCTGAAGAAATAACATTTCCCATGATTTTTAATCACTTAAAAAACAATGGGCCAAATTTATTTTTGGTATCAATGAAGTTACATCAGTGATAATCTGGTCTATTTTAAAAGTTCATGCTTACATATATATTTACGTATGGAGCAGAACCCATTCTTTCCTACAAATCTTTGTTTCCAGACTTCATCTGGTTGCAAATGCATAATTGTTTAAGAAAGAAAATGAATGAATGAATTTTCCTGATAATGCTGAGAATTTTAGCATTTGCATGTGGGAGTTAGATAGGGTCTTAAAACTGGCCTCATGTTGGAGCTGTGGTTATAATGTTTTAGTGTCATATTTCCTCAGATCAAGCAACTGTGTTCATTATTCTTCATTGTTTCTACTTGTGTTACTAATGCTGATGATTTGTTTGAAAACATGTTAAACATTCCATTCTATTAAATTAGTCTGAGTCCAGACACCACTATTCCCTTTGCTGTTACACTGGATTAGCCCCTTCCATTCTAATTACTTGCCAAACTAGCTGATAAAAGGAGAAATTGGGAGCAGGTATCCTAAGGTATCTGTTCTATAAAGGGTGACACTTCAGAAGGAAATTCAAAGTCACCACTTTTCCTGACGGACATATTGCAGTGCCTCACTTCCTGATGACTCTCTCTGGTTCCTGCCTTTGTGCATGAAAGGGCCTGTTTCAGAGACTGAGATAGAGAATACTTCTAGGATCAGGGCTCTGGAGCACGAAGCAGTGGAGCTGCAGGTTTTTGCCTGGAGCTGGAGCGGAGCTGGAGCACAGCTCCAAAGCCCTGTCTAGGATAGACTATAGTAGCACCAATACTATGTTTACTGTATAAATTACTACTTATTATGAGTTAAACATTAAATAGGGCTACATTGATTTACAACAGCTGGCCTTTTTTGTTTGGATAACGTGGCCAGTATGAATGTTACTGTTTTCCATTCCTGCAAAATTCCATATTTGAAGTTACAAATACACAGTTGCATGAATTTTTAGCAGGCTTACAACCATTTATATTATGTAAGGCTCTGAAAACATGTAGATTCTCTTACTGATAGAAATGGAGGAGGAAACTGAAATTAAATTAATGCTGTCAAGGAAAACACCAAACATAGTGGGTTATTGATGTTTAATAAAAGGTTTGACTTGTCTGACTTTAATATTATCAAGACTTCTAAATATGTTTCTTCACAGCCAGGCTTTTCCTAATAACATGAGTGAAATAATGATATCTTATTTTTAAGAGACAAATGTCTGCTACAATATGGGTAGTGCGTCTTGGTGGCAGGACATCACTTATACTCCATGATCTACGCTGGCTTCCTGTTGGTATTGAAATTGAATTTAAGGTCCTGTTTTCTATCTATAAAGCCCTAAATGGGCCGAGACCATGCAACTTAAGAGACTACCTCTCTCTTTATGCCATAATGCCACAGTTGAGATCAGAGGAGGCTTTCAAGCTGACTCCTCCATTTAAAAGAGAAGGGATTGGAGTTTCATCATTCTTTGAGGGTCCCTCAGCTTAGGAACAAGCTTCTACTACTGGTCTGAAATAGCCTACATTTATTGATCTTCAGAACATGCTTCAAGACACATCTATTTCTGTAGGTTGCTGTGGTGGTGGGATTTTGAAAAATCGTATGTGGAGGAGAGGGGAGCTTGGTAATGGCAAGCTTAATGACTTCTTTGTTTCGGTTTTCACCAAGAAGGTTGGATTGCAATTGGATGTCTAACATAGTGAATGCCAGTGAAAATGAGGTAGGATCAGAAGCTAAAATAGGGAAAGAACAAGTTAAAAATTACTTAGACAAATTAGATGTCTTCAAGTCACCAGGGCCTGATGAAATGCATCCTAGAATACTCAAGGAGCTGACTGAGGAGATATCTGAGCCATTAGCGATTATCTTTGAAAAGTCATGGAAGATGGGAGAGATTCCAAAAGACTGGAAAAGTATAGTATATACTTTTATACAAATATAGTGCCCATCTATAAAAGTATAGTATATACTTTATATACAAATATAGTGCCCATCTATAAAAGGGGAAATACAGACAACCCGGGGAATTACAGACCAATCAGCTTAACTTTAATACCCGGAAAGATAATGGAGCAAATAATGAAGTAAACAAGCAAACATCTAGAAGATAATAAGATGATAAGTAACAGTCAGCATGGATTTGTCAAGAACAAACAGTGTCAAACCAAGCTGATAGCTTTCTTTGGCAAGGTGACAAGCCTTGTGGATGGGGGGAAGCAGTAGACATGGTATATATTGAATTTAGTAAGGCTTTTGATACAGTCTCGCATGACCTTCTCATAAACAAACTAGGAAAATGCAAACTAGATGGAGCTACTATAAGGTGGGTGCATAAATGGTTAGAAAACCACTCCCAGAGAGTCCTTATCAGTGGTTCACAATCATGCTGGAAGTGCATAATGAGTATTTTCTTTCTTCCAGTTTTCCTTTTTGAATAACAAATGTTCAAGTGCTTAGGATTATCACCTAAGTTGTATCCATTTTATAAATGGTTTTTATTTTTAACTTAATATAATGTGGATTTTGGACAGTAATCCAAGTTCATCCTATCCTTGATGGAAAGGACTAACTTAGCTGAGGGGGGAATGATTGTATCCTTTGCCTTTCTTAATCAGTTTTATCTATTAATATAACTGATTTTTTAAAAACAGATTTACCTTTGGCCTTACGTGAATTTGGAAGCCCAGGGTTTAACTGTCTGGGAAGTGACAAAGGGGAAAAACAAATATTACCACAGTCTTATTTGCAACTTCATTATTGAGCAGCTAGATCAGTGATTTTTAAAGAAGTGGATGCAGGAAAGCCCCAATTTAATGTGGCTTCCTTTTGAACCAATGCCCCATGGAAACAAAGCTCTGCATTGTTTTCCTTTTTCTTCCACTTTGGTTCTTTTCTGGAACTACTGATGGTGCCAGGTGGAACCCAGTAATTATGCATTTTAGGCAAAATTCTGTTTTGAGGATTGTTTGGGGAGGCTCTATATTCTAAGCGCTTGTCTCCACTTACTGAGGGGTTGACACATGGTGATCGATCCACCAGGGGTCGATTTAGTGGGTCTAGCGAAGACCTGCTAAATTGACTGCCGATCACTCTCCTGTCGACTCCAGTACTCCCCTGGAAGAGAAGTATAAGGTAAGTCGAAGGGAGAGTTTCTCCCATCAACCCAGTGCGGTGTAGACACCGCAATAAGTCAACCTAAGATATGTTGACTTCAGCAACATTATTCACGTAACTGGAGTTGCGTAACTTAGGTCGACTTAGCCCCCCGTAGTGTAGACCTGCCCTAGGATGTCAAGATTTTTTTTTAAGTTTCTTCATTTTTTGAGTCATTTATATTTCCCTAGGAGCCTTGTGATTTTTTTTCTCCTAATTGGCAAACCAATTTAAAATCACAGTATTCCATTCTGGAAAACCTACCTGCGGGAAGGAGGACTCAGCCAAGTTTGGATGTTGATGCAATAGAAATAGCAAGATAGTCACCACTATTCAGATAATCTAATTTATTACATTTATTTGCAAGCAATGGTGAAATTAGGAACTGATCTTTCTCCATTTTTGGAGAGTGTATGATACACCAAGAACACTGATATTTAATTCCCAATGGAGTGCCCTTTTTAAAATGTGTAAGTGTGTGCTTGATTCTTTTTATATTTGATTAGTGCATCTTGTGGGTGACTTGATAGGCAAGAATACAGAGTGATGTTTTTAAGGGTCTAAATATTACTAGGATGATCTGCACTTATTGTACTGCTTTTGATTTGTCTTATCTTAAATAAATACAGCCAGTTAAAAATAAGTAAATAACCCCTACTTAGATAGCTTTTACTCCCTGTAGAAATTTCCTCCTTTCTTAGTAATATGACAGCACATGTAGAGTTGCCATTATTCATTGTTTAAAAGCAAGTAGTTTAAAATGCATTTTCCATGTTGTGCACCTAATGCTGATTTTCTTATTACTGTTTTCCTTTACCACTGCTAAGACACCTACCCTGGTTCCTTTCAGTGGTGGTTTGTACCAGGGAAGATGTACATAGTCCCTCCAAGGTAGTAATCCTTTTATAAAGCTCTAGTTGCATTAGTCATTCCTCTAAATAGAAATATAGAATTGTTGACTTCTTTGACTGCTGTCCGTGACATTCTCTGTGAGCAGTGCTGAAAGAATAGCTTGTTCCATTCTCTTCCTCCTCCCTCTTTGGAAATGACATTCTTTGCCATCAACAATAATTTTCAATGATAGGAGGAAGACCTGTAAAAAATGCCTAGGAAACTATAATTATACATTCTGAGCCTGAACATTTGCTGTGTTGCACCTTTTTGTAGCTCTTTATATAGGGTAAAGAGAAAAATGAATGCATTAGAATAATAGCCTTGTATACCTACTTTACAGGGGTAAATGACTGAACAATGTGCATGGCAATGGGGAATCAGGTTCAATGTTTTAACTCATAGATGTGTCTGAGAAATATTATAGAAACTCATATCCAGGAATAGATTTTAAATCAGGTTTTTCTTCATCAGCATGTATAAGACTCCAAGAAAATAACACATTTTTAGAACTCAGTTTATGTCAGGAGACCGGGTCATAGATGGTCATGCCCAATGCTTGTAGCAGGAATCACTCGTAGGGGTCCGAGTCCAAGTGCCAGACCCGAGGGTCGAGGCAAAGCCAGGAATCAGAGCTGAGAGACAGAAGCAGATTACCTGTAGTCAGGGAAGGCAGGAGCAGGGCTGGTTCCAAGGCAGGAACAAGATTGGGACAGGACTGGAATAAGAGAGGGTCTCGGCTGGAGCCATGCAGGAGCAAGGCTTGGAGTGAGGTGAACACAAGGAGGCAGAGAATCCTCAGGTGTGTATGTTGAGCTGCCTCTGATCCTTTATAGATGCTGGGCTTAAAAAGAAGTCACCTCACTGCCTTAGCCAATCAAATGGTTCTATGGCCCAGCTGCGCTCATTGAATGCCTGACAACTGGGCAGAAATGCATGTTATCCTTAATAAAAATGGGTCTGATTCTGCTGCCACTGATATGGATGTAACACCATTGGGTTGGTTGCCCTGGTATAATTGACAATAAAATTTGAGCAATCCCCTCCCATGTGGGTATTCCAATCTTCTAAGATGTGTATCTTGCCAATCTATGTCCCAGCTTCCAAGCACTCAAGAAGTGTTTGAACTTTTTCAGTAGTCTCATTCCTTGTTGGAAGAGAAATAAGGATGCAGGATCAGAATATTCATTCTTCATATGTTTTTATTAAAATATGCATGTTATTCATGATAATACTTTGACCAAGAACAGACAAAACAGCAGCATGGGTTATGCAGCATCTTTGTCAAGAACTCCAGCAAAGCAGCTCTGTTCAAATTTACACCTGTGCTCCTTCTAACATCCAAACTGCCTTCAATTGCTTTGATAAACTTGTAAGACCTAACTACCTCCAAAGCACACCAGAATTCCTTTTCTGAGGACGTGTTAGTTAATTGCTATGGGATAAATCCCATCTGTAAATACACTGTTAATGATTCCCCCATGTTGAGGGAATCTTTACACTATTCACTCTGCCCCCACATAGGTGTAGGGGATGAGGAGTGGTATGCTTAGTTGGGTGGAGAGAGAGGATGATACTATAGATACTCTAAATTACACCAGGGCCATCCCTGCAGCGTTAGGATTGTGAGAGTCGTAGAATTGACATTATTCCCTCTTTATCTTCTAGCCTTGGTGCATGCTGCACTGCACCTGAGGAATGAGCCTGAAATCTGTATTTCTAATTTAAACAACCCAAGTACTGCATATTTGAAATGCACTTTAACTTCTAAGCTGATGCTAGTAGGTGAATCAACTGCTAACAATTGTCTAATGTTTCACTTATGTGCTTTAAAATATTGAATTTTTAAACCAACCCCATGGAGAGCTGGAGGCACCTTAAATATGAATGGTTTAAATGAATTAATGGTCATATTCTTACTACATCTGTTGGAATAGGTTGCCTAATCCTGCATTTGGATGCTCAGGTCAGAACAAAGTTATGGTTTGGTGGGATTTGGATATTCTGTTCAGGTGCCAGTGTCTGAATACTTAAATATTGTTCCCATAGCTGTGCTGAGACTTACCTGAGTTGAATTATTCTAAAGAAACCCCAGAGTAAAGGTTTTTAACTCAGATGCACTTTTCTAGAACAGACAGACATCAGGAGCTAACTTATATCTGAATGCTAAAGGATTCACAATTTCCATCTTGAACGAAAGGTAAATGTAATAGACTATTGACTATGGCTACTAAATAAAATACTGTAATCCCTAATGGAACGATTTTATTAAGATTTTTACAAAATGTGCACTCAAGCTGTATAGTTTTTAATGAACCCCTGGATGGATCTGTTTCTTTTTCCTCATTTAAGCCCTGGAATTTTTATATTATCATCATTTATTATTTTGTAAATTAATGATGAACAAGGACAAGTCCTCAGAAAAAAATCATATAGCTGTAATCTGGGCATTTTATTTTTGATCTGTAGATGTCATTGACACCAATATATTTTAAAACAGAAGTCAGACTAAATCATGACATAACCAGCTGATTAAGCATAGCTTCAAAGTGCTTAATATATAAACATACATATAATTTCCATCACCTAAAACTATTTTGGCATCAGTGTGATGGCCCTACTGTACTTTTGCAAATTACTTTGTCTTCTTTCAGCTTTGCAATTCCTCTTGTCAATGGCATGTCACTGATAATGTCACTTTTAACAGTGATTGTGTGAATACTTGGAATTACTGATAATTTCCAGAGACACTGTCCTTCAGATAAAGAAAAAATGGATTCACCCACACACACACACACGTCTTACAGTGACTGATTTTTGTAGAAAATGGGTTTTTTGTGTGTTAAATACAAGGGCTTTTCTCCAGAGAGAAAACTGTACACCAAGGTTAGAAATGTATAAAAAGATCTTATTCTTAAAATAAACTCACATTGGAAGTGAGACAGGACAGAATATCCTTGCAAATCCTCAGAAACGTTTAATTTTACAGTATGTAATTAAGTTCAGTTTAAGCATACAATAAAGTGATTTTTTTAAATATAGCATTGTATATAGCAATGAAGATAATATACTATGTCACAATTGCTGCACTTCTTTTGCATTTTGCAATAGAAGAAAACAGATATTGACATCTGTTGAAGGTCTTTTTATCGGACAGATAAATATCGACTAAACTGAAGTTACTGTCAATGTTAGAACCCAAGGGTCAAAAATAAGTCTATTTTCAGTGAGAGAAAAAGAGGGAGAGCCAGAGAAAGAAAGATGAAAAGCTTATAGCTTGCCATAGATTTCCCCCCCACACACCCCACCAAGGTAGTTAAAAGGCCAGTCATGATGTTTGATAGCTATAAACTAGTGGTCTAAAATTTTTTAACTTTCATCCCTTCTAAAATTTGAGCTAATATTTACAGTCCCCTAGCTCCTTCTTCAGGGTTAAAAATCATTTTCAATTTGTTAGATCCAGCTGCTTGTTTTGAGCTGGTGCAATCTGTTCTTAAAAATCAAAGTGTGTCCTGAAATGTTGTGGCCTTTAAGGAAGCCTGTGAACATTACGGTACATACATTTGCATGGCTTTTGCTCTCAGAAAATAACTGTGTGTGACATGAGGGTTATGCAGATTTTTGGCCAGGTGCTCTGAGAAAATGTGAGTGTGCAAAATGAAGAATGACAGCTTTCACTTTTTTTATAACAGGCAATTATATCCCTAAAGTCCATTATTGTGCAGTGACAATTTAGGCCCATTTGTGAGAGAGATGGTAATTTCCTGCAATATCCTTGAAAGACCTTAATGTATTAAGCTTATATATTATTGTGAAGGTTAACTGCTCTTGGGGGCAGATGTGAAAGATATAAGACCTGGGAGTTCAAAAGTCTATACTGAAAATGTGCCAGACATGTATGGACTATTAGGACAATGAATGTTAACTGGATTTCCTGGGGAACCCCTAAGAAAAACTTAATGCAAATTCCCTGGCCCAGCCTAGACCTCTGGTAGGTTTTAGTCCTTCAAAACCCAGAGCTGGGTTTTCCTCCTGGTTACAAATTCAGATTCTGTCTAAGATTCAGAACCCTGACTGGGCAGATCAGCCATTTCTTTATACAGTTCAGGCCTTTGATTTTTGTCTGCCTATTACCTGCTACAGAAGGTAATGACCCTTTCCTCGGGGTGTAGCTTCAAGAGGCTGGAGTTGGGGAATCTGCATTAACCATTGCCTAGAGATTCTCCAGGGTATCAACTGAGATAACATGTCATTCTCAATTTTTTTCAAAAAATTAAGGGAATTAAGCCCCCCCCCATTCAGTAAAGCACCTAAGCACTTGCTTAAGTATATCACTGTTCAGCAAAGCACTTAAGCATATGCTTAACTTTAGGTGTGTGGTAACGTCTCACTTATTTCAGTGGGAGTTAAGCACATACCTAAGTGTTTTGCTTAATAGTGATGGACTGTTGAGTCACGGAGTAAAACCTGATGATCTGGCCCAGATATTGTTGGAGGGAAAAGGAAATGAGCTTCTCTCTTCACACACTTTGAAGAAGCTCCTTGCACACATGAAAGAATCTTTTGTTTCAGGGAGGTTAGGAGGCAACTAGGTTAGCTGTAGGATAACTGCTCTTCTCTAACATTCATCCTCACACCTGTGAAGATCTCCAGGTTAGGATAATGCTCGCATCTGCCTTTTCCTTATATACATGCCTCACCTACCTATTCAACCCCCTTAAGGGGTTTTAGGGCAGCCCCCAACTGAGAAACATGCTAAGGCCAGCATCTAGGCAACAATTTCAAATCAGTGGCCATCCATGTTCATGTGTGGTCCTCTGTAGATGTCTAACCACCAACATCTCAATACATTTGTGGATTATGATCTTTGTCCGTTCTTCAAGGGTAAAATCAGTTCCAAATTTTTAAATAACATTTCTCTTACCCAAATGTGGCCCCCAATATTTCTAACAGGACTAGCTTTCCCACTATTACCACTCTTTTTCTTAACTAGTTCACAGCTAATTTGGTTGATAATTCATTTAACATTTTCATTCTATGGGAAATCCCAACCAGAGATTTATTCACTTCTCAAACAAACAACAAACACACCACATATTGCTCCAGATGAGCTCTAGGTCATTACTTCCAGAGCAATGCTCTGCTTCTTTCCTGGTCAGATCGGTTCAATTATGGCTTCCCTCCACTGCTGCTTCTGGCATGAGTCCTATACAAGATTCGACAAGACAGAGAAAGGGTCATCTTGATTGCCCCTTTCTGGCCCAAACAGTTCTGGTTCCCCAATCTCTTGTGCATATAATCCCACTCACCAATTACCATCCTGATGTTCCCCGAGCTCGTGACAAACTGAAAAAGCAAGTTCAAACACCCCAATCCATGACCGCTCCATGTGTTACTTGGAGGGGCATCATCCCTAGAACATTTGTGCTCCTCAGCCATACAAGACATCCTCTCTAATAGCAGAAAGGACTCCACTAGGAAATGTTACCTAGCTAAATGGAAAGGTTTCTCATCTTGGACACAGCAAGGAGGCATCGTACCAGAGCCTAAAGATATTCCACTCATCTTAGACTAATCCTATGTTTAAAGACACCAGGTCTATCCATCAGCTCGTTACGAGTGTACTTAGTGGCGATGGTACATACTTCCCACCTAATCAGGGCCACTCAGTTTCTTCACACCCACTAACAATAGATTCTGTAGAGGCTTAATAAGGACTTTCCCACTTACTCAGAAGATTCCAACCTAATGGGACTTGAATCTCCATTTTTTCAGCACTAAGAGACACCCCCCCTCTTTGCTCCATGTCCCTCCATGAAAGTTGTCATTCTTGTAGTTATCACGTCCGTGAGAAGGGTTGGCGATCTGGGAGCTATGATGGCAGACCCTCGCTACGCTGTATTCCATATAGATAAAGATTTTCTGCATCTACATCCAAAATTTATTCCTAAAGTAGTTTTGGAATTTCACCTTAATGAATCCATTCACTTACCTGTAAACCACACACTTAAGAATAAAAAGTACCCTCCCTCAACATTCAACAAGCCTTGGCTTTTTACCTGCTGAAAACAAAATCAATCAGGAAATCCTTGAGGCTGTTTGTCACTATACGAGAGAAAGAGTCAGAGGGCACACCATTTCCACCCAGAGATTCTCCAAATGGATATCTGGCTGAATTCTACTCTGTTGGCTCTCCAGCCTTCCCTGCACAAGGGAGTACAAGCTCATTCCACTAGATCACACACAACTATGACATCTTTTTAGGAGGCACCCCTTTTGGACATCTGTAAAGCAGCCACATGGAGCTCCATTCATATGTTTGCAAGACATTTGGCTGCTGATGTCTCCTTCGAGATGTCAGTTTTCTGCTCAACCCTACTGTCCATGTCCTCTCACCTTCTCCCACTAAGGTACTACTTGTCAATCACCCACAGTGGAATACAATAGGGACCATCACTCAAAGAAGAATAAGAAGAGGAAGTTACTTACATGTAACTGGAGTTTTTTTGCGATGTGTGGTCCCTTTCTGTATTCCACTACCTGCCCTCCATCCCTTCTACATTGAATCCTGTCTGATTCAAAGTGGAGAAGGAACTGGAGAGGTGGCCAGTGCTCTGTGCCCTTTATCACCTGAGTCCAAGACACAAGGTGAACCAGGGTACATGTGCAACGCAGACAAATAGACACTAGTTTCAAATTCTCCAGCTCCGGGTGCATGGTGCGCATGTGTAACTCACAGTGGAATACAGATAGGGACCACACCTTGAAGAACCTCAAGTTACAGGTAGGTAACTTCTTTTGTATCTCCACATGAGTTGTAGCTCTAGAGGCTCCCCCACCAGCTGGTCTCTTGCAGAGGGGATATCTCTGGGATGCTGAGGTTCTGCTGAAAAGATTATCTATTCTTACTCCAGACAGTGGAATTCACCCCCAAAATGTGCATCTACCTAGCTCACACTTTCCTACCCACTCCTGGCCACAGATTTTGGGCCAGCAGGAATCCAGAGGAGGGGGCATACTGCAATGGTGGTTGACCCGCCTCCTTGAATGTAAAAGCGGAAGGTCCTATGTGCAGAGAGGACCCTCCACTTGTGTACCAGAGAGGCAGGGGAATGATCCCATTGTTAGTTTTTACTCAGTCTTCACTCAAGCAAATTCTCATTGGTTTCAATGATTTTGTCTGAATAATAATTTGGTCCAAAGACTTCATGATGTTGGTCCAATTATGATCATTTTATTTATAAAATACCATCACGTACCTCCTGTGAAAGGGTGGTAGAGATGCTGCAATATGACATTATATATGTAAAAAAAAAATCAACATTTGTTTTTGAAAGCTCACTTAAAATTCAGAAAAAAATAAAGCCAAGTGAGTGTGCCTAAATTCAAGAATAAAAGGAATAAAATGAGTAGAGGCAAAGGTGATACATATGGGGACAAGTGGTTACATAACAAATATAATCTTATTAGAAGAAAGATGATTGTTATTTTTTAAGTTGGGAAGAATGGGCTGAATGTGATATCAACAGTAGGAAGTACATTTTGCGTTCTAGTATTTATTATTTGTTGAGTGCCAACTATGTTGTTGGGCATTTATGCTTTTTGCACAAGAGCTGCATACTGAACATCATGGAGAGACAACAGTTTTTCACCACTTTTAGCCCATTGACTGAGACTCTGGAACCAATTCTGATCTCTGCCTTAAGAGGCTTCAGTCATCTGACAGCCTACGTTGTCACAGTGCAATCTGTAAACAGCTGGTGAAGTATGAGTGCAGATACCCATCAGAAGAAGTTTGAAAGAGTAGGTCTTAAAATATTGTTATAATGTGGCATCATATAAGGGTTTGTTTGTTTTTTACAGTAAAGTTAAGAAAATAGTGAATATATGGAGATATACCTATCTCAGAGAACTGGAAGGGACCTTGTCATTGAGTTGAGTCCAGTCCCCTGCCTTCACTAGCAGGACCAAGTACTGATTTTGCCCCAGATCCCTAAATGGCCCCCTCAAGGATTGAATTCTCAACCCTGGGTTTAGCAGGCCAATGCTCAAACCACTGAGCTATCTGTCTTTCCCCCCAGTTGTGCCTCAGGAATTTACTCCCATCTTCTAAGCATAACCTTTTCTTGAATGTAGAAATTGTGCTAATGTCTCACTCCAGTGCAAAGATGTGACCCATTTAGTTCACTCTTCTTGCATGTGCACAGCTACATAAACATTTCCATTGAGTGATTTTTGGAAAATAATCTAAATATTTTATAAATGCATTTCCCTTGTGTGGATAAATACCTATTCACCAACAAAATACACGAAGTAAGCATTTTGAAAACAATGATATTGGTTTAGAGTGAGTCTACTACACAATTAGAAGATCAAAAAATATTAGAACATATGACATTGTGTATTGTAGCTGATCTCCATGGGTAAAAGGCTGATACTCATTTTGGAACATGAGTTAATGTAACATGGTCTAGTGGATAGTGAACAGGAATGAGAGTTTTGAAATTTGGCATCTATTCCTGCTACTGCCTTCCTCTCAACCCCATTTTAAACTTGCCAAATCACTTAACTTTCTTTCTGGAAGTGGGCAGTTTATAGCACCCTAGCGTGTATTGTATGAGACAGCTGTTTGTAAAGTGCTCTGAGATCCTTACATGAGCAGTGTTATAGAAATGTTCAGTATTGATTATTTGATTTATGAGTATGGTGTTAATCCAGGAAACCAAATTACTGGGTAAAAGATTGAGGCATATTGATGATTGTTTGATTTGATCGAGTGGCCAACACGGCACTCGTGGATGAGTAAAACGAGAAAGGCGTGTCACTCATTCCCTTGCTGCTGTGACATTAACCCCAGTGTTGGGGAAGGGATGGGAGTCATTGCACTCCCTGTCTAACAACTGAGGATGGCTGCCTCAGACACATACCTGAACTAACGGTTGATGCAGCCAAATCTTTGTCCGGGCAGGACAGTTGCATCAGTCATCGTCTGCCATAGCCATTGCTCCCAAATGTATTTTCAGTCATTCACATCCTGGAAAATGTGTGGATGGAAGTTATTAAAAGTGAATGATAAAGCAAAAATTAAAATGGAGTTAATCCTGGGCTGATTATATGAATATCCCCACTTACATGTCTGTGAAGGAGCAAGAGGCCCATTATAGTCTAGACTCCTAGAGTTCTGGTTACAATTATGCACCACATCCCTATTGGCAAATTCACCTTGATTTTTTCACTCCATATCTGCTATGCAGTATATGTTTGTCCCCTGACCCACTCATAGGATGAAATGGCATTATAAATATATTGAAACAAGCTATGAGAGATTAGAGCTCATTGGGAATAAAAACATAAAACAAACTACTTTTTTTTCTTTCAAAAAAACCAAAATAAAAAACCACAGAACTTGTTGAGCTCTTTCTAACTAGCTCTGTCAGAGACCTAAAACTGCTATGAACTAATGAAATCCCACTGGCAAGCAGGGAGAGACACAGCACTTCTCTGAGACTACTTTAAGGCATAGGTGAAGTTAGCATTTGTGGGATTCAAATAATTAACATGGGACACTTTGACCATCACATTGCACATGTCTTTGTACATCTCTTTTTGTGTTGGAAGGTGACATAGCGTAACTTCTGAATTCATAAATTATTCAGTAACAAGAGGCAGATGTCATGGGGATGAAACCATGATTTGTGTCCTTTTGTAATAAATTATTCCTTCAAGCACTTCTCAAAGACACACACTGGTGTACACTGATTGTGCATTTTATTGGTTAAAGAGTGGTATTTTGAAATGTAGCTTGGCTCTGTTTGCATTAGTGCTGAAATATTTGCATATGTATTTAATACATTCTGTGATCTTTCCTGTTGGAATATATTTGCATTTATTTGTATTAACTCAATGTTTGCATTGATTGTTTTTCTAAAACAAGGCAAGAAGAGAAAAACATGTTTATAATTTATTCACAAAGAAAATAGAACAGCTATTTGAATATAATGTATTTTTGAATACAGAGGACAATTTGTTTATTTCCTCTACCAGCAAGAGAATTTCCTCAACTACATAGTTCAATTGTTCTAAAGGAGTCGTCAACATTTAAGAGCATGCTGTACAAAAATATGTTCTGCCAGAACCTCAGCTGGTACAAATCATGGTAGTTCCACTGAGTTGAATGAAGCTACATTGATTTACACCAGCGGAGGATCTGGACCACTATTTTCTTTAATTCTTGTAGACCCAAAGATCTACTTAAAAACACTAGCTGAATGCTACCATTTTTGATATACTTATTGGTTTTTGAGGTTGCATTACTTTCATGTATTTTACATTTATTTTTATAATTGGCAAGATTCCTTTTTATCAATGTACAGTAGTTTTACAGGAATTAAGAAAGGTGAACATTAATAAGATGTGATTTCAATAGAGTGATACAAGGGAAATAAATCAACCCTTAAATCAGCTGTGATCTTTGTGGATTTCATAAACTGAGCAGGACTGGACTACGTTGGGGCTATAGATAGTAAGGTAGGATTGTTGATTCAGAAGATGCATTAAGGTACAAGGGGGCACTGCTGCTGGTGGGTAAGCTATAAAACTGAGGTCTTGACTACCTGAGGTCTTTAAAAATTCCACGGACTTTGGGTGATAATAGAAATGATAGCTCTGGTGTCCAGACCAAATTCCAATTGAACAATTACATTTTCTCACCAGATTCCCGTATAGTTTAATTTGAACGAGGTATTCTTCACTCTGCACCCTGACCTGTTAGTAGATTTTCTGTGCAATTTTTAAAGGCTAATAATTTCACTTGTGGTCTAAGTGATCCAATTCCTGGCCCTAATGCTGACAAATTTTCATAGAATCATAGAACTGGAAGTGACCTTGAGAGGTCATCTAGTCCAGTCATGGCAGGGCTAATTATCTAGACCATTCCTGGCAGATGTTTGCCTAACCT
This sequence comes from Trachemys scripta elegans, assembly GCF_013100865.1. NCBI lineage: Eukaryota > Metazoa > Chordata > Testudines > Emydidae > Trachemys > Trachemys scripta. Next base: position 14,454,830 of record NC_048308.1, on the reverse strand, counting down.
GCTCTTAAAAGTCACCAATGATGGAGATTCCACAACTTCCCTAAGCAATTTATTCCAGTGCTCAACCCACCTGACAGTTAGGAAGATTTTCCTAATGTCCAACCTAAACCTCCCTTGCTGCAATTTAAGCCCATTGCTTCTTGTGCTATCCTCGTAGGTTAAGAAAAACAATTTTTTCCCCTCCTCCTTAAAGCAACCTTTTACATACTTGAAAACTGTTATCATTTTCCCACTCAGTCTTCTCCTTTCCAGACTAAACAAACCCAGTTTTTTCAATCTTTCCTCATATGGTCATGTTTTCTAGACCTTTTAATTATTTTTGTTGCTCTTTTCTGGACTTTCTCCAATTTGTCCATATCTTTACAGAAACATGGCGCCCAGAACTGAACACAATACTCCTGTTGAGGCCTGAGTAGAGCGGAAGAATTACTTCTTCTGTCTTGCTTATAACACTTCTGCTAATACATCCGAGAATGATGTTCGCTTTTTTTGCAACAGCGTTACATTATTGACTCACATTTAGCCTGTGGTCCACTATGATCCACAGATCCCTTTCCACAGTACTCCTTCCTAGGCAGTCATTTCCCATTTTGTATATGTGCAACTGATTGGTCCTTGCTAAGTGGAGTACTTTGCATTTGTCCTTATTGAATTTCGTCCTATTTACTTCAGATCATTTCTCCAGTTTGTCCAGATCATTTTGAATTTTAATTCTATCTTCCAAGCATTTGCAATCCCTCCCACCTTGGTATCGCCCACAAACTTTATAAGTGTATTCTCTATGCCATTATCAAAAACACTGATGAAGATATTGAACCAAAACAGACCCAGAATTGATCCCTGTGGGACCCCACTCATTATGCCCTTCCAGCATAGAATAATAGCATATTAGGGTTGGAAGAGACCTCAGGAGGTCATCTAGTCCAATCCCCTTCACAAAACAGGACCAACACCAACTAAATCATCCCAGCCAGGGCTTTGTCAAGCCGGACCTTAAAAACCTCCCTAGGTAACGCATTTCAGTGCTTCACCACCCTCCTAGTGAAACAGTGTTTCCTAATATCCAACCTGGACCTCCTCCACTGCAACTTGAGACCATTGCTCCTTGTTCTGTCATCTGCCACCACTGAGAACAGCCGAGCTCCATCCACTTTGGAACCTCCCTTCAGTTACTTGAAGGCTGCTATCAAATCCCCCCTCACTCTTCTCTTACTCAGACTAAATAACCCCAGTTCTCTCAGCCTCTCCTCGTAAGTCATGTGTCCCAGCCCCGTAATCATTTTCGTTGCACTCCGCTGGACTCTCTCCAATTTGTCCACATCCCTTCTGTAGTGGGGGACCAAAACTGGACGCATTACTCCAGGTGTGGCCTCACCAGTGCCGAATAGAGGGGAATAATCACTTCCCTTGATCTGCTGGCAATACTCCTGCTAATACAGCCCAATATGCTGTTGGCCTTCTTGGCAACAAGGGCACACTGCTGACTCATATCCAGCTTCTCGTCCACTGTAAGCCCCAGGTCCTTTTCTGCAGATCTGCTGCTTAGCCAGTCAGTCTCCAGCCTGTAGAGGTGCATGGGATTCTTCCTTCCTAAGTGCAGGACTCATGACAGCATGACTGTGATCCAGTGATAACTACTCTCTAGGAACGGTTTTCCAACCAGTTTTGCACCCACCTTATAGTAGCTCCATTTAGGTTGCATTTCCCTAGTTCATTTAAGTAAATGGAAGTTTTGACTGCATAATAATTGCACAGTGGGATCCAATGTTTGTAAAGTGCCTTGGAATCTTTGGCTAAAAAGGCTGTATTAAGTATCATTTATTAACAAATACTAAATGGTGTTAAGCGGAATACAGTCTACACTGACATTCTACCATGCACTGTTCATCTTGCCACTGATAAAACAACACCAAGAAGAAATATGTTTTATTTTAAATCGATCCACTGTGGCTTAATTTTAACACGGGGCAAAATTGTGACATAGAGTGGAGTAAACTTAGCTTTCAGCTCCAAATTAGTCAGCAAATGGATGTGAGTAGCAAAGGAATATAACACACCAACGAAGCATTGTATGGATGTCTAATTTTAGTGAAAATTTACTTCCATGAAGGAGGACAGAAGGAGGGAAGTACAGGAGGATAAAGAACAGTGTGCTAGCCAAATAAAGGGTACATCCAGGGGAACATCCCACCTAAATCTCTCCTGAAGTTTTTCATGCAACTAAAGAAGGGTGTAATAAAAAACCTGGAGCAATGTAGACATTGCTCTTGGCAGCACGCTGTTCTGTTCCCATTTTTGAACTGGGCCCATATGGCAGAAATAAAGAAGATACATACAATCTATTTTCAAGTTATGTTAAAAAAGTATGGATTTTAGAGTATCTTCCAGTTCCCGGGTACCTTTGACTGACCGGCTGAAGGCTTGATTCTTCCCTTCCTTACCTCCAGGGGCGTCTCCAGGCACCAGCGCACCAAGCAGTGCCTGGGGCGGCAAGCTGTGAGGGGAGGCCTGCCGGTCACTGTGAGGGCGGCAATCAGGCTGCCTTCGGTGGTATGCCTGCGGGAGGTCCTCCGGTCCCGCAGTTTCGGCAGCAATTTGGCGGCGGGTACACCGAAGGCGCGGGACCGCCGGACCTCCCGCAGGCATGCCACCAAAAGCCGCCTGACTGCTGTGCTTGGGGTGGCAAAATATAAAGAGCTGCCCCTGCTTACCTCATTTCTATCGTTGCCAAGTGGTAAATGGCTGGGCAAGTAGTGAAGAATCAGGCCTTACATCTTCTTGAGATTGCATCTGGCTGGGGTAATCTACAATCAGTAGGTCTGATTCTGTTCTCCCAGACACTAGTGTAAATTAAGGGCAACTCCATTGCAGTCAGTAGAGTTGCATTGGTCCATCTGAGTGCAAAATCAGGCCCAGTATGTTAGCTGCAACTTTCTCTGAGCTGACATTACTCTACTTTAAAATAAAATGTGAGACAAGGCCACATAGCAGGCTGAACAATACACATGTTAGGACTGAGTTTGTAGAAAATGCTTCCAGTTTTTAGTAACACCTACTGAACTTTTGAGAATTGATTTTGCAATATACAAACAGATCAATAGCAGATGCTGACATGATTTTTACAGTTCAAATGCTAAAATATTAAACTAGGAATAATTTTATGAACTCCATCAACGCTAGCTTCAAATGTTTGTGTATAGAGATTGCCTTGTCTACTTAATGCCCTCCAATAAACATAGTTAGCAATGGGCTGAAACTGTGGTGTGACTAGAATAGATTCGCCCTTCGAAATCAAAAATCTATGCTATTATCAAGGTAAAAAGAAATGAGGGTGATCAGACATGGTGTATACTATATTACACAATGCAATTTTGGTGATACATTTTATGTCCATGTCTTCATCTAGAACAGAGGAGAGACCTGCAAAGCAACCACCTTTCTACTAATAATGAAAAGCCATTCTTACTTGTAAACTGTACCTTTGCAGGCTAAGCCTAAACCTACACTTTCTATGCTAGCAAACCCCCCACGGAAGTAAGGCAGTTGGAGTATTGCCTGCTGTCACAGCTTCAGATCTGGCAAGTGTACCTGTAGTCCCCCTCCATGGTCCCTCAAGGGCACCCACTTAAAGGTTCCTGGATCCCAGCCATCACCTCTTTTGCACAAAGACCCGTGTCTCTCTCTCTCATGACTGGATTTTTCCAAGCTGCATATTTCCTTGCCTACACTGATATTCCTACTAAGTCAGACTGCCTAAACAGGCCAGTGGCTATGCTTTGCTTTCTTGCTGAAGGTTATGAACAGTGTAATTGCCTGCAGTTACAAGTTAGCACACAGCTCTTTCTAAGCAAGCACATTTATTCTTAAGGTGAAAGCATTACTGAGAAAACACCATAAATACTACACACTAACATGATTGTTACTCGTATGTCACTCATTTTAGGATTGTTTCTAGTCTGAAATGTGTATCCCATCACTGACTATCAATTTACATCTCACTTGAACCAACCTGTGGAACTCATTGCCAGAGGGGATGTTGCGAAGGTAACAAGGTATAACTGGGTTCAAAGAAGAATTAGATAAGTTTATGGAGGATAGCATGGGGTTACATCTCTAACCATCAATGGCTATTAAAAACCGCTGACTGTCAGATGCTGGATCTGGATGATGGGATGGATCACTTGATAATTGCCCTGTTCTGCTCATCCTTTCTGATGCATCTGGCACTGATCACTGTTGGAAGACAAAATACTGGGTTAGATAGACCAGCGTTTCTCAAACTGGGGTCCACTGGGACCTCCAGGGGGTCCATGGGCCCTGCTGAGAAACTCCTCCTCCTCCATCCCAGCATGCTGCGGAACAGGCTTCCTACCTTCTCTGGCCCCATGCTGCCTCACCACCCACCTAGGAGCCACTGCCAGAGGGAGCTGCCCAAGGTAAGCACTGCTCAACTGGAGCCCTCACTCCCTCCTGCACCCCAACTCCCTGCCCCAGCCTGGTGAAAGTGAATGAGGGTGGGGGGATGGAGTGAGTGGGGGGTGGGGCCTAAGAGAAGGGGCAGGGAAGTGGCATGGCCTCAGGGAAGGGGCAGGGCAAAGCTGAGCTTGGGGACTCCTGAAATTTTTTAAATCAAAACGGGGGGTCCTCTGGTTGCTAAAGTTTGAGAACCACTGAGATAGACCATTGTTCTGACCCAGTATGCCCATTCTTATTTTTGGTCTGGGTCAAATTATTATTATTATTTTCTGTATTTATTCTTTGTATCTCTATAGTGTCTAGGTGCCTTGGATGTGGACTTCTGAATTTTGATTCAGAAAAAGACAGTCACATAGAACTGAAATGTGTCAGTTTGTTTTGTATTCTCAAAACAGCAGCATGACTCATGAACCAACATTTTTAAGAGGTGTTTTTAAAGTAATGATAAAGGGTATAATCCATTGATATAACTGGGAGTCTTTCAAGTGATGTCTAGGATCTTTAGATCAGGTCTAAACAGCATAGGGCCTGATCCTTCAACCTTTATCCATTTAAAAAAAATAAAAAAATCCTGACTTAAGCAAGTAGTTCTATTGATTGAGGTTGTTCCAGAGAAGGCAACATACATGGCCTTTAACAAAACTGACACTGCACATCTTACACTGCTTGAGTGATAAAACCAGGCAAGTCAGAATACATGTGATTGGGCTTTGATTAGTACAGCTGCATCCAGCAAGCTGCGACTAAAACTAAATATATTGTGACCGCCAGCATCCTTTGCCTCATTGATTAATAGTGGCACTCCAGCAACATGGAAGACATTCAAAACAACAAGTTTAAAGGAACCAAAACATGGTTCTAAAACACAAAACATACACAATTAAAACAGTAAAATGAAAAACTTTATTATCTAATAAAGGGGTTCAATAATTGTTGAAGTAATGTTCACTAGAAATGTACCGTAAGGGGCATGATTAAGTAGGTGTGGTTTTTAGGATTTATTATTATTTGTATTACACTAGCACCTAGAGGCCACAATCAAAATGAAGGTCCCATTGTACTATACCTGTATGGACAAATAATCTCTGCCTTGGAGAGTGTAAAGCCTAGAGGTAGGATCAGGGGAAGGGATTCAATATGAAGGCAAAGTAATAAGGGTGATGTTTGACAGATGTCATGTTGATTCACTTTTCTTTTTCTTTGTGTGTGGTACATGTGTGAGGGGTTCCTCCCAGGCAGCCACCTGGAACTAGGACACCACTAAGCCCCCCTGACCCACCAGCTTGGGCTCCCTTTTACACTGTTCTGCTGTGACAAGCTGCAATGCCCTCTCTAGCCTGCACTTTCACCAGCATACATAGAGGTAGGGACACACCCAGCTGCAGTTACATGCAGACAGGCTGTCTGACCAACCCCTGCATGGGAAGGCTACAGCTAGGGCAGCTACCAGCTCTTCAGACACGCAGCCCCTCTGGAGTATAAACCCAAAATGATAACCTCTTGCACTGCACAAGGAACTGTACAGCGTAAGCTCAGAAAATTCACCCTCTCCCTCAATGTGGAGAGGAATATGTAACAGCCTTTTGCCCCTGAGTTATGAATCCCAACTGGTTTAGACAGAGCAAAAACAAGTTTATTAACTACAAAATATAGATTTTAAGTGATAGTAAACAGATCAAAGCAGATTATCTAGCAAATAAACAAAAAAATAAACTAAACTTAATATACTGAATAGATTGGATATGAATAGCAGTTTCTCACCCAAAGAGATGATGCAAGCAGGCTGCAGATTCTTAAGGGGCAAGCTGCACTTGCTTACAGCTTGGAATGCCCAGGTGTTCCATTCACAGGCTAAAAATCCCTTTAGTCTGGGTCCCACACTTCCCCCAGTTCAGTTTTTGTTCCTCAGGTGTTTCCAGGAGTCTTCTTGAGTGGGGAATGAAGAACACCAGATGATGTCCTTCCCCGCCTTATATAGCTTTGGCATACAGGGCGGGAACCCTTTGTTGCAGAGTTTGGTTCCTAGTTCCCAGACCTGTCTGTGGAAAATTATTGAAGATGGAGTCTAGAGATACGTGGTCTCCTCACATGTCCTTGTGGAGTCATAGCAGTCACCACTCATAGGCTGTTTGGATGGTACTCAGGAAGGCTCCCTAGGTGGGAGATAAGCCTCTCCCAAGGCCTATTGTTTTCCTATGGCCCATTTCCCACGCACTGTTTAGAATGAAAGCATCTTGTCTAGTGGGCGTTCCCCAGGTGTAATTACATTTGAAATGCAGACAATCAATATTCATAACTTCAGATACAAAAATGATTCATGAATACAAATAAGATAATCATATTCAGCAAATCATAACCTTTCCCATGACATCTCACATTACTTATCTTGCATAAAACACATCATAACTGTTATAATTATATCATACCAGTATCACCATGAAGAATATGGGGTGTAGTGTCACAGCATGCATACAAAAAGTGAGGCTGAGATGAGGTGGAATGGTGGAGGGGAAAACTTAATAGAAGAATGGGGGTAGGGAAGTTATGGTAATATAGAGCAGTGAGAAAGGAAGTGAGAGAGCATGGGAAGGAGAAAAGAATGAGTGGTTCAGAGATGGTGTGGAAGGCGGAGAGAAGCTGTTGGAATGAACAGAGAGGAAATAAATGTCCAGACTGAAAACCATGGTAAGTAGTGGTTGATGATCTCCCAGTGTTTGCAGCATATGCTGCTGTCCCCTTGTGGGGTCCCTTGGTGTGAGGGATGGGGAGTGCTGACTGGGCCTCATGCCCATTCCTGATGCCACTGCCTTGGGTCCTGTGGGCAACGGTGAAGTCTTTGGGTTCCTAAGTGCTGGCTCTGCCCTGGACCTCTGTTTCTCTCACATGTGGTTTATAGCAGATGCTGCTAAGGGCCTCATCCACCAATGTGTGTTCCCCCTGCTAATTCTGGTAGTGCAACACCGTGAGGCCAAATCTATGGGTGGATTAAAGTAGAATTGAGCAAAAGACTGCTGAAACCAGAGATAACCAGACAGCTTGGGCCTGATTTTCAGAGGTATTAAATAGCTGAACGCTACCATTGATGTTAGCTAGAGGTGTAGGTGCTGTGTACTCATGTCCAACATTGGACAGCCAAAAACTTGGACTCCTCCAAAGCAGTGGCCACTTATGAATAGGCTGGTCACTGTGCAGAATCAAGGCTTCTCACCCTAGTTATGCATATTCCCCAGGTGCTGATCCTCAACCCTTCCAGCACCTGTTTATTCCCTGACAGCTGAAAGCGGGCCAAGCCTCTGGTAGCCTACTTTACACCTGTAAATCCTGCCGAAGGATTAGGGACCAACCCACCCCCAAACCCCTGTGAACATGCCCCAAAGCCGAGTAAGGATTATACAGGCTATGTAGGTAGTCTCAGATATGACTGTATAAGGGATACAACAAGCAACCTGAGAATTTGATCCATATCCCCAGCTCCAGCCCTTCTTTTCGGGCTGAGGCTGGGACTGCAAACCTCTGACTGCTTTTTTAACTTTGCCTCTCTCTGTGTGTGTGTGTGTGTGGGGGGGGGGTACAGCTTGTCAGATCCTGTTAAAGCCCAATCCACAGCGCCCCCCAAATCCATCCCAAAGAGCCCAGGAGCAGCTGCTCTTCGCTGCCCAAAGAGAGGATTTACCAGAGCTTTGTAGGGCCGGGCTTCCAGGAAGGCGGGCGAAGGTAGCTGCAGCGGGGGCCAGCCCCCAGCCCCAGCTGGCGGACTGGTCCTGCGGTGGGCGGCAGGAGCAGCCAGAGACCCGCCCCCGCGCTCTGGCTGGGGGCTCGGAGTGGTCTGTTCCCGCTGAGGAGGGAAGCGGAGTGTGACAGCGGCGCCTTGTTGCTCTGCCTGGCCATTGCTCCAGCGGCGCTCGGCGGCGGGACGCTGCTGCTGCTGCGGGGGGAGAGGCGCTAGGGCAGGGAGCCCCCGCTCCGTCTCCTCCGCACCTGCCTCGCCAAGGAGGGCTCTTCGGAGAGCCGCCGCCGCCGCCGCTGCTGCTGGAGGGGGCGCGCACACTGCAGTAATGCGAGACCATCCCCTCCTGGCGGGGAGGGGGAAGCCGGCCGCGTCCCAGCCCAGCCAGGTGTTCCGCTTCTGTCTGCGGCTGCCGGCCCAGAGCGCTCAGTGACCCGCCAGCTCCAGCCTCCGCTCGCTGCCCCTGGGCGCGCTTCCTAGCGCTTGGCTTCGGCTGGAGGGGGGATTGCGGTAGCTGGAGAGGAAGAGGGGGAGAGAGAAGCTGCTGCTCCTTGGTGCTCCTCTTCCCCCCCCCCCCCCTGTCATTTGCTGCTGCTGCCGCTTTGCCAATTCAAGGCGAGCAGGGAAGCGGGTGTCATGCAATTGGTGCCCAGTGAAAGGTCTCCGAGGCTGAAGTACCAGTGAAAGGAAGTGCAGCGCAATCAAGCCGGCTCTGTGCAATGACAGCCATGAAGGAGCAGCAGGCAGCGCCGAACCCGGGCAGCCGGGGGAGCCAGCAGCAAGACCAGGTAAGAGTTTGTAGGAACTATTCGGGAGAGGGGGGAGAATCTCCCTCCTTGTCTCGCCTCTGTTCTCCCAAAGAGGCTTGAAGATTAATGTACGTTTCATGTGTGTACCCCCCCTCCCATCACTGACTCCAGACGAAGTTGTAGCAAACGGTGGGTAAAAGTGCGGTCTGTGTGGCCAGGGAAACGCTGCCTCCTACGAGGTGTCGAGAGGCGCGGAGAGGCAAGTGGCTGCCGCCTTGCTCTAGAGGGGACGGGGGCAGGTTGGCTGATACAGCCGCCGCAAGAAAGAAACAGAGCGTTTGTGCCCTGGGGGTGGGGGGCTGCCTGGTTCGGGGGGATACAGCAGCCTTAGTGGCGTACTTTGTTCCCCTGCAGGCGAAGACTTTGGGGTAGGGGGGAACCTCCTTGGACGCATCATTAGCAGACGAAACTAAATATTCGAGTGACCTTTCCAAGCCTGTGAACAGAGCAGTGAGAGGGACCAGAAGCCTGTTAGCTGGGGGGAGGCTACAGCTACAGGGGCTTTGGGAGGTTGTTAATATATATATTTATATTTTTAAGGAGTCCAGATTTGAAATGGGCTTCCAGGGTGTCTTGGCTGCGATGCTGTGTCTGCTACAGGGGGGTGCTGGAGAATTCAGAATGCAAGTCAGGGCTCCAGACTTGGATCATTGAGCTCCTGTATCATTCGAGGCGGTTTTGGTGTCATTTCCATAGTCTTCCCCCCTTTCCTCCCGGAGAGTCGTGCAGGACTTTGTGCTCTTGCTTCCCCCAAGTTGCATCAAGTGAAATAAATACACGAAGTGATCAGTCTCTACAGATGTGTCATGTTTACATCAATTAGTGGCTCTAAGTGGAGGCTGTCAGCTATTAGGTCATGGGATAATTATGGCACTCCAGAGAGGAGCAGGCTGATACTACCAGAGATGGTGCTGTACGCTCAAGATACGCCGGGAAACGGTGTAATTCTTTCCATGTCAGTCACTTTAGCTGCCAAGCGCTAGAAGCGGGACTGAAAGGAGTGTAATAAGCTTAAACATCCAGTACTGGGGTGCGGGAAACCGTTTAGGTTCTTTTCCTGCTCTCTAGATAGAAAGCAGAAAGGGCGATCCCTAGATCCGTGGGGAAGACTAGGGTCTTTAATACTGTGAGAATTCAACACCTCTGTTTTGCCTAGTGCTCCCCATATCCCTGTCTGTTCGCCCCCTTGGCAAATGTGTGAGCACTTTGGTTTGATGTAGAAGGCGAGAAAGATTATTTACTAGCCTTACAAATGTTAGAGCAGCATTTCATACAGCCTTTTCGAAGTCATGCCGCTAAAAGCCTTTGCACTGTGTTTATGTTAATAAATGGGGCTATTTGGAACATTATGTGTCTCTCAGTACCATGCTTGTAATGACAGCATAGCAAGCAGTTTCAATATATAAAGGCTTGGCCAACCAAGTCTGTTAGCAGAAATCATCTTTCGGCATCAGAGAACCTTAAGTTTTCATAAACAGGCTGCTATTTCTCACTGATGCTCTTGGATGATGGTACCAATACATTAGAAAAGATTGGTCGTGTTAACACTCCCTCATGAAATCTCTGATCACTAACCTGTGACCCCAGATGGTTACTTCTGGTGCTGCAGAGTTTGAAATGGTGGGAGGAGGAGAGAAGAGCAAAGAACAGACTATAAATGCTGAAAATAGTGCACTTAACCTCATCAGTGTGTAGCTGAGTCCAGTTGATCACGATTTTGTATTGCCTGCAAAACACCTGAAATTTTGCAAACACATAAAGATTCTTTGTGAGGTTGCATTGTTTTTTTACTGCTCTCAAGACTGACACATCTCAATTTTTGCATTTTGCATTTTTCAAAACATAACCAAGATAAAAATTATAAATCACATTTGTTTCATTATCAGACTAACCAATATGATTTACAAATATATCAAAAAAGCAATTTATTGGATGAAAAAGCACATTTTGATATTGAAAAGTCCCATTTTACAGGTTTGTGTGTTAATTTATGTCTAAGGACCCTATCCTGAAAATATTTACCTATGTTTAACTTTAAGTATGTCAGTAATCCTATTGACTTCAGTGGGGCTACTCACATGAGTAAATTTAAGCATATATTTGGAGGATTGGATTTATGTATATGCATTCTGACACTTTTTTCCCTGTGATATTGAACAAAGTATTACATTTCAGCTGGTTTTGAGGAGGCTTTCAATATTCTGAATAAATTGAATGCAGCTGTTATAATAGTTTGAGACAGAATGACTGGGTTATTGCTGTCAGTGGTTCCTATTATGTGTACAGAATGATTAAAGTTTACAGCAAGTCAGCTAGTGCAGGCATTTGTTGCTATTGTATGATCAATCTCAAGCATTCACAGGGCTGTTTAATTTCAATAAAATATTGTATTTGCTTTCTTTTAGAAGACAGTGCTCTTAGCCAACATCAAAGATGGTTGGATCTAACCACTCACTATGGCTTTATTTTAAATTCACACACACAGTTGAATTACCAAAATGGCCTTTTGTTGTTGAAGCTAGAGATCTTTTTTAAATATCAAAGCAGTTTGTTATATATCAAACCCTATTACTTCCTACTGCCCTATTACCTTGCACTGAAGAACAGTATTCTATTAATGTTAAATATCTGTAAAGCCTAGGAATATGCTTATCATTATTTCACTGCTCTACAGTTTTCAACCTCTCTTTCAATTAATTTGTAAGTGAATGGAGATAACTGTGGTTCTCCCTACTGTATGCAAACATTAAATATAGAAGAGACCAAAGTTTTGCTAGGCTCAGACTGAACCGTGTTGTGAAATTCCTGGTTTCCAGGCATTTTTTGCACAGTGCTTAATATTTAAATCACACATAACAATTGTTATTCAGAGTTGAATTTTATGTACAGAAGAAGATTATTCTCTTCATTTTAAATGGTAATTGACTACTGAGAAGGTTTTAGGGGTCCAATCCTGCAGTAAAGCCCATGCAGCATTCAATTGAAGCCAGTGGGGATCCGTATGGATTCAAAGATCTGCCCATATGCATCTATCTAGATACTTCATATGGTCTCTGTAAGCATCATTTCTGCGCATACCACCATCGTTAACATATTTTTTCCTCACAAGGCTTCTGAAAGGTAGGGAAGTATGTCTGTCCCCATTTTACAGATGGGGAATTGAGGTCCAGAGAGACTAAGTCCAGGTTTGCACTAGAAACTGCTGTTGGTATAGTAATGTTGGATTTTTTTGTCACACTTCTATACTAACAAAAGCCTTAGTGTAGACACAGCTTGTACCAGCAAAAGCTGCTTTTGAAGGTATAGATTATTTTTCTTGCTGAACCAGTATAAACTATACTGGCAAAAGCCCTCCTTTGCTGGTATAAGCTGTATCTACATTAGGAAGGCTTGCTGGCATAGCTATGCAGGGGAACAGGAACTTAGGACTGGAAGGGAAATCCCGGGTCATTGAGTCCATACCCTCGCTATTGCAGGCAAAACTGTCATATAAACTCATTCATAAATTTTTCAAGCTCTTTCTTAAAACTAGTTAGGTTGTTTGCCCCTACAGTGCCTGTTGGAAAACTGTGCCAGAACCTCACCCCTCTGATGGTTAGGAAGCTGCTTCTAATTTACATCCTACATTTATTCATGGCCATTTTATACCCATTTGTTCTTTTACCAACACTGTCCTTTAGCTGAGAGAGCTCTTCTCCCTCCCCTGATGGGTTTATAGAGAGCAATGAAATCTTTCCCTCTCCTGCTTCCCCCCAACCTTACCCTTCGCTTTGCTAGGCTAAACAAGCCAAGCTATTTTAACCTCTTTTCATAAGATAGACCCTTCATTGTCTGCACTTTTCTAGCGTCAACCTGGCCCAAGTGATTTGTGCAACGTCACACAGAAAATCTGTGTGAAGCAAGGAATTGCTTGTGGGTCTTCTCCTGCAAACACCTAAGCACAGATATAATTTTACTCATGTGAGTAATCAGACTGAAGTCAATGGGTTTGCTGCAGTAAGTGTTTTCAGGATTGGGACCTGAGTTATCACTGTAAATTACAACTGGCTGTTACAGTGACACTCCTGGTTAAACAAAGGTGTTATTTTACTGACTGACATTAATGGTCACTTACTTAGAAATGAATTTGGTATAACTTCTTACTGAGCACTTTCTTCAAGAAGATAGTTGTAAACCAACATTCCTATGGGCAAAACATCTAATGACTGTACGTCCCTCCCAATCTCTTCCCTTCAGTGTCCCCTCTCCCTTCACTTTTATTTCTACTACCTTGTTTCCTCCTAATTAAACTCATTCTGCTTGAGTTATTCCTTTTTCTCCCATACTGTTGGTACGTCTACACTGCAGTTGCGTGTGTAGTTATAGCATTTGTTGACATACCCAAGCTGCCTTATTCTGTCTAGCTTCTGTACTGGTAGCTGTGAAGTTGTGACAGCATAGCCGTCAGCACGACCTAGCTACCCCAATTATTACCCAGTTGTACAGCCCATAATGAAGCTGTACTGCCTCAGCTCCACTTCTGTTGGTACATGAGCTAGCTACATTAAAGCTGGCTCACGTATGTCTACACATGCAGCAATCACACTCATTGATTGCATTGTAGGCACACTGTGTGTCTGTCTTGTTGATTTTTAAATTGTAGGCTTTTCAGGGCAGAGACTGCCTACTACTTTGTGTTTGTATAAGACCTACCCCAATGGAACCCCATTTATAGTTGGTCCTTAGGCAAGATTGTAATAAACAATACTATTGATATTTTTGGAGAGAACTTTGATAAATTAGTCACATTCATTCCAAACCCTTTGTTAAATGATTGCTGCTGTTTATTTCTAAAATTATATTTTTACGTTATCATACTTTATCTGCATAGAGGAAAATATCTTTTAAATTACTCTTATTTCCACTGAACTCTGTTGCCTGAAAGCTTGCTTCATAAATTATTTTAGCTTCCTGAGTTCTACCTGTGTAATACAGCAAATGGCATTTGTCAATCTGTAGTTTTTAACAGCTGCCCGTGGTCTTAGACAATAGCTCTTAGTGATCATAAAAAAAGCACTGTTTAATAGTCAATAACCACAACAAATTTGGTACCTGTATGACATGCCAGTTCATGCATATTGCTTTTTCTGCAGATGAAAAACTAAGATAATTCCTATCGGTATTAACATTGTGAGGTTTCAGTCTGTTTACCAAAAAAAAAAAGATGATCTACACCACCTGGTGCTGCTTGCTGTTCTTTGTCTGTATGAGCAAAGATATCTTTGAAAATTTTAATTGTTCTCCCCTGAGTCTCTATTTTTCTCTCACACTTAAGTATTGTTTTTTTAAAATTTAGTTTTAAAATACAGCAAACTAAAATTTTCTCTAGTAGTTCTGAACTACAGTCCATTACTCAGGGCCGGTGCAAGGAAGTTTCACGCTCTAGGCAAACTTCCACCTTGCGCCCCTCACCCCCAGCCCTGCGGCAGCTCCCCCCCCCCCCCCCCCCCTGAGGCGCCCCCCCCCCCCGCCCCCCCCCCCCCCCCCCAGGAGCCGTGCGGCAGCTCCCCACCCCAGCTCACCTCTGCTCTGCCTCCTCCCCAAGCACGCCGCCTCCACTCTAATTCTCCTCCCTTCCCAGACTTGCAGCGCCAAACAGTTATTGGCGCCGCAAGCCTGGGAGGCGGGAGAAGTGGAGCAGTGACGGCGTGCTCAAGGATGGGGCATAGCAGAGGTGAGCTGGGGTGGGGAGCCCTGCGGCAGCTTGCCTCCCCGAGGCGCCCCCCCCCCCCCCGCCTGCTCCCCACCCCATTTCACCTCTGCTCCGCCTCCTCCCCGAGCACGCCGTCGCTGCTCCACTTCTCCCGCCTCCCAGGCTTGTAGTGCCCAACAGCTGATTGGCACCGCAAGCCTGGGAGGCGGGAGAAGTGGAACGGCCGCTGTGCTGGGAGAGGGAGTCTGAGCCGCACGTGTCAGCTTGCTGCCGTCAGCCCAGCCTAGGAACGCTGTAAAAAAAAAATTGGGGGCTCCGCTTTTTGGCGCCCCCAAATCTTGGCGCCCTAGGCAACCGCCTAGTTTGCCTTAATGGTCGCACCGGTCCTGCCATTACTGCAACTCTAAGTTAATATATTTTTAAAATAGATACGTGAAAGTTAATTGTGTGCTATTCTGCTATTATAAGGCAGTTATTGGTTGGGCATAAGAGTTAACTATAACTGTAGAATATATAGACAGGCAGAGCCTGCTTTTGCTCCTATTGAAGTCAGTGGGAGTATGAGTATTGCCTTTATTGTAAAGTGCAGTGGATTAAAGAGCAAGAAATTTAAACTTTGCTTTCTCAAGGCTAAGTTCTGAAAATTTAAGATGTATTAAAGCCCCTATTAAGTTCAAATAAATCTGACCTCCAAGGGAGTTTAATCTCTGTATGCATGAAGGTGTAGTTTTCAGTGAATAAAAGGTGAAATAGTCTAATGCCTTTCATGTGTTCCTTCATCATGTTATAGTGGTTTCCCCAAACTAGGCACTGATCCTACAAAGACAAGTAAATTGGTGGACACATGTGCCTGTTCAATGGGGTTCAACATGGACAGACCTCTTTGCAGGATCAGGGCCTTGGAGGACATATATTTTGTGTTTTGGTGGATGGTCCTATTAAATTATTTTCCATATTTTTAATTTTTTAAAATTATTTTATGTTGTCTTTCAAAAACTTACAAGACTTTGAATTTTTACATTACGTGGTACATGCACACACAGGAGACAGTAGATGAGCATTGGCCTACTTTTAATGTGACAATATCGATCTATTGTAGGTATTCCTATATAAGTACTGGTCTTGAACAAGATCCTGTCTGTTCAGTCAAAATTGTCATTTCCCACTTGGATACACAGAAAAACTTGAGCTCTTACATTACACACTAACCATAGTTTCAGCAAACTTGAAAACTTGTAAGATTTAGTGTTCTGTGTAAAAGGTATTCAGCTCCAGGTAATGATCGTCTCAGAAATTCTTTCCATATGCTGTGTGTGTTTGTGTTTTGAGTGTGCATAGGATTGAAATAAGAAATGCTATTACAGTACAAAATCAAAAGTGACTTCACATTTCTTCAAGTTTCCATAGCTAGCTTTTTTTTTTTGACTAGTAATATTATTGTGATATATCAAATGTATTGATTTTTGTGGGTCAATACAAAGTCAGATACATCAGGTTTCTAAGGTGGAAAAATGAGGAAAAGTGGAAAAAAGAAAGTTCTTTTATTATCCCCAGAATTTTATGCAACAGTTAAGATTTAGATTCAGATTCAATTTCTTACATTGGATGTGAGTGAGCCATGCCATTTCCATGCTGAAGACAGAGAGAAATATTACAAACCTAGATTATGAGGTCAAGTAGATGAATGCCAGTCCAAGAAGCTTATTTGAATCTGCATTAATAATCCTGCTACAGGGTTAGAACTATATTTTTCAAGCTCTACATGCAGCAATTGGGTATATGGGGAATGCAGAGAGCAAGTGAATATTGAAATAGTTTATTCTGCCTTGAATTGCCTCCCTCCTGACAGGTGGCCACACACCCTTCATTCACAAGACTGGTTTCATACAAGAGGAGAAGTCAGGGTGGGGCTGGAGAAAAATAAGCACATTTTCCTTTTCGGGTCCATGTCCTGATCACCCTCCCCATGGGACTACTTTCACGATTTCAGTGGGACCACTTGCATGCACAGGACAAGCAGGATTGGGCCCTAAATAGCATGACCTATGTAAGAGCAGGACTATATAGGTTGTAAAAAGGCCATTTGCATCTAGAACCTCAGACATCCTGGGTGCATGCAAAATTCATACCATGGGTATTTAAAATGTGGTGTTTTTTTTTTTTTTTAAGAGTTCTGAAGAAAACTTTTAAATGAGTAACTATATAGGGCTTAATCCTACAGATCTTTCTAAGGTGAACCTACCATCGACTCATTAACCTATTGACAGTAGGAAAACAAATTAGACTGAAATTCACATACCTATTGCAGAGGGTCCAATACTTGAGCACTTAAGACCAAATCGTCACCCCAGGAGCCACGCTGAGTAACTGGCCGTGCACTGCGGAAGTCAAAAAGGGCAAGGGGGAAAGGAAGCCGCCTTCTTAAGTTACAGAGCAAGAACATAGCTATTAGGCTGGAGGGGCTTTCACTCGCAGTTTATATCTCTCCAGGCCTGCACAAGAACCCCTTTATCTTTGTTTTGTTTCCAAAATAACCTCCAGGTAATCCCCATCGAGTAGAAGAGTACGGTATTTTCTGTTTGTGGGGCCCTCTGCCTCTGTAGAGGTGGGACTAGGATTTGCCTCTTCACACAGAACTTCAAGGGGACTTCTGTGGTGTAGAAGGCTTTGCATGGTTCTTATATGCTGGAACAATATTTTGTTTACAAAGTTGGCCCCAGGAACTTGAAAATATCTGTTAGAGCAGATAAGTTCAAATACTATTTCTTTGCCTCTTTCTGGTAGCTTCCCATTTTAAGGTACTGCAGGGGGCAAGCGACTTTGATAATTAATAAGGAGAAGGAGCATTTAAGCAAACTAAATTGCTGTTGAATAGTATTATTCTACTGTATGAAAGTCCTTTTATTAGCTTTGTTTGGCATTTAAAAGCTTTCATGGATGTGATGAGGAAAAATAATAATTATTCTTATAAATTTTCATACTGGTAAAATGTGTGAATTTAATCCCTGAAACAGTATCTGGGCCTGATCACTGAAGTCAATGGAAGTCTTTCCATTGATTACACTAGGTTTTGCACCATGCCCCATCTGCTGTAAATCGGTTTAAGTTTACAGTACTGTATTTAGCATGTACTTTATACTTCTCATAATTAACTCTTCTTTCATATTGCACTGACAGAGTTAGACAGGAATGTGAGTAGCTGCCTTCAAGTGCATTGCCGGAGATGCCTTTAAGTTTTCTGCCAAGAGGTAGCTATAATTTGATGACAAACGCTTTCTCACTTTTAGAAGACCTATGTCATTTCTCAGTCCATGTAGTAACCATAAAACCTGTGCTGTCTCAAACTCTGCACCTTTTCACTTTAATCATGCAGTTCTTTTATGCTCCACTAAGCTGTATCGAATAATGTTCATGAATATATGATAGTAAAAAGAATAATGCTGATGGTGACTGATGATGATAAATTACAGTATTTATCCATTAGGAAGGACATTGGATGACCTACAGAATCGACGGCTGAAGCTAGAAAACCTTTCCTAATTGTTCTTAACGCTGTTAGGAACTTGAACATAACTTATTATATAGAGATTCTGTACAAAGGGAGTGATTCAAAACCAAGATAAAAGCCCTCTGACACTTTGAGACTGTTGTATAAGATAATCAATTAGTAAGTATAAAATTGCAAAGTGATTTAAAAAAATAGAAATTACTTTAATAGAGCTGTTGGAACATACGGTCTCATAGTGGACATGTTTTGTGGAGATATAGCTGATTTTTTTTTTTTTTTTTTTTTTTTGTGGCATGGCAGGGATGGAAGGGGAGAGAGAGCAAACATGGCAGACTTGTTCTATAGCTTAGTGGTTAGGGCCTTAGGCTAGGATGTGGGAACCCTAGGTTCAAATGACTGCTGTACCTGAACGAGAATGGGTTGGGATAAAAAAAACTGCTCTGAATCAGGCAGAGGAGCAGGGACTTGAATGTGGGTCTCCTACATCCCAAGCCAGACATGCTGAAAAGCTTAATCTTTGTGCCAAAATGGACATTTTGACACACTTCAGTTTTTGTGCATTTAAGATATTTTGGTATTGTTCCAATGCAGAACAAAACCAAACTTCAAAACCTCAAAAGTTGCAGTGACACGGAATTGTCATCCTCTAGCCATCTCTACCCTTTAAAGATTTTGGAGAGTGTCTAGGGTAATATTTGAAATTCACATTCATTTGAAAAGGAAAAATGTTCTGTAGACTCCCTGAAAAGGAGTTAGGTAAAGGTTAAGACAGATTCTTCTGCACTATGGGTGTGATTTCCAAATACTAGAGGGGAAAATGTGAAGCTTGTTTTATTGTATAAGTTAAATGCTGAATGAATACAGAGAACTAAACCAAGCAAACATCACTAATAGGACTGATCATAAATTCTGGGTCTGATCCTGCATTTGTATATGTTCCCCTCATCTCCGGACTATACAGTGAATGCTGAGTCCCGCTGTCTCCTTTCTGTCTTGAGCACCCCATTGATTGACCAGGCTAGTGAACTGACATACACGGGGAAAGAGGCTTTCAGGATTTTGGCTTAAGTAAAATCTAATCTAAGGACTGACTAGAGTGAGCTTTTTGAATGTTGAGCTTCTCTCTTTCTCTGTACAGCAGGATGTGGGGTGGGGGGGAGGGAAGTAATCTTGAGGGCATAGGAGCTGAATCTCATGCCCACAACTAATTCTGCTGGAGGGCGGAGTAGGCGAAGTGACTACTGTAAATACATCTAAAAAAACACAAAAATCTAGGATGGCTTTAATAATAGAAGTATAGTCCAAGTAGGTATGTTTTCTGGATAGGAATTAGCTTGCAAGATTGCCTGCTCTTTCTTGGAAGAAATGTGCAATATCCCACAGTGTGAAAAGCAACAACATAAAAATCCTGCTGGAATGTTTGTACTAAAGGCCTTCTTGCTCCAAGGCATAGATGATTGTATAGGGTAATTAGATGCTGTCAAGCATAAATATAAATTTAAATCTAGTCACGGTAATAGACTTTACAAAGTCAAAAATTCTGAAATAAGGGGATGGCTATACAAGGAAATTAGTTGTAAAATATGCTTTTTATTTTTTTATCCAAACTCTATTGCAGGGTTTTGGTGCATTGTTAGGCAGATGCTGTGTTCTACTCCTGATGTGACTGTATTTCATAGTGGTTGAAGTTCCTGTATAGAAGCCCACCGTTAATACTCTTAGTCCCAATGAAAGCAGTGGGACTAATTACATGACTAATTGGTACTGGTTCAAGCACATATTTACACTACAATATTTTTTGTAGTTTGTCAATTTGTTAAAAGTTCTTTGGGGTCCCACAGGATGGAAGGCGATTTGATAAATGCAAATTGTAATCAGACTTTTTGTGAAAATGGTTTGTCCCATGTATTATCATTCTGGAGATTCTGTGAGTTTATTTGTAAAAATTCAGTATGTGGCAAATTTGAAAGTGTGGTATCAAACTGTGAACATCATGGAAATATTTTGCATAACTAAGTGCTCAGAATTCTGAGCGGGGACTTCACGATCTGACTATAAACTAGTTTATTTAAAATCAACAGTAATTGGTTTCAGAATGGAGTTCTTGTTCTATTTTTATTTTTCATATATTAATGAAAACAAAACAGGAAGAATCCTCTGCATGTAATTCTGAAAAATAATACAGCAACTTTAAACATAACTTTAAATCTAGGCATGTTTATAACTAGGGTAGTTCCATTGAAACTTTTTTTTTCTGTTGCCCCACACTTTGGACAAATATAGACATTTTTCTCTAAAACAGTTTTCCAAGTTTGTTGTGTCAAGTAAACATCCACCAATGCATTTCACGGAACACAATCCCCTCAGATTTGGTTCCAAATTATGCATGTGAGTAACATTGCGGAGACAAGAGAGGACCCATTCAGCTTGATAGGACCACCAACAGACTTAAACTTGCAAAAGCAGGGCTTTAGATTTTTATAAAACAATCTTTCACAACAGGTAAGACCAATAGGAAAGTTTCTGTTGTTCTTATTCTAATAGGAACAGTTATTTAAAACAAACTCTCCCTTAGAGTATTTGGAATCCAATCACTGCAGAATTATGAACCAGAAAGTGAATCTGATTTAATTGACTTTATTTTTTGTCCACCCTGAGAGAAAATTACAAAGTAAGACTTTGATTCTACCCATGAGCTCCATACAAGGAGATTCCTGTACCTCTGCAAATCTCAATGCAGAATTGGGACCTAAATAAACAATATAATAGCAAAATGTTGATTGGAAGTGTGTTTAATTATGTCAGTTTTAAAGTTAGTTGTTGAGGAGATGTATTTGTTTAAAATATGATTCTTATTGGCTGTGTCCCTTTAAGTTGAGGTATTATAGATCAGTTCTCTGGCTAGCTGTTTAAAAATAACATTGACTTAATTATTTTTTGTAATTCGTTAAAATAAAGAATGCTTTATTTTATAGTGTCCCACAGAGAGCCTAACAAAGACACGGTTATACCTCCAAAAACCGAATGCAATGAAAATCTTGTGTTTGTTTTTTACTTTTGAAACTTACATATCAAAATATCTACTGCTAATAATAATGGGGTGGGGAGAAAGGAAAAGAAGAAATTACTTTACAAAATTAAATACTCTTGTTCTGGAACATAGAATTTATAAATGGTCAGCTAATCTTGAAAATTACATGGTTTGGGAAATATTTTGATGGGAGATAGAAGAGATGCAAAATTCTGTAAATCACAGCTTAAACATAGAGTAGCAGCACAAAACCACAAGATTCCTAGATCAGCCAGGAAATTGGAATAAAAAGTTAAATGGAACTAGGGAATTGAGCTCTGGTCCTGTAAAAATGTATACATATGCATAATTCTAGTCATGTGATTTGTCCCATTAAACTCAGTGGCACTACTCCTGGGCTTAAATTTAAATATTTGCATAGGCCTGTGATTCAGTTTTCCTAATGCCCAGTTTCCTTTAAAACAAAAGTTAGGTGCCTGTGTCTGTAGTTATTTTCACTGCATATGCGGGAAGAGGTGAATAGAGCTGGGAGAAATTTTTTGGACAAAACTTTTTTCTCTGAAAAATGCTATTTCGTGTTGACCAAAACATTTAGCAAATTTGTGTCTAATTCAACACCTTCTTTTAGCCAGAAATAGAACAAGCAAACAGAAGATGTGAAACATCATTGTTTCCTTTCAAAAAGATCAAAACAAAATGTTTCAATTTTTTGATTCAGAGTGACTTTTAGTTTCAGATTTTTATTTAAAAACAAAACCAAAATGAAACATTTCATGTTGGGTCAAACAATATTTTTGTTTGACCTGAAATGAAACTTTGGTTTGTTGAACAATTTTCACTTTGGCTTGACCCAAAACAAATGCTTTTTTTATTATTATTATTTTCGATGCAGCCAATGATCTGAAAAATGAGATACTCTCATATCTCTAGTGGAGAGTAATAAAGGAATATCTTTCCTGATTTGCAGCACCGTCTACAGGCTTCAGCTAGGATTCACTTTATCCAGAATCCTGCCAAGTAAGGCCCTGATCCTGCAATCTGCTGACTGTGTGGATTCCTTCCTTGTGCAGAACCTCAATGAAGCCATTTGAGATTTTCATGGGTGCATGGTTCTGCCTGAATGGATCAGGTGGTAGAATCAGGGCCTGCCTGTATTTGGTAAAGGAATGATGTTGCCTGTGGTTGAATTGATGAGATTCCCCCCCCCCTTCTTTACAGCATACTCCCCAATTCCCACAGCACTGTTATGTTTGTAAAACTGTCATTCTCAGATGACATATTATCATGAAATGTGCATGTCACAGCTCTCAACAGAAATTCCACCTCTCTAAAGCAGATAGCTTCAATTGAAGTTAACTGATCTTTTATGCAAAATATAGTGATTTCAGGATTCTTCTTGTTCCCTGGAAGTGAGTATAATTACCAGGTTATATCTTACATTTTCCAAGGGGGAAAAAAGTTAAGCTAATTTGTCAGTCTTCTCCCAGTAAGAAATTTTTATTGCAGAAAAAGTTTAGATGTCAGGAAAAAAAATTAGTCACAGGCAGTCACTCTATTTCATTTCTTGTGGAGTCTGCTTTTAGGTGTATATTGACGGGGGAATATTCCTGTTTTGTCCCCTGTCACAGGAGATGGGAAAGAAGACTACTTTACATCTTAAGCAGAGCTGCAGACATCAAGACCTTAATGATCTGCCTGTATTATGGGAAAGCTGGTGAGAGTAGGTGGGGAAAAAAAGAGCACAGAGTGTAGGCTGTAATGGGTATTTAAGCCCTGATCCTGGAAACTGATTCAGGTGGCTGGATCCCCGTCTGCATGCATTGCTATAGGAACCTGAACTTGTTTTTCTCCTGACTTTGCTACATTTACATTTGTAAACTTAACATTTCAGTAATGTCATGTTTTGCCTTTAATAACTTTAAATATCGGTATCTTGCCACAAGAGTTCAGGGCTGCCCAGAGGATTCAGGGGGCCAGGGGCAAAGCAATTTTGGGGACCCCTTCCATAAAAAAAGTTGCAATACTATAGAATATTATATTCTCTTGGGGGCCCCTGTGGGGCCCGGGGCAAATTGCTCCACTTGCCCCCTTCCTCCCCCCCGGGCGGCCCTGCAAGAGTTTGGAAGGGAGAGTTCCTTGCCTCTAGCTCTTCTCCTATATAGCATGATGCAAAGTTGCTTATTCAGGAAAAACAAGAGTTGAACAACTTCAGAGGATATAATTTACTACACCTTTTGAGCAACATTGACTTGTGTGCCAGCACATGGTACATCTTTTATTTATTTACTTTCCTGTTCAATAAAAAATGTGTTTGCCATGGTAACCTTGTATATCATGGCACATATGCTGAGATAAAGAACACCTCCTGAAAGAAACAAGCACAGAGTAATATATCATGTCAACATGGGAATATTTTTCAGTGTATAAAGAAAGAAAAATATTCTTCATGCTAAAATGTCAATTTCATTGAGGTTTTTCATTTTTTTTTTAATTTTTAGATTTAAAAACACTAAATAGAGAATTATTTTTTTCTTCAGTGTTTTTTCTTTCAGTCAGACTGCTCTTATTAAATGGATTTTCTATATCTAGGAAACCTATCAAATATATTTGCCATAAATCTTATATCATTTCTGAATGGGTGTCCTTTCCTTTGTGAAATATCAGATATTCCAGTGGTATGTCAACCTTTGCTATTAATTGAACTCATATTTGCCAGCCTGGTTAGACTGTCTCCAACTTTTGATTCTTATGAAGTGGTGCCTATTATTGGATTTTCCTGTCTCTTCCTTCTAAAGGGTCACTGCCAAGATAAAAAATGACAATGTTAAGCAAACAACTGTCCTTACCTACTTGTCTGCCACTACTACTACCTTATAAAATACTAAAACAGAAAGAAATCGAACAGTCCCCTTTGCGCTTCATTATTTGTGCTGTTTCTTTACATTATGCAAAATCTGGTTGATCTTACATGGGCAATGAAAATCATTGAAGGGCCTGATGATTCACACACTTAATCATGTGCTTTACTTAAAGTGAGTGAAGAATCCAATTGACGTCAACGGGACTAATGAAATACTTAATTTTTGTTGTTGGTGGTGCCTTGAATCTTAGCCTTAAAAGAGGACTGTCAAATCTATTTTTATTATGTCAAAGGAAATTTTTCTTACATTTTTCAGGGGGCAAGTCTTTGGGCAAGTCTCTTTTGTCCAAACAGTTGTGGCATTCGTAATTAAAATGGTGTCAGTTATCTTAGTTCATGTGAATCCTAATTGTGAGACTATATACAAGAACAGTTCAGTATGAGATGGAAACCCAGCGAGAGAATGGATGTAAACAAGGATAAGAAAACATTTAGAAGAGTCTTAGTATAGGTTTTTAAATTGTGCCATATTATGCTATATAGTAATTAAGAAATATAAAAAAAATTTGTTTAGGCAGAGGAGTTTAACACCAATGATTGTGACTAGGTTTTCAATACTTATACTTGGGCTGATATACCTGAAAAGAGCACCATTATTTGTCCAGTGAAAAAGGATGATAGGCCTGGGAATCACCAGCATGAGTTCTATTCTTGGCTCTAATACAGAATTCCTGTTTGACTTTGGAAAAGTCTCTGAGGCCAGTATTTTCCAAAGTGCCCACTTGAGTGCCTCATTTTCTGCTGGCAAACTCAAGGCGCCAAAGTATCTAGAATTGGGCACCAAAACACTGTGACTTGAAAATTTAGTCTCTAATTTCTCCTAGTCTCAGTTTCCCATCCATTAAATAAAGATCAATACCTTGCTATCTTGCAGGGAGGGGTGTTCTGATGCTAAATTTATTGGTGTTTGTGCAGTGCTTTAAGATTCTTTAATGAAAGGTGCTATAGAAGTGCTAAATATATTATGATCATAATACCAAAAGCATGCAAGAAAGGTAGAAGTTTTTGTTTTGTTTTTTACAGTTATTCCATGCTGACTGCCTGAAGAAAAGTATAGGTTTCTGCTGTACAGACTGAATTTTGGGACAATATTAAATCTAGTGATTCACAGTGTCTGCCATAAAGGCAGAGTTTTCACTATTGCAGTATCATGCTCTGGTAGTGCTGTGTTAAACAGACATAGTAGTAGCTCACTCTGTGACTGTACAGCAACTGCAGTGTGGGGGCGGGGGGTGTTGTCAGTCAGTATGACAAAGATTTCTGTTTGGTGCAGTCCAGAGAATGTGGTGGTGTTCTGCAGCATGTACTTTCAAACAACAGCTTTATGCTTGATCCTGCAAATATATATGTGCATGAGTAACTTTACATCTAAGTAGTCCCATTGTTTTGAATGGAAACTACTCCCAGGCATAAAGTTTCTGACATGCATGAGCATTTGCAAGATTGGGCCTGAAACTTTGTGCCACAGAAAAAGCTGTGAAGGACATTTTAAATACTTTATTATTTCATTCATCTCCTTTTAAAGAAATATGAGTAGTCTTCCTCTTTTCTGTGCTGCCTCCCTCATCCCTTGTTCTGGGAAAGCAGCTACTATTAAATCATAAGTAATAGTAACATGGTTTTAATCATTAAATCCTATCCACTAGCCCAATTCTGCAAACCCTTACTACAGAGCATAGTAATTAGTCCTACTGACTGCCTATATGGCCGGTTTTGGGACCCAAAATGGTTGTGTTGTTTTCAGTGGAACTTCTATTTGGTCTTACCTATGCAGGCATCGTTGGTGAAGATTGAAGGTTCCTGGGCCTATTCCTGCTGTCACAGAAATTAATAGCAAAAATGTCCAATGGCTTCAGTGGGAGCAGAATCGGACCCCAACCACTTACTTATAGTTCATTTTTCTATATTCATTGAGGATCTGATCCACAGATCATTGATATCAATAGTATCTTCCCTATAGTCTTCCCACTGGCTTAAATGATGCCACTTTATTGAGCACTGCATATCTTTGTAAGTATCAACTTTTCTTTTTCAACAATCTATTAAAATACACATTTAAAATCAATTAAAAAATACATAAGGCACTTGAGATAACTTCTTTAAAGTAAAATTAATCTTTAAGTATACTTTAACTATAAAGTCAACATTTAAATGCTTATCTAATCTTTAAAGTAAATTTAGCCAGAGGTGGTGGAATTATGGATATGAGGTTAAAATTTCTTATTTGTGAACAGGGAAGAGCAGGATCAGAGTAGTTCAGAAACTGTAATGCTCTCCTTTTGTTATGATTTACTAAAGTTTTCCTTAAAAACAATATTGGTGAGACAGGGAAGTTTTGACAACATAAAAACTGAAATATTTTTTTCAGATATTTTAATAATTTTATCTCCGTCTGTCTTCCCAAATAGAATCCATCATCTTGGTATCAGAGTATCTAAATAATGTAAGTGTAAAGAACATACATACAGAAGCCATGACCTTTGAGAGAGAGGATGGGGACAGGTATTTGTACCTGATGGTATGGGCCCTCTCTGAGGGTTTGAAACACCAATTGCACTACCTCCTCTCTCCACTGTTGAATATCAGAGCTAACTTTGATTCCATTAGGAGTCTAGTTACAGGCTGCTGAGCTGAATTCACTTTGGGCCAATGGTGCACTAGCATTTGGGGGAGGGATAGCTCAGTGGTTTGAGCATTGGCTTGCTAAACCCAGGGTTGTGAGTTCAATCCTTGAAGGGGCCACTTAGGGATCTGGGGCAAAATCAGTACTTGGTCCTGCTAGTGAAGGCAGGGGGCTGGACTCAATGACCTTTCAAGGTCCCTTCCAGGTCTAGGAGATAGGATAGGATTTAATGAGGGTCATGCCTACTTTATTACACTAATAACATACTATACATGTATCAGAGGGGTAGCCGTGTTAGTCTGAATCTGTAAAAAGCAACAGAGGGTTCTGTGGCACCTTAAAGACTAACAGAAGTATTGGAGCATAAGCTTTTGTGAGTGAATGTCCACTTCATCAGAGGCAAGTAATGGAAATTTCCAGAGGCAGGTATAAATCAGTATGGAGATAATGAGGTTAGTTCAATCAGGGAGGGTGAGGTGCTGTGCTAGCAGTTGAGGTGTGAACACCAAGGGAGGAGAAACTGCTTCTGTAGTTGGATAGCCATTCACAGTCTTTGTTTAATCCTGATCTGATGGTGTCAAATTTGCAAATGAACTGGAGCTCGGCAGTTTCTCTTTGGAGTCTGGTCCTGAAGTTTTTTTGCTGTAAGATGGCTACCTTTACATCTGCTATTGTGTGGCCAGGGAGGTTGCAGTGTTCTCCTACAGGTTTTTGTATATTGCCATTCCTGATATCTGACTTGTGTCCATTTATCCTCTTGCGTAGTGACTGTCCAGTTTGGCCAATGTATATAGCAGAGGGGCATTGCTGGCACATGATGGCATATATAACATTGGTGGACGTGCAGGTGAATGAGCCGGTGATGTTGTAGCTGATCTGGTTAGGTCTTGTGATGGTGTTGCCGGTGTAGATATGTGGGCAGAGTTGGCATGGAGGTTTGTTGCATGGGTTGGTTCCTGAGTTGGAGTTGTTATGGTGCGGTGCATGGTTGCTGGTGAGAATATGCTTAAGGTTGGCGGGTTATCTGTGGGTGAGTACTGGCCTGCCTCCCAAGGTCTGTGAAAGTGGGGGATCATTGTCCAGGATGGGTTGTAGATCACTGATGATGCTTTGTGATCTGAGGAAAGTGGCCTGTAGAATTAGGTATTCCCACTAAGAAACTGCACCATCTACTCAGGACACTCCCTACACTAATACAGGAACAAATCAACATACCCTTAGAGCCCCGACCAGGGTTATTCTATCTACTACCCAAAATCCACAAACCTGCAAATCCTGGATGCCCCATCATCTCGGGCATCGGCACTCTCACTGAAGGACTGTCTGGATATGTGGACTCCCTACTCAGACCCTACGCCACCAGTACTCCCAGCTATCTCCGTGACACCACTGATTTCCTGAGAAAACTACAATGCATTAGTGACCTCCCAGAAAACACCATCCTAGCCACCATGGATGTAGGGGCTGTCTACACAAACATCCCACCCACGGATGGAATACAAGCTGTGAGGAACAGTATCCCTGATGATGACACAGTACAACTTGTTGCTGAGCTCTGTGACTTTATTCTCACGCACAATTATTTCAAATTTGGTGACAATATATACCTCCAGACCAGTGGCACCGCCATGGGCACCCACGTGGCCCCACAATATGCCAACATTTTTATGGCTGACCTGGAACAACGCTTCCTCAGCTCTCATCCACTCATGCCCCTTCTCTACCTACGCTACATTGATGACATCTTCATCATCTGGACCCATGGGAAGGAGACCCTGGAAGAATTCCACCATGATTTCAACAGCTTCCATCCAACCATCAACCTCAGTCTGGACCAATCTATACAGGAGGTGCACTTCGTAGACATCACAGTACAAATAAGTGATGGCCACGTTAACACCACCCTATACCGAAAACCCACTGACCGCTACGCCTATCTTCATGCCTCCAGCTTCCACCCTGGACACACCACACAATCCATCGTCTACAGCCAAGCGCTGAGGTACAACTGCATCTGCTCCAACTCCTCAGACAGAGACCAACACCTACAAGATCTTCACCAAGCATTCTCAAAACTACGATACCCACACAAGGAAATAAAGAAACAAATAACAGAGCCAGACGTATACCCAGAAGCCTCCTGCTACAAGATAGGCCCAAAAAAGAAACCAACAGAACTCCACTGGCCATCACCTACAGTCCTCAACTTAAACCTCTCCAACGCATCATCAGTGATCTACAACCCATCCTGGACAACGATCCCTCACTTTCACAGACCTTGGGAGGCAGGCCAGTCCTCGCCCACAGATAACCCGCCAACCTTAAGCATATTCTCACCAGCAACCATGCACCGCACCATAACAACTCCAACTCAGGAACCAACCCATGCAACAAACCTCGATGCCAACTCTGCCCACATATCTACACCAGCAACACCATCACAAGACCTAACCAGATCAGCTACAACATCACCGGCTCATTCACCTGCACGTCCACCAATGTTATATATGCCATCATGTGCCAGCAATGCCCCTCTGCTATATACATTGGCCAAACTGGACAGTCACTACGCAAGAGGATAAATGGACACAAGTCAGATATCAGGAATGGCAATATACAAAAACCTGTAGGAGAACACTTCAACCTCCCTGGCCACACAATAGCAGATGTAAAGGTAGCCATCTTACAGCAAAAAAACTTCAGGACCAGACTCCAAAGAGAAACTGCCGAGCTCCAGTTTATTTGCAAATTTGACACCATCAGATCAGGATTAAACAAAGACTGTGAATGGCTATCCAACTACAGAAGCAGTTTCTCCTCCCTTGGTGTTCACACCTCAACTGCTAGCACAGCACCTCACCCTCCCTGATTGAACTAACCTCATTATCTCCATACTGATTTATACCTGCCTCTGGAAATTTCCATTACTTGCATCTGATGAAGTGGGCATTCACCCTCGAAAGCTTATGCTCCAATACTTCTGTTAGTCTTTAAGGTGCCACAGTACCCTCTATACCATACATGGAAAAAGTTCATTGAAAATGCAATGGGAGACATTTTTTTCAAACCTTGAATCAGACACGTAGACCTTATGTGAAGTGTCTCATTGGGGGTGAACTCAGGTCTGGAATAAGTTGTCTTGCACCAAAGGAGAAAACAGTCCACTGACTTAATTGGGACTACTTGTATGAACAAGTGTTTGCAGGGGCAAGTCAAGTCCATGATTTGTATCCTTCACTATTACCTCTACCATACTAAGAAAATATATAGTCAGACTAAATATTCTAGTAATCTATCTGATGCCATTGCACTATTGCAATAGAATAAGGCTGATATACTTATATCATTTGAGGATGATGAAAAACTTTCCAGTCTTCTAGAATAACTGAGGAGGCTGTTAGATAACATCTACTAGGGATATACATTTTTAATCATGAGGCCCAAATCACTTTCATCCAAGAGTCCAAAAAGAGTTGGCTGAGGAAATATATGGCCTGCTGGTGTTAATTATTAATAAATATTGAATACTGGAGAAAGTCCGGAAGATAAAACTGCAGGCTAGTTAGCCTAACATCAATCCTGAATAAAATAATATTAGTCTCATTTGATAAAAAAAAATTAAAGATAGCAAGGGAATTAATGCTAGTTAACATGGTTTTGTGAAAAATAGGCCTTCACAAAGCAACCTGATTTCATTCTTCGATGAAATTACAAGTGTGGCTGGTGAAGATAACTGTGTAGGTGTGATATACTTAAACTTTTGTAAGGCATTTGACTTAGTACTGCATGACATTCTGATTAAAAATATAACACTATACGTATCAATAGAGCTCATGTTAAATGGGCTGAAAACTGACTAAGTGATATTTCAAAAAGGGGTTGTCAATGAGGAACCATCATGGACTTGGAATGCTTCTAGTGGGGTTCTGCAGGAATTGGGATTAGGCCCAAAGTTATTGAACATCTTTATCAATGATCTGGAAGTAAATATAAAATTACTGCTGATAAAATTTGAGGATGACATAAAGACTGGCTGAATGAGATGCTTATGAGGACAGGACAGTCATACAGAGTGATGTCGATTATTTGGTAAATTGTGTCATCTCATGCAAAATACATTTTAATATAGCTAAATGCAAAGTTATACATCTGGGAACAAGGAATGCAGGCCATATCTACAAACAGTGACTCTGAAAAGGATTTAGGAGTCCTAGTGGACAAGCAACTTAACATGAGCCCCCAGTGTGATGCTGTAGCAAAAAGGGTCAATGTGATCCTTGGCTACATAAACACAGGAATAGGGTCCACAGTTTAAAAAGGGTGTTGAAAAATTGGAAGGGTATTAGAAAAATGATTTGAGGGTTGAAGAAAATGCCTTAAAGTGTGTGAGAGAGACATCTGTTGAGTTTTAACAAAAAGAAAATTGAGAGGTGACATAACAGTGTATAAATACCTTCCTGGGGAGAAAATACGGTGTACCGGAGGGCTATGTAATCTAAAGGAGAAAAGCATAACAAGAACCGATAGCTAGATGCCGAAGCCAGTCAAATTCAAGTAAGTTTAAGTGAGAATGATTAACCAATGGAACCAACTACCTAGGGAAGTAATCAATTTTTCATCTCTGCAAGTGTTCAAATCAAGATTGGATGCTTTTCTAATAAAGATCTGCTTTTTTAGCCAAATATAAGTCCCTTATAGAGTCATCTTGCTATTGTTGACATTTTATAAATGGACTTCTACAAAAAGTAGCTCTTTTTGTCTATCTTAACTCTTTTTTTTTCTTTTGCTTGATAGTGATAAAATCCATTCTTCCCTTTTTATTAGATGTTGTAAATCTTAGTCATAATAGTTTAAAGAATAGTAGGTTATTTTATGTATGATCTAAAGAGGAATAAGTTCTTCTAGAGGATTATATGTTTAGATGTGTGAAATTTTCCTGTCAGGAAGGTTTATGTTTAGAATTCTGCACAGCCTCAGTCTTGGGTCCAAGTGATGCAGATCTGGCTGTAGGGAAGCTTTGGGGATCTTGCACTTCCTCAGTGGTCCTCCATTAGCTAGTCCTATATCTGGGGTGCACTTATTATATTAAGTGCATGTTCTTGGTTAAGGACTTCCATGCTGGCTACCAGCATTCTCCAGAATTCTTGACTCTCTCTTAAAGAACGAAGAATTCCATTATAAAACGTCTAACTTACTATGTATCTATTGAGGAAATGACCTTTTTCTTCCCTTTCCCATCTGCTGTATATCACTTTGGCTATTTCAATACAAAAAATCCAATATGTCTACCTCATGAACAAGCAAAATGGTGATTCAAGTAAGGCCATTTGTTCCGTTTGTTTTGTGGCCTTAGCAGGTAACTCCTATGCATAGCCAAAAGTGTATGTCTCTTTAGCATAGCTGCTCCATGGGCCTAGTAGCTGTTGTGCATAAGGTATTCCCTGCCTTAGAGGTGGAATATTTTTGTTCCAACCAGGACCTTATTTCCATGCACTTGACATAGAAAGATTTGGAGTTGAGCATGTGTCAAAGCAAAAATGTTACTTTTGGGTCAAACCATACCCTGTTTTTGGAGATACACTCTTTCTGATGTGGATCTGATGAACAGCTAGCTTCTGTTTTAGTACATGGAAACATTTTTAGGAGGAACATTTGTGAAGTGAAATTGATTTAAGTCACTATTGCTACTAGGTATGTCTGATTCAGACCACAGATTTAGCCAGAGGATTTTGCCCTTAAGGACTTTCCTGAGGTTCTTGGTATACAAGAACCCATGCAGTGACATTAAAATATTCAGTAAGTGCTTTTCAAAGTAATTAAAGCTTCTAGGATTTAATCTATTATGTATGTAGATTAAAAATGAAAGTTGATTTAAATTATGACAAAGGGAAGTTCATTCAGAAACAGCAGACAGCGATGCCCCTTTTGTGGCTGGTAGAATGCTATTGAGCCTAGTTTTTAATACAGAACATTGAATTTATTATACTTGCACAATTTTCCCAAGTGACTGTGCAGAGTGTGTGTGTGTGTGTGTGTTTTTTTTTTTTTTTAAAGTGGGGTAGAATTTGATGCAGTAAGCCCCAGGGGTTCTTATTTAAAGCAGAACATTTCTTCTGTCAACTGATTTATGAACAATTTAAGAGTTTTTGTGTTTTTCCATGACCAAACAAGATGTACAAAACTCAAAAGGATCAAGAGGCTGATCAAAGTATCTATTTTCATGTTGGCAAATAATAGACCATGCCAAAATACTGTGTAGTAACTGCAGGTTTGTACAGCAACAGCAGAGAATAGTAGGTATGTGAAACATGTTACATAATTTATCAGTGCTTAAGCTTTTGCTACTTTGAACTACAGTAATTCACATTATATTTGTTTTTCAGTCATTTAGGTTTTCAGTGTGTAAACACTTTCAACTCTTTTTTTAAAAATTAACTGGGCCATCTTTTCTGGATTGAGTGCATCATTATTTGAATACATACTCCTGACATTCATCAGAAATAGGCAAATAATCCTGTTTAAGTTCTTACAGAAAATAGAAATTTTGTGTCTGTCTCATGTATTTGTATAAAATACACACACCGGTGATCCATATATTGATTTCACTAAGACTGGAAGTGCTTGTCCTCACCTGGAATTGTTCCTGATATTATAGAATTGTTTTTTGTTTTTTTGTTTTTTTGTTTTTTTTTTGCAACATCTGATGTGCCGTGGCCTTATACTACAGCGTGTACATGGGAAACTGTTGAAAGGTGTACATTTAAAACTGCGACATCACATATACATATAATTAGAAGAGCTGGGCAAATAAATATTTTTTTGGTTAGCTGGCAGTTCCAAAAAACTGAAAAAAAAAAAAAAAAAAAAAAAAAAAAAATTTGGTTTGAGTCTAAACAAATTTGAAAATGCTGAAAAATGTAGGTGAATA
This sequence comes from Trachemys scripta elegans, assembly GCF_013100865.1. Taxonomy (NCBI): domain Eukaryota; kingdom Metazoa; phylum Chordata; order Testudines; family Emydidae; genus Trachemys; species Trachemys scripta. The sequence goes on along the minus strand of NC_048308.1, from coordinate 14,421,116 downwards.
AGAGAAATTCAAACTGCAATGTTTTGTTTTGGGGCATTTTTAAAGGGCACAGAAGTGATCACGCATAGAAGTGAGGATGAGCAACTTCAACATCTGTCTATGTTAGGAACTCACATGGCTCCCATTACCAAAGTATCTGAGTGCCTCAGTCTTTTAATGTATTTATGCCTGTGAGATAGGAAGTGCTATTATCCCCATTTTACAGATGAGGAACTGAGGCACAGGGAGGCTAAATGAATTGCTCAAATAACACAGAGCAGGGACTTGGAACCCACGTCTCCAAGTCCTAGGCTAGTGTGCTAACTGCTGGACCATCTTTCATCTCTTGGCCTCAGAATGTGTCCCTCTGAGCCATACTTTGAGATGACCCTGAACATACTGAGTAGGAGAGCAAGGGATAGCAAGTTACTAGTCCTCTCCTTCAAGTAGACACACCATGTAATACTGCAAGGTTTCAGGGGGTTGTGGAATGCCAGAGGGCCACATGGCCGCCATATACTCAGAGAGTTCAGATGAATATTGACTCTCAATGTCATTTGAGTTGTTGTTAGCTTCTAATTTTCTTATTGTCTGTTTTTTATTTTTTGTTTTGGGGAGGCTGTTTAGTTTTTGTGCCACTATGTTTGTGTTTCTGTCAAATATGTATGGTCCCTATGACTCTGGAAAGGTGCTTACACAGATCTATATGAAGATATCTTATAGATCCCAATAAATATACTTTACTTTGGGACCAGTTTCACATGAACTTTTATATGTAATTTGGCTACAATAACATTGGGGGATTATGTTTTGATATTCACTTTCACTGTTAGTGATAGGTCAAAGGAATTGGGAGTGCTTTGTGGTACACTGAGAAGTTCTTTGTGACAAAGAAAATGTCCTGACTGGTTTAGCATTCCATACAGATCCCATTTAGAGTTGGGTGATTTTTTTAAATCAAATAGTAAATTTGCTGAAAATTTTAGTTTTGGACAACTATAAAATGAGGATTTTTTTTTTTTCAAAAAATAAAAAGTTTGGTTTGACAATTTTGAAGTAAACTATTTCTACATTTCAAATGATATATTGAAATGAAATGTTTTGTTAAATATGAACAAAATTATTTTTGTTTCAGCAAGAAAAACTAAAAAAAATCAGTCTAGGTATGAATGATTTTTTGATTTAACCACCAAATCAAAGATTCACTTCAGCTCTCGTCACAATGCCACTCCCCAAGGTGGAACCAGACTGCATGTGTCCCATACCACTTTGACCTGGTGTGTTCATGTCTGTGTGTGTTGACATATGTAGTCTATTATAAAAGTGTGTTATGTCCCTCCATATCACCTCTGTCTATGGTTCTTCTGTGGCACCCATCTCCATAGTATCTAGGTGCTGTGTCCCTTTCTATCAACTCTTCAGAAGATAAAATGACCAAAGACGTCTCCCTTTGTAACGTAGAATGTGTAAAAGAAAACCATTCCAAGCTGGAAGTGAATGTTACAACTTTGGAGTGGGGACGATATTTGTGGAGTAAGTTTAATCTGCAGTGGACAATGCCATTATGCCATTTAGAGGATTTGAAAACCACACAAAATGAACAGGCAAAAATGTTTGTGTGAGAGAGCATGGGATAACCTTCACCAATTTCAACTAGCTCTGTTGAATAAATCCTACTAACTGTTACTTAAACAACTAAGGTTTACCATCTCATTTCTACTGCGATGAAAAACTCTAGATGACACTAATAGATTCGTCAGCATGGATAAAGCTGCTGATATTTAATGGCTTTGCTCTTGAATGCAGACAAGGTTTTTGCTCAGTTTGTAGGGGGTAATCTTATCATATGAAGATAATTTTGGTATTAACTCCCTAGAATGGCTGAAACTCCTGTCTGATAGACCAATGGGATGTGCTTTGATTATTTTCTCTCTTGTGTGGAACATGTCAGGGTTACTCCCTGTCTCCATTACTGTTCCTCCTTGCAACAAAGTCCCTGCATGTTAGCATCTGAGCCCTGCTTTATATCAAGGGATTGACTCAGAAAATATACCTGTGTGCAGATGTTACAATCTGAGGTGTCTATCCCTCACCTTGAAGTGGTTAAAAACAACTTATCAAGATTTAAGATCATCTGGGAGAAATTGACGGTTATTTGGTTTTTAAGATATTGCCGACAGGCATTGCATTCCCAGTGTGGCCCAATGAAGCATGAAATTTAAGTTCAGCTCAAGTGTCATGCATCTCATGTTAATGCAAAATTGTGGATACTGCTCTGGGGTTAATCCATATTCGGGTGAGGTTGTTACCAATTACGATGAGGACCACATCGTGCCAAATGCTGCACCACATGCAGTGAGAGAGAGCCCCTGCCCCAAAATCTAAATAGATAGACAAAGAGTGGGTGAAAGGAAGTAATTGTATCTCAATTTCTTTTCATTTAGGGAACTGAGACACAAATTCTGACTTGCTTAAGGACGCACAGGAAGTCTGTGGTAAAGACAGATAGACCCATAGCTCCTAAATCTAGTCTAGGGTCTTATCTAAACCACCACTATTTTTTAGGCCCAAGTCATCTGAAGTTGGGTACCTAAAATTGAAGCATCAAAATATTTTAAATTTGTGGTTGTTAACCGATCAGTGCTTCAGGATACCCATCTCTGAAATAGGGATAAAAATGTTTATTCATATTTCAAAGATCTCAAAACCCATTATAATGAAAAGTGTAATATAATTGAGATGTACTGTTATCTTTAAAAAGTTAGCTGATACAAAGATGAGTGTGGTTTACATCTCTAGATAAATGGAGAGAACGTTTGTCAACAATTACAGCAGAGTGGAATAGAGATACTATAGTATTTCCATATATTTAGAAAAGGAAACAACTGGAATATCTCAGTCTAATTTGGATAATAATTGAGAACGGTTATCATGGGGACACATTGCTTAAATGGCATTGATGAAGCTTAAAAGCTTCGCTGCATGCAGTGGGTTCCCATTAAATGGTCATCTATTATCATTTGTTACTTCATAGTGGTATCTCAGTCAGTTATCATCATGCGGTGACTATTGGTAGATATTGACCCTTTAATGGGGGCCAATGCAGATGTACATTGGTTGCTCTAACCATCCTCACATTGTGGTGAAGTGCATCCCTCCTGGATGTATGTAGCTCATTGGATCAATACTTTCTGGGGTTTGATACCTCTAGGAGGTATTGTGAGTATTATCTAGTTAGATATTTGTGAAGCATTTTGAAATGCTGCGATGTTTTAAAAATGCAAAAAAAAAAAAAAAATCCCATAGAAAAGAGCTTCTCACTAGAAATGTTCATAAATTTGCAGCTATTGCTGTTAAGATTTATTTAAGTCTTCCTTTTGGGGAATGCACTGTGTAAATTCAGTAGGAGATTATACTGATATTTTTCATAGAAATTAATGAAGCTACAAGTAGGCCTGCTGCTCAGGTAATACTCTTACTAATTCATTCTACTAAGGGTTTGTAGAAATCACCTTTACAAGCTTTCTCAGTTCTTATATGATACTTAATTGGTATAAAGTGAAATGTGGGCCATGTTAATTCTTTACTACCCATTTTTCATGAACCCTGAATGATCCTGATGAGTAATAAGCTAGTTAATAAGGTGGTATAAGTCAATGGGCAAAATCAACAATTAGGGAAGAAAAAAACCCCACCAAAAAACCCCAACAAAAAACAAAAAACCCCGACCATTCTCTGTCTTTCTTCAGGGCTGCTTTTATTAATAATAAAAGGTGCAAAAACTTTCAAATGGTACAAATATTAGGAAACAGAGGCCTCTTCTGCTTTCCATCAGCTAGGAAAGGAAGTGGTACAACCTACCACTTGGGCAGTCCTTCCTGGCTATCCCCTAGGCCTTTTTCTATTTCCTAAGAGAAGCACTTCCTTGAGAGTCTTAACTCCAACCATCCTCTTTGCCTGGCTGATGCAGGAGAACTCCTTTATGTAATCGCCAGCAGGCAGTCACATGATGCTTAGTCAGCTGACCCTTCCCTCTCATGTGTCTCCCTCCTCCTCCCCAAGCTAACCTTGTTTTTAAGAACTGAGGGCAGCATGCACAAGACCAAGAAGTCTGTTGCAGGACAATCAATGAAATTTACAGAAATGATTAACAGGAGGGGTTTTCATGCTAATGACTTTCCTGTCTCCCCAAGTAGTGCTCCATATAGTCTCTTCTGCCTATGCAGGACCTGTAGAAACAACTGAATGCGTGAGATTGCAGTAACCGCTGAGAGTAGACACAGAAATTGGGGGATGAGGATGTTGCATGGTAAGACATAAGTGCTATTCTAGCCCTTCCAAACTACAGAAGTGAAAGAACATTTGGATAGTGAATACTTTTTGTCTGGGAAGACTATAGAGGACTTGCTTGGTAAAACTACCTCAGAAGATTAGGGAACATTCTACAAGAACAATGGGCCTGGAAAGAAAAATCATCAGCCCAAACTTTTTCAAGGAAAGTTCAATTATAATAAAGATGAAAAATGATTTTCCTCCGATCACTGTGTTTCCATGGACTACTTTGTTATTAATATTTATAGCAGCTAAGAGCTACATTCTGTGCCCCAAAGAGTGGAAGTATAAGATGAAAGGCAACAGGAAGGTGCCAGAGATGGAAAGACATAAGCCAAAACAGTGTAGCATAAGTAGTATGGTGCATGGATAGAGAGATGGCTACGCATACGGTGATAACTCTTCTAATTATTTCTGCTTGCTAAATCACATTACAGGACAGATAAAATATATTAAATACTCAAACAGCTTTTTCATGTCAGTATCTGCAATCAGTCACAGGGATGTTTTGTGATCAGGAACAGGAGGGGAGGTGCAACACTTCTAATTAGTTTGTTGAAATTTGGAATCTCTCTTCCAAGGGAAATTCTGACGTTTCAAAGATTTTTTTTTTTTGTTCCTCGGGCTGTCAAGGAGTTGGAGAGGCAGGCAGGTTTCCTTCAGAATTCTATCTGGTTTCTGCAAGGTTTTCAAACTGGAAATAAGGTGTACATTTTTAACAGGACAGCAATTAACCATTGGAACAATTTACCAACGGGTGTGATGAATACTTCATCCCTGGAAATTTTAAAATCGAGATTGGATGTTTTTCTAAAAGATATGCTCTTGGGATTATTTTGGGGAAGTTCAGTGTCCTGTGGTTTAGGAGGTCAGACTAGATGATAACAGAGGTCCCTGCTGACTCTGGAATCTTTCAATTTCACAGATTCCCAGCTGCTGTTTAACCCTCTAAATTCATCAGCTCTGAAATCAAATCGGTAGTGTTTTTGGCAACACGCATCAGTTGTGGAGATGATGATGCATGAGTGGCCAGATTTTCACAGATGCTAAGCATTCACAACATTCAGCGGGAGTCTCCAGATGCTCAGTGTCCCTGAAAATCAAGCTGAAATAATAATGTAGTGATGGTAACCAATTGTTGGACCACCCTCACCTGCCTTTTCAGACAGTTACTTGAGAATACAGCTTTGTATCTTCTGTTTTCAGCTTACGTCTCCCAAATTAGCTACATATAAATCAAGTTGTTAAAATTAACCTTCACCTTTTACATTTCCTTCAAACAATAAAAATGTGCTGGTGTTTTTATCCCTTTAAGTATAGGGTTACCAGAGAGCAAATGTGAAAAAACAGGACGGGGTAGGGTGTAATAGGCGTCTACATAAGAAAAAATCCCCCAAAATGGGACTGTTCCTTTAAAAGCGGGACATCTGGTCACCCTACTTAAGTATGCCAATATATACAGCGTCAGAAAAAGTTATTTTGCACTGCTGTGACACTGTATGCTTTATTGCTTTATTAGATGATTTATTTGTATGATTGTTATGCAAAGAACTATGTTAGTATAATGTTAAGGTTGGTCATTTCAATGCACTTCAAGAATTTCACTAAGTCCAAGTTCCCATATTATGCACATTGCATAACATTGTGGATCACTGTATAGAGTATTAAATGTATACTTTAATCTATAACTTTAATATGGATGTGTTAAATGCTCTGGTAAATTTGACTATTGAATGATCTGGCTTTTGCACATTTACATTGTCTATTTAAACATTGTTTTAACGTAGGTTGTTTGTCTTTAAAATGAAGAAAACAAAAAGAATACTCATATGGGAGTATGAGACACAAATGGTGTGGTGTGGTAACTGTTGATTTTTTGCAACAGTGACTATTGTATGTGTATGCCAAGTCCCAAATATAAAATGAAACTAATTTTGTTTTCTGCTCACCAAAACAGTTTTTGAAAATTGTTTTGAGTATGAAAAATCACGGTTTTGTTACTGAGACATGGTTCTGCAGATTTTCTTCAGATATTCCCAGAACAGTTCCTTCTGAGATGGAGAGCAAACAGAAGAAATTCAGTCCACAGATGAAAGATTGAAAAAAGTTATAACAAATAAAATGGATGGCAATAACAAATAAATTGGATGGGAATAGCTTTGTGTTGCTGCTCTGATGTTATAATAATAAAGTTGACTAAAATAAAAACAAGATCACCTGATTCTGCCCTCACTTACACTTGTAAATATGTAGCAATTCCACTAAACTTACTGGAGTTGCACCAGTGTTCACAATGCCAGACTCAAGCCTGCTATTCCCATGGAGTTAAAATAAAGTGGAACAACCTCAATATTTTCCCAGTTGTGGATGTATTGATGTGACGTGTAAGAGGAGGGTACATTAAGAGCCAGGCTGGGGACTATGAAAACAAGGGGACACAGAGGGATAAATGCTGTTTACAGCCGCCCCCTGGGTTACGCAAACCCAACTTGCGCAAATCCGCACTTAACGGAAAAAGTTCTGTAAGCTAGAAATAGTTTTTGGTTTTGTTGTGGTGGTGGTAGTGTGTGTGTGGTTTATTTATTTATTTATTGTGTGTAATGATCAGGTATACATTTCCGACTTACGCAAAATTTGAGTAACGCGACACGTTCCGGAATGGAACATTTGCATAAGTCAGGGAGCATCTGTACTCTTACTGTCACCCTTGGTGTAAGTGTAATCAGGAAGGGTGGGATTGGGTGTATATTAGTCTTCTCACTTTCCCACCAACCTACCCTTTCCCCCCCCCAGATGCTTTACTGTGACACCCCCAAATGACGGTGTCCCTGTTTACACTTTGAAGATATTATTTGGTGGGGAAGAGGTGCATATTGGCTAGTGGTGCCCACCCCTCACTTTGGGCAGTAGTCATCACTGAATGTAAATCAGCACAGAATATAACCCAAAGATGCTGCCACCACCACAAAGAAGTTACAGTATTGCTCTATCCTTCCAGAAATGTGGCTTTAATCATTGTCTGGGAGTTCAACCCTGTTACTGAGTACATCTTCAAGACACAATCTATATTTTGTTTTTCTTCAAAGAAAAAAAAAAGGTTAAAGTCAGCAGAGTGATTGATTATGTTGCAGGATTTATAGAGTTATTGCAAGTTTTTTTTTTAAGTCCACCATTCTCTAATGAAGAGGGATAAATAATCGATTGCAGTCTGTTTCTACAAAGTTTGTAAGATGTTTTTTAGAAAATGTACTACAAAAATCCCTAGATCTCTTCTTTTGGTCTGGACAGTTGTTTCACCACAAAAGATGCTCTATTTTATGCGAGATAGAGGAGATTCTGTGGAAGGGATTTGCAAAACTTGCATCCTTTTTAGTGCCATCTCAGCAATGCAGCTTGGAGGGTAGTCTCAGTTGATGTGGCATTTTGTAAAAAGGGCATCGGACCGAAGGTGGTATTCAAGTTTTTATCTGTTTCACCACCCTTTTTAACTACTTCCAATTTTGTATTTCTACCTACAGGTAGTACATATGGAATAATATATTAAGAGGGTGATATGTTGTACATCTTGTGTGTTTTTGAAAATATAGTATCAGAGGGGTAGCCTTGTTAGTCTGGATCTGTAAAAGCAGCAAAGAGTCCTGTGGCATCTTACAGACTAACAGACGTATTGGAGTATGAGCTTTCATTGGTGAATACCCACTTCGTCGGATGCATGTAGTGGAAATTTCCAGAGACAGATATAAATATGCAAGCAAGAGTGTCCAGAGACAGATATAAATATGCAAGCAAGAGTGAGTCAGGCTAGAGATAACGAGATTAGTTCAATCAGGGAGGATGAAGCCCTCTTCTAGCAATTGAGGTGTGAACACCAAGGGAGGAGAAACTGCTTATGTAGTTGGCTAGCCATTCACAATCTTTGTTTAATCCTGAGCTGATGGTGTCAAATTTGCAGATGAACTGCAGCTCAGCAGAGCAAGACGGATACCCAGAAATCACCTACTACAGGACAGGCCCAACAAGGACAATAACAGAACACCACTGGCCATCACATACAGCCCCCAGCTAAAACCTCTCCAGCGCATTATCCACGATCTACAACCTATCCTGGAAAATGATCCCTTACTCTCACAGACCTTGGGAGGCAGGCCAGTCTTCGCTTATGGACAACCTCCCAACCTGAAGCAAATACTCACCAGCAACTACACACCACACCACAGAAACACCAACCAAGGAACCAATCCCTGTAGCAAACCTCGTTGCCTATTCTGTCCCCATATCTACTCTGGCGACACCATCAGAGGACTCAACCACTTCAGCCACACCATCAAGGGCTCATTCACCTGCACATCTACTAATGTTATATATGCCATCATGTGCCAGCAATGCCCCTCTGCCATGTACATTGGCCAAACCGGACAGTGCCTCCGCAAAAGAATAAATGGACACAAATTGGATATCAGGAATGGTAACATACAAAAGCCAGTAAGTGAACACTTCAATCTCCCTGGTCATTCTATTAGAGATTTAAGTCACTATCATTGAACAAAAAAACTTCAGAAACAGACTTCAAAGAGAAACAGCAGAACTAAAATTCATTTGCAAATTTAACACCATTAATCTGGGCTTGAATAGAGACTGGGAGTGGCTGGCTCATTACAGAAGCAGCTTTTCTTCTCCTGGAATTAACACCTCCTCATCTATTATTGGGAGTGGACTACATTGGCCCTGTCAACACTGGTTCTCCACTTGCGAAGTAACTCCCTTCTCTCCATGTGTCAGTATATAATGCCTGCATCTGTAACTTTCACTCTATGCATCTGAAGAAGTGAGGTTTTTACCCACAAAAGCTTATGCCCAAATAAATCTTAAAGACCTTAGTCTTTAAGGTGCCACCAGACTTCTTGTTGCTTTTGTAGATACAGACTAACATGGCTACCCCCTGATACTTGAAGCTCAACAGTTTCTCTTTGAAGTCTGGTCCTGAAGTTTTTTTGCTGCAGGATGGCTACCTTTAAATCTGCTATTGTGTGTCCAGGGAGATTGAAGTGTTCTCCTACAGGTTTTTGTATATTGCCATTCATAATGTCTGATTTGTGTCCATTTATCCTTTTATATAGGGACTGTCCAGTTTGGCCGATGTACATAGCAGAGGGGCATTGCTGGCATATGATGGCGTATATTACATTGGTGGACGTGCAGGTGAATGAACCGGTGATGGTGTGGCTGATCTGGTTAGGTCCTGTGAAGGTGTCGCTACTCCAAGCAGTCTCAAAACTATGATACCCACATGAGGAAATAAGGAAACAGATCAACAGAGCCAGACATGTACCCAGAAGCCTCCTCCTGCAAGACAAGCCCAAGAAATAAACCAACAGAACTCCACTGGCCATCACATACCATTCCCAGCTAAAATCTCTCCAATGCATCATCAGTGATCTACAACCCATCCTGGACAATGATCCCTCACTTTCACAGGCCTTGGGTGGCAGGCCAGTCCTCGCCCACAGACAACCCGCCAACCTGAAGCATATTCTCACCAGTAACTACACACCCCACCATAGTTACTCTAACTCAGGAACCAATCCATGCAACAAACCTCAATGCCAACTCTGCCCACATATCTACACCAGCGACACCATCACAAGACCTAATCAGATCAGCCACACCATTACTGGTTCATTGGCTATGGCTATTGAAAATAGCAATTCCAGTCCTAAATTTCTTGCTCAATTTTATCCTACTTTTTCTACAGCAAGTTACAGTGGATCAGTATATTTGATTTGGGAGAAATGAAGTAACAGCTGCCCAAATTGACCTTGAGCACTCCTGAATTTTGAGGGTGTTCAAATCTGGAAGGCAGGTGCTAGATTCCCTTTCTGAATATTAGCTATATCTGGAAAGGAAAAGTCAATTTCTGCTTCCATGGCTCAGAAGTGGAAATCCTCCTACGTGCCTGGTACTGTATCTAAAGCTGCCCAGATCCAGAGCCTCCCCTCCCTTACTTTTCATTTTAAATTCTAGTGGGATCCACGTAGCTACCTTGCTAGGCTTCAGATAGAGAGGGGCACTATCCATTTAGTCCACCCAATTCCTTCTTTGGGGGCTGCAAGGTGAGGTCACACCAGTATCCCTAATCCAGTCTGGAGAAGTCTTCTGAGGGTGATATCTGGGACAAAGCTGCCTACTCTTTGGGCACACTGTTCCCCATTCACAGTGCCACCCCTTTCGACTCACAGCAAGCTGCAGCATGGCTCAGGTACCTCACTCCCTACCCCTCCCTTTCCTGTTGATAGCTGCCAAGGCATTGCTGGGAAATGTAGTTCTTTCCCTGCTCCTATAGGCAGGGAGCTAGGCAAGGAACTACAGCTCCCAGGGTCCCGTGGGTTCTCAGCTACCATCCTGGATCCCCAGCTGCTCCATGGCATTACAGAAGCTATGGTGGCAGATAAACCCAAAATCCAGGCTCTTCCGTCTAGTCAGAATAGCCCCCTTATTAGAATAGAATTGACCTTGAATGACATTGCTTCTTTAAGTCTCAGAATCATTCTCAAAGAGAACAATAATGCTGAGCTTGTGGTGTATATATATGTCATCAACATGAAGACTTAGAGCAAAGTCCGGGGAGAGATTGGAGAGAGATGCAGTAAAATCAAGAACAAAATGAATCTATCATATCTGTTCTGTTAACAGTCTCCTGCCTAGTTTTAAGAACCAAATAAAATCTGTACTCTTCCTCCTATGTGAAGAAATCTCCCACAGATTGTCATCAGGTACACAAGAATATTCATTTCCCTCTGAAACATGGATGTGGCCATACAACACCACCACCTTCGTAGCATATTTTTCTTCAAATATAAAATCACAAGGAAAAAAAAAAGGTAAGGTTGCCAGGAGTCTGGTTTTCGACTGGAACATCCAGTTGAAAAGGCACCCTGGCAGCTCTGACCGGGTCGTTAAAAGTCTGGTTGGCGGGGCTGGCAGGCTCCCTGGCTCCGCACGGCTCCCGGAAGTGGTGACATGTCCCTCTGGCTCTGAGGCATGGGCGGCCAGAAGGGCTCTGCGCACTGCCGCTGCCCCGTGTGCTGGCTTTGCAGCTCCCATTGGCTGGGAACCACAGACAATGGATCTGCAGGGGAGGCTCCTGCGGGCAGAGGCAGCATGCACAATGTAGAACCGCCTGGCCACCCCTACATCTAGGAGCCGATGGACATGTCACCGCTTCCAGGGACCCCCCGTCAAGGTAAGCGCTGCCCGGAGCCCACACCCCCTTTCCGTACTCCCTGCCCCATCCTGGAGCTCCCTTCCAGAGCCTGCACCCTGCACTGCCTCCCATACCCCAAACCACTGCTCCAGCCCTGAGCCTCCTCCTGCTCCAAGAACCCCTCATTTCTGGCCCAACTCCAGAACTTGAACCCCCAGCCCAGAGCCCTTACCCCCTCCCACACCCCAACTCCCTGCCTCATCCTGGAGACCGCTCCTACACCCTGAACCCTTCATTTCTGGCCCCATCCCGGAGCCTGCACCCGCAGCCATGTCCCTCTCCTGCACCCAACCCCCTGCCCCAGCCCAGTGAAAATGAGCGAGTGAGTGAGGGTGGGGGAGAGCAAGCAACAGAGGGAGGGGGAATGGAGTGAGCGGGGGTGGGGCCTTGGAGAAGGGGTGGTGCTTCAGAGAAGGGGCGGGACAAGGGTGTTCGGTTTTGTGCGGTTAGAAAGTTGGCAACCCTAGAAAAAAGGTCATTATTGAATATTAAATAACGGTGTAGTTTAACATATTCGGGGAAAGTATGTCTTGGTAATAGAACCACTTGTAGCATTCTCTTCCAGTTGTTGCTAGTATGTCATGACATGATTGGTGACATTTATCGTCACTTTGATTTCAAGCCTTTTAAAACATATTTGTAAAATGTAGGTCACACAGTCTTAAGGACCAGACTGTGCAGTTTAGGCAGAGACCCACTTTAGGGGCAGTGTGATATTGCAACACCGCAGTAGGAGCTGTAGTATTCCTCATGCCTTATAGAGATTTTTATTGAGGTGTAAATTTTCCTCCTGTCTGCATCTTCACCGGCCACTTAGGACATTCTTAATTGGTTAGGAATGGCTTGCTCTTCAGAAGGCACCCTGCACTCATTATGCAAGTTGATTTCCAATTTGGCTAGCAAGTGAGGTGGGGAAGATTCTGTTGTCTTCCACCCCCTTACTTTCCTTTTGCATCAATGTAAGGGCTAGGCATAATCCTGCCTTAAGTCAAAACTGACATTTTATAGTCCATTCCACCCCCCCACTAAGGCTTGACTGCGCTTTCTTAGTGAACTATAAAATGCCCTTGCTACCCATTCATTGATAAGATATATTAAGAAAAACAATGATTTGTGTGCTCATTCTTGTGTTCATTTTTTTTGTAAAAATTTAATTCATAATGCTGAGTCTTTGTTCTCAAATCCATGATTAGAATTAGATGAGGATGAACAGTGCTGACATCACATTTGACAGTGGTGGAAATCAGTCAGGCTCAGCCAAAGTTTTGTATTTGACAAAGCTTAATTAAAAATGGATCAAGTGAAAGATTTTTGAACATTGTCAAATATCCTGGCATGGACCTACTCACACAGTGATTCCTTTCGCAGCAACACACTGGAAACCTAGCCACAAATTGGGTTGTTGCTTTGATACCACCTGTCACTGAGGGCTAAGAAATATTGTGGTTTAGAACACGTTTTCATAAGCAACATTGCTAAACCCTTTAGCACAGCTGCCTTCTCTGTATGTATTCTATTTAAAAATCTTAAATTCAGTCTCTGCAGCACACATCCAGATTGAGCATCAAAGGAATGCCCAAAGCCTTACGAAGGACCTGGTCATTGAGACGGGTGCTTAATGTAGTAAAAGTGCTGAGTATGAATAAACAGCACAGCTAAACACTAGACCTCCAAGAGTTTGTTAAAACTCTTGTGTGTCAGTAACAGTCAGAAGTAAGGTATTGGCACAAACCACTGCTTTTGGTTTTATTTGATGCTGTTTTTGAGCTCACTCCTGCTCCCACTGAAAGTGAGTGTGAACAGGAATATGTTCATTCTTAGTAATAGTGCCTGTAATGTCCGTGTTTTAGGATTAAAAGTAAAGGCTATTGGTGTGCTGAGACTGCAGCTTATCATGCTGACCAGATTGTCTCACTGTTTCCTTGTACACCCCTTTGGTGGGTCTGTGTCTTTCTGTTGTTTCTTGTCTTGGTACTTAGGTTGTGCAAGCTCTTTGGGGCAGAGACCATCCTTTTGTTCTCTGTTTTATACAGTGCCTGGCAGAACAGGATTCTGCTTGGTGACTGGGGCTCCTAGGTGCTACAGTAGTACAAATAATTATTATCCATTTTCATAGGACACTAATGATGCATTACAGGCAGTCAGTTTTGAATACAGTAGCACATTTTTCTTTGGCTTTGCTTAAGAAGGGTGTTTTGTCCAATCATCAACTTGCTGGGCATTTCCATTATGACCTGTGACCACATATATCCTACCAGAACCCACTCTTGTTGACTGCTTCATCAGCAAATGGGAAGATGTTTGTTGTTCAACTACTGGCAATGAAAGCTAGCACTTATTTCTATCTGCAAGCTGAATGAATATTCTAAACATTTTGTCATCTTAAATGTTGTGATACTGATGCATGCAGTGTTGCTGTAAATCCAATTAAAGATAATTACCTCACCCACCTTGTCTCTGTGACACTCCTGTCAGGATACCAGATTTTGTTATGATCAGTTCAGTAGTAGTGGGGGAAGCAGGCTGGTTCAAATATATACATGCAGTATGTTCTGTAAGGCTGGATTCTGATTTAGACGTTCACTATCTGAAAGCATCTTGCATACCTAAAGAATGCATTATGCTGGCTTATTGAAATGGTCACTTTTTTCTCACAAAGCGGTGAGGAGAATCTATTCATAGGTAAAATAGTTGTCTTGATATCCAATCAAAAAGCTACTTAGTATCCTGCATTTTGATACTTACATTAGCCCTTAAAACAATGCTGTGTTTTTTCTCAGCACTCACAACAGCATTGTGTAATGTTTAATATTAAAATTGATGGAAAGATAGTAAAATATGACTAAACTACTTAAACAAAGCAAGGTTTTATCAATTACAGTACTTTTCTACAAACCACAGTGAGAACCCTGAACACCTACTGTCAGGATCACATTATACATGGCCGCATGTCTTTCATCTTGTAAAGTCATGTTCTGTAGAATTATTGTACAGTGCAAACTTGTAAAGGCGCAAAGTGCAATGCAGCATAACCCAACATTATGCTAGATGGAAGTTATTAAAGTATTTCTTTTCACTCTGTTACTTGTTATTAGTAATGGATATATAATCTCTACAGTATCCATTGTGGCAGTGAAGGGCAAAATTGCCTTCTCTACCTGCAAACTGACATATGCAGACCTGTAGATTTCACATTGGTAGTTCACTTTTAATTAACAATCTTCCATCATGGTCAGTTATCATTCTGGTGTGTGTGTGTGTGTGTGCCGGGGGGGGGGGGGGGAGAGGGGGAGTTGGGTTTAATTAACTGAACTTCTCCAAATTTTATAAATATTATATTTAATGTTAATAATTAAACATATAAATGTTGCTAGCTTGTGCATAATGTGGTTTATATTTTCCACTAAAGAGTGACTCAGTCATTTGAATTAATTATTAGAGGTCTTTTCTTGTAACAGTCATAACTAAGATATAATTATGCATAATACCCTTGCTATGTTTTCCAGGTGTTTGAGTGCCTGTGAAATGTACCTGGGCTATAGGGACATGATAGCATGTAGAATTGCAAAGGACATCTCCACTTTGAGTAATATCTAAGTGTATACAGTCTCCTATTGGAGGATTGAAGACTATTCTCTTATAGTTGATATTTCACACCCATCAACCAAATATGACTGTATGTATATTCTTCATGTGACCATGGTGGAACATTTGGGGTATACTTTGTTATGAAAATAATTTTTATAAGGGTTTGTTAAAGATAAAATGGCTTGATTTGCTACTTTACTTTGCCTCTTAATATTGTATGTATTATTTAGCAGCACTTTGACATTTTTGGCTTATGTATATTGGAAACCTGGGAAATAATTCTGTTCTCCAGAATATGTAAGTGAGAAGTCAAGTAGTCTATGTGTGTGTTCTGGGGGAGCTTGGTGGAAGCTCTTTCCTTGAAAAACACAAAAAAGAAATTATGCTGCTGGTATGGTGGCAACACCGATCACCACAGATTAAACCATTTCTGAGATGTTTAAATGGAAGGTTGTACATGAAAGGAGAAAAAAAATGATGGTAAACAGAATGAAGGGGTGGAGAACCTACAAAACACTGGCTGGACAAGACTTCTGTCAGGGCCAAGCAGGAAGGAAGAAAGAATCCATGCTCAGATACCTTGGTGGGGTGCTGTAAAGCAAAAGCAGTAACATGCTATTACAAGTGTTGAATCCATTCTGTTTTATCCTGTGTCAGATGGAGGGGAGGTAGAACACCAGAGGAGAGCTTTCCAGGGACATTTTCTTGCCATACAGCAGGTGGGAGGCTGACCCCCAAAAGCTGGAGTTTCCTGCCAAGAACAGGACATTTGGCCAGAATCAAAACATTTCCCCCCACTGTTATCTGCATTGTCATTTAGTGACTTCTACCAAATTTTACATCTGAAAGTTCATATTCGGGTATCTGGAGGGAACATTTCAGATTTAGTTAAAAAGTGATCATTGTGCCTATATCATAAAATGAATAGATGAGTACACTAGGCTGATTTCAAATCTGTAAACTTTGGCAAAGGGACCTAATTTCTGCTGCTTTTCAGATTTTTAAAAAAGTTTGCCAAATTACTGATCCATAGCTTCATAGCAGATAACGTTTATATTACTTTCCAAATAAGAACTGATTCTCAATAGAAATCTACTGATCTCAGAGTATCTATTCAGGATCTCCTATATGATTTCATTACTGTAAACTCTATCCTTAACAAAACTGTTTGTTACTTTTCATATTGTCTGTCTCTAAAATGTGCATGAAGCACAGTTTCCATGCAGTCATCCTATTGGGCTGATATAAAGCTATTGCTATACTGTGTTGAACCTTTTGAAACTGAACTCTGCTATGATCGAGGTCATTTTGTGTTTTTGGGTGGGGAGCTATGTTTTTTTGTCGCCAACCTCAAAATTGGCTGCTTGATTCTTTGACTTATAAATGATATTTTCCGATGCACTCATGACAAAAATCATATTATAAATTCTTAATCTTACCTGCATTTGATGCTCACGTTCATAGAATTGTAGGAACTTTCATTGTAAATATAGTATATAATTAAGGTTGCAGAGTCTGATTCATGGGGATGAATAGGTGGTATTTTCTCTATACTTCAGCAAGCCAAATAGAGACATGGGTTGTTGGCTTCCTGACTAGACCACACAATGGAGTCCTAGCACCCATGGTGCAGTGAATTTGCTTGTGTTGTAAACCAGGCTAATAAGGAGTTTCTGCTTGAATTGTAACTTGAGGAAGTGCACTTAGGTAACGAGGCTCCTTCACTTAAGAGCTGGCTAACAGAGGAAGATACTCTTGTTAGATACAGAAGTAGTAGTTATTGGTAAAAATACATGTAATAAATAAAAATAATTTGTACAGTTCTGGAAATTTACTTGATGCTTTATTACCATGGATACCATAAAGCTAGATTGCCTACCAGATAGAAATTACTACCCAGGTAAGAGGAGGCAAATGCGGGACCAAACACTAAGCAACAGTTCAGGTAAAGGATGGTGAGGGGGTTACTGTTAAACTGGTCAGAGGCATTACTTTAAGAGGTGGGATTTAAGAAGGGTTTGAAGGATTTTTCATAGGCAAGCAACTGGAAACTGTTCCAGACATAGACAGCAGCATAAAAGCAAATGGGAAGTAGGAGACAAAGGGACCAGTAAGGCACAGGAATGGGAAAGAATAGGGAGCAAGAGGGGAGTATAAGGGAGAATAAGAGCAGAAGTGAAGGTGGGGGTAAGCTTATCTGAACCACAATGAAGGAATATTCTTCTTTTCAGCATGATGCTCGAAAGCCTGAGCTGGTCTCACTTGTCTGCCATCAGAAAGTGAAGAGGAACCTTGTAAGACCCCATAACTCCATAAACTTTCCTACAAGCTTCTGCTGCTTTTTAATGGCTGACAATACCCAAGTATCTTAGATAAGTGAGAAGCAACTGGAATAGATTTTTTTTAAAAATTGATGTTAGACCAAAGTTGTTGTTGTTGTTTTTTTTTTTTTAAATCAATTTCCTGTGTCTTTAATTAATCATTATCTAACTGGCAGTTCAAATATACACACTTATAAGGTTGGCATTGATTCACACTGGTATCTGAAGTATAGTGAAACCTGAAATGCTGCGTGAATTGTTAACTTTTGCATAATTATAAAACTCATGGAATTGGCAGACTATACCACAGATATAGAATGTGCAGTCGCACCGAAACTCCTTTGTTATCAGAAATGCAGAAAACTCCAACAAGAACAGTATGTGAGGTGTCCAGTCCCACTGAAATTCATATTGAGCCCATAGAGGTTTTCTTAAAATTCTGCATTTAAAAAAGTTTGGAGAAGAGTAAATGGTCATATGCCCATCTTTGTCGAGGTAATAAAATGGGATTTATGTTCTTTTTCCTAGCACCAATGAAATACTTTGTTTTGTTCCCTTGATAAGAGCTAAATAAAAAAACAAGACCACTAAGTGTGACTTGATAATGCAATGATGTTTAAGGGGTGGATACATTGCCAGTAAGACAGTGATTATATTTTTTGTGACACTAAAGGTAGAAAAATGTTTGTAAAATGGCTTTTCTTAATGGAAGAAAGATTTGTGAGAGCTGAGTTTTATTACACTTTTCAAGTACTGTGTTCAGAAATGTGATATTAAGAAGACTATTTTACTGGCAAAGTCATAGAAGAACATTCATAATTATGAATCTTCTTTTCTACTGCATACTATCAAGAGCAAAACAACCTCTTTCCTCCAATAAAACAATGATTGGGAATACAAAGGACTGTTCTTTCTACACAGATTGTAATTTGCATATTAAGGGATAGACTGTAATTGGCATAAGAACAGTGTAGGGAGCCTTGGGGAGCTGCACCATTTTGTGGGAGTACCAGAAGAGGATTAGCCTCAGGAGGCATAGTCCTCTGCCAGGCCTGCTCCATACACATAGGTGATGCACTCCCTGTGCCATCTGTTAGAATAACATAGATATTTCTCTCCTCCTCCCCTTGCTCTGGCCCCACTTTGTGGGTTATCTAAATAATAAAAAAAAAGTCATAACTTCATAATTCCATAATCATGTTTCCATTCTCCTTTCCCTTTAAGCAGTGTCCCAGGCTGGGGGCAATGCAGAGCCCCACTGCCCCAGTGGAATTGCCAGGAGGCACTGTGCTTCATGAAGTTCTCAGGCATGTAGCAGGAGTGCATGTGGTGCCACACCCTTTAAAATGGTGACTCGTTTACTTTTTGCTGCAGCCAGTCAGCTCCACTCACTGTGCATGGTTGAGTGAGAGGATTCCATAGATCCTGCCTGCACATTTGATCACAAACTCTCTCTCTCTCTCTTTTCAATTGCACTTACTTTGTCTATACTCTTAGGGAATGTCTATATTTACCGTGAATCAGCACTGCTGTGATCGATGCACTAGCAATCGATTTAGTGGGTCTAGTGAAGACCTGCTAAATTGACTGCAGATTGCTCCCCGTCAACTTCAGTACTCACCGGAATGAGAAGCATAAGGTAAGTCAATGGGAGAGTGTCTCCCATTGACCCAGCACGGTATAGACACTGCAGTAAGTCGACCTAAGGTACGTCAGCTCCAGCTGCATTATTCACGTAGCTGGAGTTGTGTAATTTAGGTCGACTTACCCCCGTAGAGAAGACACAGCCTTATTCTCTTATCCTGTTTTCTTTTCATTGGAGAAAATTCAGATCTCATTTGCAGTGTTTTAAATCTGTCCTCTTCTCTGTATAAATACAATCAGAATCTGGTCCAGTATGTCCGATTTTCTTTCTCTCTCTTGCTCTTTTCATCCTGTCCTCCTCTCTTTGTCTACAAGACAATTTGGTGGTGTCTTTAGTGAAAACAAAACAAAAAGGCCATGAGACTTGCCCTCCCAATATTTCTTCTGAAGATGGTACTCAATTGTCTATTAAATAATTCACTCAATATCTATTTCTCACCAGTCTTTCCCAAAAAGCTGTACTAATGATTTGTTCTTTCAGTCAAAATTTAGGGCTAGCCCTCAGCTGGTGTAACTCCAGTGAAGTCAATGGAGCTCTCCTGGTTTACATCAGCTTAATATTGAGCTCCTATTAGCGTAACCTGCCTTTTCATTCCCCACTTCTATCTCTTGCCTTTAGCTGCTTGTTATGCTGTGTGTGCTATCATCTGTGTTGTGTTTAGGAGTGGGAAATCTCTAGCAATGTATTATAATGTTATCCATACAACATCAGCTTTTGGTATTTTGGTAAATAAGAGCATACATCTTATTTATACTGCTGTAGGCAATCTGCATTTAAGATGACTGGTTAGGAGCTAGGAAGAGAGGCAAAACAATCATATTAGTAGCCTAGTTGCACTTCCCTGTAGCACTTAAGGAACAGTAATGTCATTGTTTGTTTAATGAGGTGACAGAACTTAACTGATATTTTATTATACATCTAACTAATAGCTTATAATTCCACGTAAATGGAGTTCAATCCCTTTCAAGGTGTCCTTTTTATAACTACTGTTTGGGATTAGTTTTTTTACACTTGTAGATTGTTTCATCTGTCAATTTAGTGAAACAAGGAATCTAAATTCTTCCATGTGGTGGTTTATGACTCTAACTCTGGGGCAACTGTGACTTCTAATTAAGTAGTAACCGACGACAGCACGTTTGTTCAGTTAGTAGATATGTGGAAATGTGATCCAATGGTTTTAGGAGTAGAGAAACATGATTTCTAATCTTAGCTCTCACATTGGATGACTTGACGATAATGGATAAATTTCATCATCTCCCTGCATTTCACTTTCTTTATCTGTATTAATACAGATAATGAATTTCCTTGGTTTGTAAAGTGCCTCAAGACATAAAGGTGAGCAGTGCTAGGTAAGTGCCAAGTGGTATCTTGAGTATGCTAAGACCCGCAGGGCTGCTGACTATTTTGGCCGCTTGTGCTTTGTTACTCCTCCATTAAAAGTCACAGACTATAGAGTATTGTTTGATGATGCTTCAGGCAGTGGTGAATTAGGGCCCAATCCTAATAAAGAACCCCAGCAAAGCAAAGGTCCTCCTTTCCAAACTATTGATGGTATGCCTTGCTTTATATCCTGCTAATGCTTCCTTCTCCCCTAAGGTAGAACATAGCACATTCTGGTGATGGTCCTGACCCATGGATCCCTTCGGGTACATCTGCACTGCACACTCCTTATGGCAGTGTGTAGTGTACATACACTACACACCCCTAGCACAGGTATAAATAGTGTGGATGGTGAAGCACTGCCTAGATGAGTGGAGTAAAAACACATCTGCACCCTCTGAATGTGTGCCCTGCACACCTCTCTACATGCCCAAGCAGCACCTCCCCCATCTACACTGCTGTTTTTAGCAGTGTAGTATCTCACTGCAAGAGCCTTTCCTTGCTGCAAGGAAAAACTCTGGCAGAGGGGAATGGCTCCTGGAGCCTTTCCCCATCACAGGAAAGACTGGCAGGGAAGAGACAGCAGAGAGAGGCTCTGGCATCTCCCCACCTGCAAGAACCTTTTGCTGACCTGTGTAGCTACACTTTACAGTGTGGTTGCTGCCTGCTTTTCACTGCTACACATACCCTATAAGCTGCTGCCAGTGATGTATACCTGAATTAAAAAAAAAACATAGTAAGAAGACCAAAAAAGAGTGCCATTTTTGCTAAACGACAAAGTAAAAGAAGCAGTTAGAGGCAAAAAACAAACAAAAAAATCCTTTTAAAAGTGGAAGTTAAATGCTATTGAGGAAAATAGAAAGGAGCATAAACTCTGACAAGTGAAGTGTAAAAATATAATTAGGAAGGCCAAAAAAAATTTGAAGAACAGCTATCCAAAGACTCAAAAAGTAACAGCAATTTATTTTTAAAGTACCTCAGAAGCAGGAAGCCTGCTAAACAACCAGTGGGACCACCAGATGATCGAGATGCTAAAGGAGCACCCAAGGAAGATAGGGTAATTGGGGAGAAACTAAATGAATTCTTTGCATCGGTCTTCACGGCTGAGGATGTGAGGGAGATTCCCAAAAGTGAGCCATTCTTTGTAGGTGTCAATTCTGAGGAACTGTCCTAGATTGAGGTGTCATTAGAGGAGGTTTTGGAACAAATTGATGAATTAAACAGCAATAAGTCACCAGGACCAGATGGTATTCACCTGAGAGTTCTGAAATGTGAATTTGCAGAACTATGAACTGTGATATGTAACCTATCATTTAAATCAACTTCTGTACAAAATGACTAGAGCAGGGGTCGGCAACCTTTCAGAAGTGGTGTGCCAAGTCTTCATTTAGTCACTCTAATTTAAGGTTTTGCGTGCCAGTAATACATTTTAACATTTTTAGAAGGTCTCTTTCTATAAGTCTATAATATATAACTAAACTATTGTTGTATGTAAAGTAAATAAGGTTTTTAAAATGCTTAAGAAGCTTCATTTAAAATTAAATTAAAATGCAGAGCCCCCCAGAGCGGTGGCCAGGACCCGGGCAGTGTGAGTGCCGCCGAAAATCAGCTTGCATGCCGCCTTTGGCACACGTGCCATAAGTTGCCTCCCCCTGGACTAGAGGATAGCTAATGTGACACCAATTTTTAAAAAAAGTTTCCAAAGGGCTCTGTCAATTACATCAGCCTTGTTGACCATTTGTCATGGCAAAATGTCTTTATTCTTTTTTCCATGCTGCTCTCACAAGTGAATTCTTTTCCTGAATTGGTCTTCACAGCTGCTATTGACTCACTTAAATCCCTCCTGTATTTACAAGACCGTAGAGGACTACGTCATCTGCATACCTATTTACTTTGGTTACTCAGTGATGAATTACTAATGGTGTGGAGAGTGGAGCATGAGGGATACTAGTCGCGAGGCTGTAATTTTGGTGTGTGAGAAAGATGAGGGCTGAACTGTGGAGAGAGATTGTCATACTCTGTTTAGATTATAAACTCTTTGCGGAAGGGGATTGTATCTTCATGTGAATTGGAAAGTGCCTAGCACACTCTGTGGATGCTACTCCAGTTTACGTAATATAATTACGGTACATCAAAAATATGTTAAAGGAACATTAAAGTTGCAAAGTCAAGCACTCAGAGTTAGGAAATGCCAGGGTTACGGGAGCCTGTGCAACTTTAATTCAGCCCCCTTTGCACATGCATTATGATACAATCTTTAATAACATTATCATATAAGTGGAAAAAATTATGAGCTAATAAAGTAACCGATAGCAGTAGTGAGCTGTTATCCCCCATGCGGACCACATATTAGAAGCAGAATGAAGAGACGCATTTTGCCAGTGTGTTTTACAGCTATTTGCTGACCACAAAGGAGTGTAGAGAATGATCACTCCTTGGTTCAGTTCCAGGCTCTGTAGAGGAGTGGGTCTAGTGGTTATAGACCTACCTGTCTCCCTCCTCTACTTCTATCTGCCTCACCCTGATTCTTATTCCACCATCCCCTGTGCTGTTGTTCAACTCTGCTTTCCCCCCATCTCTCCTTTTGTTCCTATCCACTCCCTCCTTTGGACTTCTGTGCCATTTCCTTTCTGCCCTTTCTACTCTCTGACTCCTGCAACAACCTCCTCAATCGCATATGGGGATGAGGGAGAGAAGCTGGAATGAATTTTTTAAACATAAAGTTTAAATATTGTAAATTATTGTTTGTTAATATAAATATAAATTGCATATTTTGGAGTGGAAACACAGATCTGGCAATCTGGTAAAAATTAAAGATTTTTGAATAAAATATTCTAAGCCCAATTCCTTCTTGCTCTGCATCTCTTGTAGTCACTTATACAAGCACAAAATTAAGTATAAAATACTAATGAAGAAGAATGGTAGTGTTTTACACTCACTTTGCTCTCAGTATTAACTTCCCTTTGAGAGTAAAATTGCCCATCCTTAATTCCGACCATCTTTACCATTACTTTTCTCTTTGTAGCCTTTTAAAATTAATTGAGTTATTTTTCAGAGTTCTCAGCTGTTGAAATCACATTTATTTTTTAACAATCCGATATATTTTAATTAAAACGCCATATTTGAAGAGTAAAGCATTCAAGTCTATTTTTATATATAGAAGATCATCTCCTGAAGTGCCTTACTTCATTAAAATTGGAAAATTAAAAGAGAGAAAATAGACAGGGGAAGTGAGGCATATTATATTATTACTTTCATGTTTAGTTTTGAAGGTAAAACTATGTCAAAATTATAATTAGATTTTGTCCTTCAAATGGCCTTGCTAGAGTAAGTGTATTGATGGAAGAGACTGTGATAGTATTTCCTTTATGGAGTTACAGAATTCCCAAATGAGTAAGTTCAAACTGCCTCCAACCATTCCACTAAATTATCATAACTAAAATCATATTGCCCAGACATTGGAAGTTCTGGCATATAGGGTAAAAATTCTCTTTTAAATGTTCCTTGAAAAATTCAGATGGTTGATTAAGAGAAAAACATCAAATTTTCAGCATGAGGTGTAATCCTGGACAGAAGTATTTTAGAGAAATGACACCATTCCTAAAATTCCCAAAACAAAACAAGTTTCAACCCAAATAAATACCACTTTCAACAATGCATGTAGGTGATATTTGGGCCAGACAAGGTTTTGTTTTTGTTTTTGTTTTGTTTTGGTTGCATTAGAGAAATTGGAACTAATTCCTCTCTGCTACAACTCCACTGAGGCAGTATTACCCCAACAGGCAAAGGATGGAACAGTGCACACCTTGTAAGGGATATAATTCTGAAGGAGAGTAAGTGATATTCAGAATGAAAATGGAGGAAGGCATTTTGGGAGGGCAGATTTCATTCCTTACAAGGATTTCCTAGGAATCCTAATAATGCAAGCAGCTCAGGGATCAAAACACTCCTTTCTCATCTGCTTTGGTGACGTTTACCTCTCTGGCCACTTCAGGTGATGCTGGTTCCCTGTAGATTTCCTGTTGCTGTTTTCTGTCACTACGTCATTCTCCTTCAGTCAGACTTTTCTGCACAGAGGGTTTTAGAACTGGTTTTCACGTAGGAATAATGTTCTCAGTTACTTCAGTGTGAATATAGAGTAAACCCAATCAAGTAATTGGATTTACTTCCGATGTACACCAGGATAAATGAGAAGATTTGACCCTTTAATGCAAAAACTAGCATTAATTAACATTTGTTTAATTTCCCATTTAAAAAAAAAGATTGAATGGCTATACTTAGTATTTATGTACAAATATAAATATTGTAGGGAAATTAAAACTCAGTACTTCTCACAGTGCACCCCTAACTTGATAAATCCTGAACTGTGGCAAATTAATTAAGGCACTTTAACTCAGGCATCATAAACAGCCTGAAAGATTTGTTCTGACTTCAGTGGATATTGGATGTCTTTAACTGATCCACCCATAACAAGTGAGTCCTTAAATAATACATGTCAGACAAACAAAAACTATATAAAAAATTCAAATTCACTGTGCAAAATTGCCAAATTGAAAATTTAAGCTTTAGTAATTCCAAATCTCCACTGAGGAAATAAAACAATTAACGTTTGCAGAAAATCGGTTCAGTATCTCTTTGAATTATAACAATTTCAATCCAAATGTAGGGCAAAGATGTATGTTTCCACACACTTCTATAAAATCATAAGTGACATAATGGTATACTTCCCCTCTCCCTAGCTTCCCTCCAACGTTAACCCCAAAATAAACTTGTTAGAGAAATTAAGCCCTGCAAATGACAGAGACTGGGATGTTCATCTAAACCTTAAATATAGCATGATAAAACTATAATATTCATTATGCATTGTGCAAATTGCTTGTTTGTTATCCAGATTTGTTTTACTTTGTACATTTGTCTTTTCATAGTGTATAAAGGAAGATATCATAATGAACCTTGATTTTGTTTTGATCCTGGAGATCATGTATCTAAGAGTTGTGTGAATAACTTATTTTTTTGGTTCCCTGGATGTACCAAAAAATTGTTGTCCCAAAATGAAAACATTTCAAAACTTTTTGTGAGCTGATAGTTGAAAAAAGATGTAGAAAATGTAGAAAAACATCCAAAAATATGTAATAAATTTCAATTGGTATTCTATTGTTTAACAGTGTGATTAATCACAAATAATTTTTTTAATCGTGATTTTTTTTAGTTAATCACATGAGTTAACTATGATTAATCGACAGCCTTACTTTTTGAATCAAAATGTACTGAAGTATCATTTTTTATTTTTTTGAAAAAGGGTTGAACTAAAAAATGAAACATTTAGTTTTGGTTCAAATTAGATGTTTAGTTCTCTGTTCTAACTTTCACGTGACATTGTAAATAACAAGTGGGTGGCATTATCTCCCCTAAAAGTAAACAAATTTGTTTGTCTGAATGATTGGCTGAACAAGAAGTAGGCCTGAGTGGACTTGTAGGCTATAAAGTTTTATATTGTTTTGTTTTTGAGTGCATTTATGTAACAAAAAAAATCTACCTTTGTAAATTGCACTTTCATGGTAAAGATCTTGAACTAAAGTACTGTACTTGCATGAGGTGAATTGAAAAATACTATTTATTTTGTTTTTTTTACAGTGAAAATATTTGTAATGAAAATAATATAAAGTAAACACTGTACACATTGTATTCTGTGTTGTATTTAAAATCACAATATATATTTGAAAATGTAGAAAATATCCAAAAATATTTAATTGTGATTAATTGTGATTATTTTTTTAATTGCTTGACAGCCCTAACAAAAAGTAATTTTGAATAACAAAGCAAAAGGTTTGGTTTTGAAAATGTCAAAATGAAATTTTCGTTAACCTGAATCTTTTAGTGAAAAAAAATTTTCTCCAAGAATTTTCACCCCGCTCTAGTTTCTAATATTTCTTAATTTCAAAATGGCTGAGCCACTGTTTGCTGCGTATATAATAACTTTCAGAGTGTCATCGGCTTTCCAGTTTTGCACTTCTACATTCCAGCTACTCAAGTGTTCCTTGTGATGATGGATGTTATCAGTATTTCCTTGTAAGCATCCTTGAAATGTTATTGTCACACTGTCTGGAGTGGCTCACAAACCAACCTCAAGGCAGACTGTAAAGAAGCTAGGCACAATCACTTGTTCGCACACCTCAACAGGGAGCCTCTATAAAACAAACCCCTTTCAAGAAAAAAAAAATCTATCCTTCCCTTGCCCAGCTGGGTTATTTATTCTGAGCTGAAACCCTCATTTGGTCTAGGGAAAGATCAGCCTGTTGAGCCTTAATGAACTCCTTTTGAGTCTCTAAGTTTTGAGCAGACTCGGGCAAAACAGCGGAATTTTCAACCCCCTACTCTGAAGACAAACTGCTGCTCTCAGCTGACAAAGGACTAAGGGCAGAGCCATACTCTTTCTGGCTCCTAGTTACATCATTAACCTTCTTAGACATGGCTAAAATGTTATTATCTACTAAAATCCAGCAGGGAGCAGATTCTAATGCCCACAATAACATCACCCTTAAAATCCTCCCACTCGAGGAGAACCTTAGCCAGAAGCACAGTTACAGAGAATTCAGCAAAAGCTAATTTATTTTACACTTTTACCAGGAAGTTTGTCTTCTTCCCTTACAAAACTTTCCTTGACTAAAGTGACTTGGAATGCTGTGTCCTTTCAGCCCATACAATTTATGCCATTTACTTTAGCATCCTTAATAAATTCTTCACTGCCTTCACAAGACTCAGCCCTAACATAGCTAACTGGGTCCTGTACCTTCTCTACTGCTGCTTCTGGGACCACTCTCATTGGGGGTTGTGGATCATGGGCCACTTTGTTTTTATATGGATGGGAGCCCCACAGTGATGGAAGACTACATGTTTTCTCTGAGGGATCCCCAAGGGTTTCTTGTCAAAGTTGGGGTTAGGTTTATTTCCAATCCCCTCCTCCCTATTAACTAGGATAATGGGCAGATTTCCCTTCCCCTGGGATTTGTACCTTCCCCCACATGGGCCCTTGATTCAAAATATTCATCGGCAATTTCTGCAGCCTCTAAAACTGTGGAAGGTTTTTTTGTCACAGATGGCTGCCTTCACCTCATCTGTAACTACCCATAACAATTGCTCCTGAGCAGTCAGAACAAACAATTTTTCATAATCACCTTCAGCTCCTGTCCCCATTATCCATTTTCTTATAAAAAATACATATTTTATGCACATATTCAACATGAGTGATATTGTTGTCAAACACTTTAAGATTTCCATATTTCAGTCCATAGATTTGGGGTCATCTTAAACCTTTTCAATACATTTTCTTTAAATTTCTTATACTCCATAGCATCACCTTCCTCCATATCATTAAAAACTTGTCTTGCTTCCCCAATTAATCTACTCAGGAGGATAGGCATCTACTTATCCTCTGGGATCTTGTGGATCCCCCAAAGTCGCTCAAAGATGGACAGAAACTCTTCTATACAGTCAGTCTCTTTATAAACTGGGCAGACTTTCTCCCACTCCCTGGTGCTCTGGGGCATGTACTCACTGGCTGAGGGAACTTCTTTTGCTGTTCCAATACTTTAAGCTGCAGTACGTGAGCTTCCATCTGTTTCTGGTCTGCCCTTTCCTCAGCTTCTACTTGTTCCATAAGTCTTCAGTGGGCTTTCTCCTCAACCTGTTCATTGGCTTGGCTTCAATGACCATTGCTTGGGTTGCCTCAGTCACCCTGGTCCACAGTTCTGCTGATCATTCTCTTGTGCTTACATTCTTCCTGGGCTGCCAAGTACTGCAATCAAGCCAGTGCCCCTGCAGTGTCTGGGGCAGCAGCATCCTTGGATGCCTGATCAAAATTTATGAACAAAACTTTCACTTCCCGATCTGGGGCTTTCCTTTAAAAGAATATTCTCTTCTCTTTGCATCACCGTTCAAAGTCTTTTGAATCATGACCATCATAGGGCTGTGGTTCACTCGTGTATATTCTTTAACCCTTAAAAACTCTAAACATCGAGTTTAAACTTTTAACTGTGCTGGGTTATGAATTATAAATCCAAATGACCTGTGGCATGTGAATTCTGCCAAGACTATGCCAAATGTCGCACTGTCTGGAGTGGCTCACAAGCAAGAATACCAACCTTATGGCAGATTGTTAAGAAGGCAGGGCACAAACCCCAAACTATATTTAGATTTCACTAACCAAGTAATAAGGGTGAACTCCTCAGGCACTATACAGACCTTAATGTGGAGTCACAGACAGTCCCCTTGGGCATTCGGATCTATCTTGCCACCCAGGCAAACTCGACTCTGTGATAGATGATCACTTTACACCAAAGATTACAAAATATTCAGGCTACTCCCAGTCCCAAAGGACCAGTCACTTACTCCACATCAGTTTGCAACTTAAATCTCACACCAAAGACAACACTTGTAGCCAAGACGATAGTAAGCTAACTGAAGATTTATTAACTATGAAATAGAAATAGGAGAGTTATTTACAAGGGTTAAAAGAGGTAAACATACCCACAAATGAGTTGCAGTCTTAGGTTTCAGATGGTGATAAAGCTTCTGAAATATACCAACTCTATAAATCCTTTAGGGTTAACCCACATTAATCCTGAGGATCTCTTCATTATGTTTGTGAATCTTTGCCTCTTAGAGTCCAAACAGAATAAAAAGACCCTAATTCCTTCTGGTCAGGGATTTTTATCCCCATCTCCCTAGAGTCCAAGCTGCTGGGATGAGTGCTTCTGCATGTCCTCCTCTTCATGGGTGTGCCAGGAGCAATCAGAGGTGAAAGTTGGCAGGTATGGGTCAGTATGGCATATCAGTAAGAACTGGCCACCGGTACCAGCCCGTACACAGCCGACGTTAAAGCGCTGCTATGGCAGCGCTTTAATGTCACTGACCCTTCCCCCTTCCCCAGGGCCACCGACGGGGGTGGGGGAGAAGGGAAAGGGGTCGCTGCCCCAGGGCCTGCAAATTAAAAGGGCTCAGGGCTCCCAACTGCTGGAACCCTGAGACCTTTAAATCGCCATTGGAGCCCCGGGTGGCACAGGCTGGGCAGCATGGAAGGGCTGGCTGACCTCCCCTTCTGCCCAAGACCCCGCCCCTTCCACCTGAGGTCCTGCCCCTTCTGGGGGCCTGGAGCCAGGCCCCTGTACTGCTAAGTCTTTTATGTTACTTTCACCCCGGGAGCAATCAACAAAGTCTTTGTTCTTTGATGGGTTATGATAACCCCTTCTCATGGGTGCAAACCAATCTTTCACACTTTGTGATATTTCTTTCCTGACTGGATTTATAGTTTCATAAAGTCTAAACACATTGTGACAAATCTAATACCTATTTTAGCAATACTAACACACTGGTGTGTAAGACTGGTTTCCAGCTATGGATTTGATAGTGTTCACTTGAGGCCTAGAGTCCTTGGGATGAGCTTGCACCTGGCTACCAGTGTCACAGATATATTTCTTTTAAAATTATATTAATAAAGAAGCATAGGTATTTTGGTATGACTTCGATCATTACTGGTGCTATACTTTGAATGGAACTGTAAATAATTAGTGTAGTTTTTATTTAACTGGCTCAGTGCTAGTTACTTTTGAGCAATCCATTTTTGATATCTGAGCAATTTAAATATAATAGTATTTAATCCTGGAGATTCTTGAATTGTTGGAGCTGATGTACAGAATGTTTGCATTGTAATATCTATGCTTCAAGACGTATAAATTCAGTTTCAGCAATATAATATCAGTTTTTATCTGTGGACCTCTCCAATTATATCTGACATCAGGAATCAAAATACTCAAAAACCAGTGGAAGAACACTTTAACCTGTCTGGTCATTCAGTGACAGACCTGCGGGTGGCTACATTACAACAGAAAAACTTCAAAAACAGACTCCAACGAGAGACTGCTGAGCTAGAATTGATATGCAAACTAGACACAATCAACTCCGGTTTGAATAAGGACTGGGAATGGCTGAGCCATTACAAACATTGAATCTATCTCCCCTTGTGAGTATTCTCACACTTCTTATCAAACTGTCTGTACTGGGCTAGCTTGATTATCACTTCAGAAGTTTTTTTTCTCTTAATTAATTGGCCTCTCAGAGTTGGTAAGACAACTCCCACCTGTTTATGCTCTCTGTATGTGTGTGTATATATATCTCCTCAATATATGTTCCATTCTATATGCATCCGAAGAAGTGGGCTGTAGTCCACGAAAGCTTATGCTCTAATAAATTTGTTAGTCTCTAAGGTTCCACAAGTACTCCTGTTCTTCTTTTTGCGGATACAGACTAACACGGCTGCTACTCTGAAACCAATTATTTTAGCAATCCTACTACTAGATGAGATATTTACATTGCTAGCGATCTGAAGTTTTCCATTTGATATGCTTCCATGTGTTAAGCAAATACAATGATGATAACTAGATTTGCTTCTTATTGTTGCAACTGCAACAACGACATGATCAGATTGAGATGAGTTTTTACTCCATGTTATTTGTGAAGATCCTGTATGTTGAGATGTAAATTTTAAACATACCATTGTTTAAATACGGTCATTTAAATATGAACTGACTTCAGACTTAAATGTTTCTTTGAAGCAGAATATTCAAGTGTGTGTGCGGGGGGGGGGGGGAGAAATAGTACATATTTAAAAATGAATCCTTTCTTTAAAACCAAAATGGCTGTTTAGAGTGAATGTTCATCCATTGTTCAGAAAATCATATGGCCTATAATTATTATTACTATAAACATTTTACTACACTGTCTTCTGTAACAAAATTGTTTAGTATATCTCAATGCTTCGGCCTCGTCTTTTATATTTTTAATGGTCACTGTAAATGAAAGGACTACTTGTAATTCTGGATAGTAAAACTGAAATGTACAGAAAATGAGAAAAGTGGAAGCAATAGATGCAGTTAGATGTTATCAGTAAAACATGTAGAGATGAAAATGGGAGCAGGTGAAGTCAGCTCAAAAAAGATTAAGGAAATAATACGCAGTGATAAAAGCTCAACTTAAGGATAAGAGGAAAACAAGAACGGGGATGTAGGATCATTGCTAAATGGGAAAGGAAATCTAATATAAAAAGATTCAGTTATAGCTGAAGCTATAAGCACCTAGTTTGCCTCCGTTGTTTTAAAAAAAATAGATTAAGGAGACTGAGATTCCTGTTGCACTAAATGCTAATGGAATTTGAGCAATTTGGTGGAAGGGATTGATTTAAATATATATATTGACTGAACTCCAGAGATTTGCATAGGTATACCAGAGAGCAGATTTGGTTCACATATTGTAAACCAGCAAGAAAGATGGTATCATAGAATATCAGGATTGGAAGGGACCTCAGGAGGTCATTTAGTCCAACCCCCTGCTCAAAGAAAGACCAATACCCAACTAAATCATCCCAGCCAGGGCTTTGTCAAGCTTGACCTTAAAAACCTCTAAGGAAGGAGATTCTACCACCTCCCTAGGTAATCCATTCCAGTGCTTCACCAGCCTCGTAGTGAAAAAGTTTTTCCTAATATCCAACCTAAACTTTCCCCACTGCAACTTGAGACCATTACTCCTTGTTCTGTCATCTGGTACCACTGAGAACAGTCTAGATCCATCCTCTTGGAACCCCCTTTCAGGTAGTTGAAAGCAGCTATCAAATCCCCCCTCATTCTTCTCTTCTGCAGACTAAACAATCCCAGTTCCCTCAGCTTCTCCTAATAAGTCATGTGCTCCAGACCCCTAATCATTTTTGTTGCCCTCCGCTGGACTCTTCCCAATTTTTCCACATCCTTCTTGTAGTGTGGGGCCCAAAACTGGACACAGTACCCCAGATGAATAGAGGGGAATGATCATGTCCCTCGATCTGCTGGCAGTGCCCCTACTTATACAGCCCAAAATGCCGTTAGCCTTCTTGGCAATAAGGGCACACTGTTGACTCATATCCAGCTTCTCATCCACTGTAACCCGCAGGTCCTTTTCTGCAGAACTGCTGCCTAGCCATTCGGTCCCTAGTCTATAGCAGTGCATGGAATTCTTCCATCCTAAGTGCAGGACTCTGCACTTGTCCTTGTTGAACCTCATCAGATTTCTTTTGGCCCAATCCTCTAATTTGTCTAGGTCCCTCTGTATCCTATCCGTACCCTCCAGCATATCTACCACTCCTCCCAGTTTAGTGTCATCAGCAAACATGGTAAGGGTGCAGTCCACGCCATCTTCCAGATCATTAATGAAGATATTGAACAAAACTGGCCCCAGGACCGACCCTTGGGGCACTCCGCTTGATACCAGCTGCCAGCTAGACATGGAGTAATTGATCACTACATGGTGAGCTCGATGATCTAGCCAGCTTTCTATCCACCTTATAGTCCATTCATCCAGCCCGTAACTCTTTAACTTGCTGGCAAGAAAACTGTGGAAGACCATATCAAAAGCTTTGCTAAGGTCAAGGAATAACTTGTTCACTGCTTTCCCCTCATCCACAGAGCCAGTTATCTTGTCATAGAAGGCAATTAGGTTAGTCAGGCATGACTTGCCCTTGGTGAATCCATGCTGACTGTTCCTGATCACTTTCCTCTCCTCTAATTGCTTCAGAATTGATTCCTTGAGGACCTGCTCCATGATTTTTCCAGGGACTGAGGTGAGGCTGACTGGCCTTTAGTTCCCTGGATCTTCCTTCTTCCCTTTTTTAAAGATGGGCACTACATTAGCCTTTTTCCAGTCATCTGGGATCTCCCCTGATCGCCATGAGTTTTCAAAGATAATGGCTCTGGATCCAAGAATGGTTAAAGAACTACCGGAGGTAATTGTTAAGCTTTGGGTGGTCATGTTAACATCTCATTGAGAACAAATGATAAATATTGAAAAAATCCATAGGGACATTCTGTGAAGTGAAGCAAACCCTATAGCAGGGGTCGGCAACGTTCGGCTCGCCAGGGTAAGCACCCTGGCGGGCCAGGCCAGTTTTATTTACCTGCTGACACGGCAGGTTCAGCCGATCGCGGCCCCCACTGGCCGCGGTTCGCTGTCCCGGGCCAATGGGGACGGTGAGAAGCAGCGGCCAGCACATTGCTCGGTTGCGCCGCTTCTCGCCGCCCCCATTGGCCCAGGACGGCGAACCGCGGACAGTGGGGGCCATGATTGGCCGAACCTGCCGCGTCAGCAGGTAAATAAAACTGGCCCGGCCTGCCAGGGTGCTTACCCTGGCGAGCCACATGCCGAACATTGCTGACCCCTGCCCTATAGTATGTATTTGTTTCATATGCATATTTATTTATTCAAGCTTGAATAGGTACAATAGAACCTAACAGTTACGAACTGACCGTTCAACCACATACCTCATTTGGAATTGAAAGTATACAGTCAGGCAACAAGAGAGAGACAGACAGACAGACAGAGACACACACACACTCACACACACAAACACACACACACACACACACACACACACACAAAGCAAATATAGTACAGTACTGTGTTAAATGTAAACTAAAAAAAAAAAGAAAGCAGCATTTTCTTCTGCATCCTAAAGTTTGAAAGCTGTATTAAGTCAATGTCCAGCTGTAAACTTCTGAAAGAACAACCATAACATTTTGTTCAGAGTTATGAACATTTCAGAGTTACGAACAATCTCCATTCTTGAGGTATTCATAACTCTGAGGTTCTTCTGTACTCTTTATCCAAAATGAAAAGTTTGCAATACTGTAAGTAAAATGCAGGAACACAACAATTGAATCCTTATACTACTGACAACTTTGGTCTACCACATTTTTTGTATCTGCCTTTAGGTTCTAATATACTGTTATCAACTGACTTGCTTTTTCAGTACTATACCTACTAGTAAGATCTGATCAAACTAGTCTAAATGTGCTAAAAATTCATGTGATGTTGAATTAGTGAAAGTCTTTTAAAAATGGAAAATTATAAATCTGTGTTCCATGTCCTATGATTTTACTTGCTCAGTTTTCCACTACTTTGATGCAACAAACTGTGACCCCTCTTTCTTTTCAAATATAGATTTGAGTAGAAATCTCATTGTAACCTGAAGATCTAGAGAAAAAAAAAAAGAGAATTTTGGGATTATATCACATCAATCACATTTCAGGTTCTTCTTGCTTTAGGTTCCACCTATAACTTTTTAGTTTCAGATTCGTCATGTGGTTTAAGTAACAGAAAGGTTCTGTATCAGGGGTCGGCAATGTTCGGCACGTGGCTCGCCAGGGTAAGCACCCTAGCGGGCCGGGCCAGTTTATTTACCTGCTGACACGGCGCTCCCCTCTGGCCGCAGTTCGCGCTCCCCACTGGCCGCAGTTCGCTCCCCACTGGCCGCAGTTCGCCATCCCGGGCCAATGGGGGCGGTGGGAAGCCGCGTCCAGCACATCCCTCGCCCGCACCGCTTCTCGCCGCCCCCATTGGCCCGGGACGGCGAACCGAGGCCAGTGGGGGCTGCGATCGGCCGAACCTGCCACGTCAGCAGGTAAATAAACTGGTCTGGCCCGCTAGGGTGCTTACCCTGGCGAGCCACGTGCCGAACATTGCCGACCCCTGTTCTATATTGTTTCTGAGTAGTATGTTCTTGCTTTGATCCTGGTCTAATATTTATATTATAATCCAGTCAGGAGCAGAACCCTGTTGTGACAGCTGTAGTATTTCAGTGGTGACTGGCAATATTTTAGAACAATTTCTTTAACCCTCAACAAGAAATAAACTGAAGTAAACACCGCCCTATTCTGTACTCGCTGCAACTGGTTCTTGTCTGTGTGTGCCTGAGTCAACTGGAAGTTTGGCACTACCTAGTAGCCTTCAGGGTGTGTGGCAATTTGAAACTCCCTGTGGAAGCATAACCCTTTACATAGTACCACAGTGGCATTGTCCAAACATGTTCAAAGAAATGATTCCTGACCCATAATTTAAAATGTAAGAAGGCAAGTGACATCCAAAGACAGGGATAGATAGAGTCAAAATATGATTTTTATAAACACTTGCTTATTTTAGATGAAAGTGTCAGCTATCCCCATATGCCTCTTAGCCCACCCATCATGTATTGGCTGATTTCTTATACATATTATGACAGAGGTGGGTTTTGGGGGTAGACTTTGAACAGGGGGTGGATATGCAGCCTGGCTATAATTTATTATTTGTGTGGCAGATATCTGGATTCTTTGGAAAGTAATATCCAGAAGCAAGATAGTATATAAGGAGGTGGGTTTGTGGGACAGATTGAGAGAGAAAGAGTGTGTGTGTGTGTGTGTGCTCTCTGTGTGGATTGAGTTTCTATGCATATTTACCTATTAGTTATCAGTGCATATATGACATAGTGTGACCTGCAATGTAGTTGAGCTGTATCGGTTCCAGGAAATTAGAGAGGCCTGTCTAATAGTGTGACCTTTTCAAAAATAATCTCCCTTATTTTGGATGCAATTGTTTGTACGGTTGATTTCTCCCATTCAAGTGCCCAATTACCTGACTGATTCTGCAAGTCAAGTAGATAGATATCTAATGGATGTAGTTGTAGCACAAATAACTGGACCCTCAACTTAGGAAGTGACTGGAGGGCCAGCTAAAAATCAGGGCCTTAATGTGCGGCTATGAGAAAAGGCACTGAACATTGTTCATGGGCACTTCCTGATCTAGTACTGGCAGTTAAGGCACTGAATTGATTTTCCCCTTTGTTCTACCATATCTTGACTTGTAATCTGAATAATGTGTTTTCCTGCTCTTTGTAATATCACACTGGTGCAGCAGTTGTTGTTATTGTATCTGTCTGCTGTATAACAGAACAAGAATAGATCTCATTCTGTTCGAGTTTATGCCCTTTTCTTGCTCTTTACAATTACAATATTTGGGAGTTGCAATCTGAAAACAAATCGCTTACCAAAAGTACAAAAGGTTTCTTTTGTCTTGTGCTGTGCAAGAGTACTTAAATATACAATTAAAAACCTCAATGGAATCGTAGAAAACAAAAGAATTCTGATGATGCAGTCTTGCAATGGATTGACTAATGGCATATAGTCAGAGAGGAGGTAGCAAAGCTGATGTCTGAGGGGACAGAGGAATTTTGTTAGAGATGGGGTTTCATTGGGGGGGGGGGGCTAATAGTGGGTAAATTGCTGCTTTTGTTGGGTTTTTGTCAAAGGTACCTAGAACCATTGATAAATACTTTTGCTATCCTTTTATTAATTTCATAAATTATAATCCAGATTATAAAATATTGCCTATGTAGTTATATTTTTTTGAAATTTCACACTTCAAGATTTATTTATTTTTTAAATTCACATTTTGGTTTCTTCTAACAACCTGGATTATTGCCAGTTTAACTACATTGGGCAAAACTTTTGGGTTGTAAAATTACCAACAAATAAAAATTCCTAGCTTCACTTTGGTGCAAAACTTGGTGTTCGGAGTACTTTGCAGAGCTCCCTTATTTAATTCTTCATATAATTAATTGTAATGCAGTACCTACATGCTCCTCTCATAGTGGAAATAATGAAATAATCACCACCAACTACTATTTTGCAAGGTCAGAAAAATGATTGTTATAAAACGCTCAGTTTACTACAGTCTAGCCATTTGTTACCCAGTCTCTTTGAGGCACTTTAAGAATAACACCACCAACTGAGAGAAATGAGTTTTTTACACTAGATTAGGAAACATTTAATACTTTTCAATAAGGCTTGTTGCCTCAGTTTCTTTTGTAGTATCATGCTGGTGTATCAGACCATTAACTCATCATGTTATTATATGAATAATAACGTTATGGACAAACATCCTTTATAAACAGGTAAGACTACCAAACTCATCCCACTTGTGAGTGTGCAATGTAAGTTATGGGACCAATCCTGCTGCCATTGGAGACAATAGAATTTGTTTTTTCATTGACTTCAGTAGACACGGGCTACTGCCTGATTTGTTCCTATAGCCCAGTTTTGTTAAGAGGAGTTGTTCCCATATATATATTAAAGAGTAAAATTTTATCTGTGGGCTACATAGTCATCCCACAAGTCAAGTCTGAGTAAAAGGCTTTTGAAGGGATAGATGTGTCAGAATCGTCCCTGACTCAGGGATATGGGGCTCAGGATATCTGCACAACCAGGCTGTGGAATCCATTACAGCCAGTAGGGAAGAGGAATTCAAGATTTGGATCAGTGGATCTATGCGATCCCTTGGCCATGAAACCACTACTTCCTTGGTCCATTCTAAACCCCATCTCCATCCCACATGCACTCTAATGGAGCAGGGGAATGTACGGAGTCCAGAACATGATCTCTGCTTTCCCTCCTTGTGTCTTAGCACAGCAACAACACTGCATTTGCAACGTGTTTCAGCCATTACATGCCCACAGAAGTTGCTGTGGGATTTGGCTCTATATCTCCAAAGAGTGCTTCCTATCCTCTAATCTTGCTACTTTAAAACACCACTGTAATGTAGAAGTCATTTTTACAATGTCAGACCCTGTTTTCCCCTTCACTGGATTACTTGGTAGGCTTGGTCACTTCCAAGATTCTAATGTAATTTGGTCTTATTTTGGTGTGCTGTCCAAACTCATGCCCCTATACAGAAGTATAGTGCTGTCCAAAGTTATAGCCTGGCAAACTGCAGAGTGTACCATCAGCCAAAAAAGCTAATAAAAATTTTACACAATAAAACACTGCTATAATGAATTTTTCAGTGATAGCTGTTCAACAGGGAATCAGGAACTTATGGAGCTGTAGCAAACAGAAAATAAATATATAGGGGTAAAGACTACAAAAATGTGAAGGAAAAAAATCAGATGCAATATTAGTTATTGCAGTTGTGAAAGACTGTGAATTAGCTCTGATATACTTGTGGACAGTTTTTCACAAATTTTAAGAGCCATTTGCTAATCATTGGGACTTCTCTGTAAACAGTATTCACTTTTCCCCCCCAACTTCTGAAAGTGGTTTTTATGTTAGGAAATGCAAGATTAGCAAAAATGTGCTTCTCAGAGGAACAGAGATGATCTTTGGCATGAATCTAGGAATGCACCCAAATAGCTCCAGGAACTGTTGATTAATTTAAAAAGATGAAAGGTCGGCAGTTCAAGCAAATATTAATTGACTCATGAAGAATACTCATGAGTTATTTTCATACCATTTGGAGTGACAATGCAGAAAATTCTCTGCTGATGTGAAAACAGGGGCAATTCCATTGACTTAATTGTAGCTCAACTAATTTACTCCAGCAGAGAATTTAGACCATTTATTTACAGTTTGGATGTGGAAGTATGTCAATTTGTTATTTGTTAAATATACATTTCAGACTCTTGTTAGAAATGGATCTGGAACCTGGAATTCTAACTGTTCAGTTTGGAGTATAGTCTGAAAACTCTGGCCCCACTGTTGAGGAGTTCATCACCACAGAAGCACCTCCTTGTGGCCAAGGATTGTGTAGCAGCTCTCGCCCCCATCTGACACCCATTGCCGATGGTTGCTTCCCATGACTCTGCCCTCTGGCAAGGTCACTATTTAATCTACCACTTCTTAGGTGACAATATCCAACATAAAAATATCCGATGTCCCAACTCCTGTGATCCTCCGCTCTTGCGTCAGGGCTTCCCAGTGTTCTTCACCCCTTGTATCATGGGGGCTTCAAGTCACCTTCTCCAGGTGCAACCACGTAACATAATTGACCTCTCAGGCTCTGATTATCCCATTC
This sequence comes from Trachemys scripta elegans, assembly GCF_013100865.1. Classification (NCBI taxonomy): domain Eukaryota; kingdom Metazoa; phylum Chordata; order Testudines; family Emydidae; genus Trachemys; species Trachemys scripta. Next base: position 14,381,932 of record NC_048308.1, on the reverse strand, counting down.
AGGGCCTGTGTGGTATACACGCCCCTTCATGCCCACCAAAAACAACTCCCTAAATATCAGTCATTAGAAAAAAAAATGAGCCTTTTACCTTCCCTTTAGTTTCCTCAATTACTTTTCTGAATGTTGATATTTTAATGACAACCACAGTACATGTTAATCTGGAGCTTGTGGAGAGAGTGTTCCGGGAAGCAATCCTCTTTTTAACGTTAAAGTAATTTTTCTTCAATATGCACATTTTAAGGCTTTATTATTCACTTGATAGTGTGGCCTGTCTCATAGCCAAAGACCTTCAATTGGGTCAAATATGATCCTCTGCTAAGCGCACAAGATTCCTATTGATTTCAATGGGAGTGCCTCTGAAAACACTCTTTGGCCCTAATGTTAAAGCTCGGTACCAAGGCTTTTGCATTACCAGCAATGTACATTGGACCTGCAGGCAGCCATTACCTTCACTGAAAATTAAGGGAAAAGTCAAAGACAAGGCTGATTTGAACTTTGCTTCCAATTTAGTAGAACCATTCCACCACTTGATAATCAAATAACCTCCTCTGCACAAGTAGAATCTTACCTGCCCCACCCCATCCTCTAAAACTGTTCAACCTGTCTCATTATAAATTCCTAAATCTCAAAATTGGCAAGAAACCAAAAATAAATAAATAAATATTGTTAAGGAGAGAGAGAAATTGGCCCTGCCTTATTTGTCACAAGAACAGGTACATTACTTAGGAAGGAGACATTACTTTTGTGGAAATGAATGATGCCGCTCACTCCTTGCTCTCAGGCAAACCTTTTTGTTTGGATGGATTTCTGCCAAAATTTTATAAGATGTTCAATGAGATGCTCTCACCTTTAGTAGTGAAAGTATTACGGCATGAATGGGGAGCTCCAACCATATCATTCCCTTTTGCAGCAACATCCCTCATTCTCTTGTTAAGAAAATGATAGAGCCCCTAAAAATGTTCTTCATTCAGCCCCCGCCAATCTCCCCATTAATCCTGAAGTTTAAAATTGTTATGAGGACTTTGCAGAAAGAGACTGGACCCTGCATTACTGTTGCTGTGGCTTGCTCTCACGCATGGCATTACTGTTGAGGAAAGATGTGGCTCAGAAAACAAGAATTGCAATTGCCTTATATGTGGTGTAAGAATGGGTCCTATGCTCAAACTGACCCTTCATTTAGTTGTTCTCACTATTGTAAAAAGGGCATCTGCACAGGTCTGTAAGAGATTTGTGTGTGTTGTGATCTACACACAAAAAAGTCTCTAAAAAGAATCGACTGCTTAAAAGATTCCTGTGATTAGCTGTTATAACAACTATCAGACCCAAATCTGTGGCGCTGCACATTCTTTTGATTAAAAAATGTGATTAAAGACTCAGTTGAAATAGTGTATCATCCTCCTGACACGTACATGTCACTCCTCCGAAAGTTAATCCAAGGTGTAAACAAGCAGCAAGAAGAGACTATATCCCTAAACTGCCACTATCCCAGGTCCATTTGAGACCTATGCTGCCAAAGCCACAGCTACAAAGGGCCACAAGTCATTAAGTCCCACTCCATCAACTGCTATTACATGAATTACTGCTATTACTGCCATGTGATGTTCTTTATACTGGCTGAGAACTCTGTAATGAGAGTTGGGATCCTCTAGAGAATCAGCATGTGTTCATGGCTGAGTAACCTTACCAGTTCTCCCATTCATCCTATTCATACTCTTTCCCTAACTCCCTCCACAAATATCAGGTCTGGATATATTACTTGTTCAACTAGTTGAACTTCGCTAGCGTCTAGCAAAGTTATACATTTAAGCTCCCAGGCTCATATTTTGAATGTGTTGGACAAGTTGGCCTATGACTGCAGAGCTGTTAGCTGGCCGCTCACTTCACTTTGAAAGATCTCTTACAATATGTGTTTACTTATGCTGAACAATCTGTTGCACCTTGTGTGTAGCTATGACACTCTATGTACCTCTCTGATATGAAGAATAGCTCTATGTAGCTTGAGAGCATGTCTCTCTCACCAACAAAAGTTGGTCCAATAAGAGATATTACCTCACCCAGAGGACTGAAACTTCCCTGCTATCATGGTTATAGGAGTTTGAAGTAGGTGGTTGGAAGAAGGCAGTAAAGAGATTTGACCCTTATGGCCAGGGGTCTAATTGAGTGATTTTACAGAGTTTTTCTTGAGCCAAGTTTTTCTTGAGCTTGCCCTAGTTATCTGTTTGGTCTGTTTTATTTTCAGTAAGATGGAATCTGGAAAATTAGACCATAGTGACATTTGCCTTTCAAACCTTTTTCTGTTTAGGAGAGATACTGCAAAGTAAGATTATTCTTAGGATGGCCACATTGTTTATTGTCTCATTTGAAGAGTTTTTTGGGGGGGAAGGACAGGAGTGAGTGTGTTTGAGAGAGAGAGAGAGAGTGAGTGGTGGACACAAATAAAGCTTTCATTTAGCACTTGAAAGCAGTCAAGATACTTGAGGGCCTGATTCTGAGCTTCCTTACACTGTTGTAAATTAGGAGCATCATGACTGAAATAAAACCGATGTAAAAGGGGTCAGTATCCAGCCTTGAGAGAAGACATGGATGTTGGATAAGAAGTCCATAAAACATCCCAGAGCTTTAAATAATTGAGTATTTTAACTTATTCTGGTTCAACTCAAAATAGCACTTTTAAGATCTTAATGGTTTTTACTTTAATTAAGCTTGGCCTAGGCTAAGTGCCGATGGGCATATCTGCATGAGAGAACTATTATAACACCTAGATGAGAACAGAGCTGATTTTTGACCTATGTAAAGAAGCATTCCCTCTAAGAAGCATTCCAGTTATCCTTAAATCAGTCAAGTTCTACTGACTTATTGCACTGCTCACATTCCCCCATGAAACATAACGGATAAAGAGGCTTTTAAAATGTTGTATATAGTGTTGTCCATTAAAGTAAGAGTAAAGTAAGCTTGCAGAAAAAAATGTGGGATTTACACAGTATCTCTGCATCTCCCATTGAAATCAATGGATCCTGTAAAATGGCCAACAAATCCCCACAATATTTTTTTCCCCAATAGTTCTCATTGCTTTTTAATTGTACATCTGGGGGAAGAGTTTCAGGAGAACCACACCATCTAACATATTTGTGAAAAATATCATGTCATTCAATGCTTCCAGGATCCATATTGTTTCTAAATGGGAGCATAGCTTCTTAAGGTCAATATGTACAGTGGGACCTTGGGTTAATAAGCCTTGATATATAGCTCAGCATAAATTAATAGCCGTGTATTAGAGAGACAAGGTGAGTGAGGTAACATCTTTTACTGGACCCACTTCTGGTGGTGAAAGAGACAAACTTTCAAGCTAACAGAGTTCTTCTTCAGGTCTAGGTATTGGTCATTCATCATCGGACACCAATAACCTAAGCTAGAAATCTACTGAAGGGTCATTTTATCCTGACAGCATAAAGAAGAACCAAAATTTTACCTTTCTGATATTGAGTATTCCTTTGTCTAGAAAAACACACTATCCAATTCTCATATGACTAAAACCAAATGTTTGTACATCGGGAGAGAATTAAGGAGAGAAGTGGTCTAGTGCTTGGGCACAGGATTGTGAAAAAGGAGCTCCAGTGCAGAGCTGGGTGAATAATCAATTTTTTTGATTTGATGGTCAAATCTGTATATAGTCATTTTCGAAAGACTCAAAACAGTGAAACAAGAAACAAATAAACAACAAGAAGTCGTTGTTTCAGGTTGACCTAATCATTTTGTTCTTTCAGGCATTTCAACTGTTTTTTTATTAAAAGCAAAAGAAATTTGGAAATGCCATTCACAAAACCACTGGAGGAAGAGGAGATGATGAGAGTAGGGACTTCAAAAATGTCTCTCCTCCTGAGTGTGTGGCTTAACCACCAGGCAGTAGAGCAGTGGTGGGCAACCTGCGGCCCATAAGGGTAATCCACTGGTGGGCTGTGAGACAGTTTGTTTATATTGACCAACTGCCAGGGACGTGCTGGCTGCCGCTTCCCGCAGCTCCCATTGGCCGGGAATGGTGAACCGCAGCCACTGGGAGTTGCAGGCGGCCGTGCCTGTGGATGATCAATGTGAACAAAATGTCTCATGGCTCACAGGCTGCAGGTTGCCCACCACTGCTGTAGAGTTTCTCACACACTTTTCCCTCTCTGGCCCAGTGATTATTTAATACTAAGTGGAAGAGCTTCAACAGGACAGACTGAGAGACAGGGTGCTGCTGGGGAAGCCTCAGCCAGCTCCTGCCACTCCAGCCCCAATCAGGGGAAATGGATTGGGGCTGGGTAAATAGCTTAGGTTTGCCTAATCACTGTCTGAACCTGCCAGCCTCATTATGTAGGAGCTCTAAGGCTGGGAGGAAGTGAGTGAAAAGGGGAAGGGGAGGAGGCAGAGACCAGGAGGGAAGGGGGGCTTAGGGAGGGGGTAGGAGCCTGCTATGCTGTTGCTGACCTAGCTTTTTTAGGCCAAGCCATTGTAAATAGCCTGTATATAGTAGGAAACTGGTGGTGAGAAACAATAAAGAGCGCGGGTGTTGCACCAGCTTGGAGTGTTGCTGAGTCTGTGAGGAGCGGGGCCAAGGGGCTGAATACACAGGGGCATGCCATCAACCCCATTACAGACCCACACCAGAATATCTATAGCCCAGTGCTTCAAGTACTCTTCTGAGAGATGGGAAACCCAGTACACCCCTTCTCTGAATCTTTCAGAGTAGCAAACTGAACGTGGATCTCCCAAATCCCAGGTGAGTGCTCTAAACAGTGGTCTCTAGGGGAGGATGAGTATGGTCCCTTGTGAGTCTAGTCTTGTTTTGTTTTGTTTTGTTTTGTTTGTTTTTTTGCCTGAGACTACTCAGTGAATTCATGCCAAATTTGGGTGGCCAAAACTGCATATTTTGATGAATAAACTGTCCAAAAAGTTTTACCCAAGTCTGCTTCTGAAGTCTAATCTCGACACTAATGCCTTCTGTGGCCTTGGCCAAGTCACTCAAGCTCTCTGCTTAAATTTACTCATTTAACAAACATGATATTTACATGAAAGAGTTGTTGGCTTTCCCACCATATTTCTCAACCGCTGGACTTTGAAATGAGGGATAATCACACTCAAAATTAGTGTCAATTATTCAGGCTATGATTTAGTCAGATGTCACGGTAGTCACAGATTCTGTGACTTTACTGAGCCTCTGTGACTTCTTCAGCTGAATCCGGGATTGGAGGCGGGACTGTGCGCCCCTGCCCTGCTGCAACAGGGGCTGGATGGCTGGAACCAGGTCCCTGCAGCTTACAGGGTGGCTGCAGCTGATCTGTATGCCCCTGTCCTCCAGCTCCAGAGTGAGGGCTGTGCGCCCCCTGTGGCTGCACACCAGCCCCGTGGCTTCCGCCAGGGCCCTGCACCCCCCTTGCGGCGTCCCAGGGCCGTGCACTGCTCCTCCTCTCCCACGGCTGCAGCCGGGGCTTGGCAGGGGCTGCAGCCGGGGCCACACACCCCTGTCCCGCAGCAGCGGCCAGCTCCAGAGTGGGGTCTGCGCATCCCCCGTTCTGTCCCCTGCTGCGGTAGCTGGAGCTGGGACTGTGTCCCCACCATGGCAGGGGTCCCAGCCTTTCAGTCACCTCCCCCACTCACAGGACTCCATTCCTCCCTCTACACTTAGCCCTATCCCCAATTATTTTTAGTAAAGTTGTGGACAGGTCACGGGATCTGTGAATTTTTGTTTATTGCCCATGACCTGTCTGTGACTTTTATTAAAAATTACTGTGACAAAATCTTAGCCTTAACAATGAGGAACACCGCACCTTGAAATAAGGGACATAACGAGGAAAATCAAATTTTATATTGAACATACTGTTTTATTAAACATTATATAGATGTACAAACATGCTGGACCTTATAATGGGGGGGGGAGTCAGTTTGCTCCTTATTTTTTACATGTGCTGTGAAAATCTATTAGGAGATTTCTTCTGCTAGATCACTAGTGTAATGGATCCCTCAGCACATTCTGTCAATATAACTTGACAAATCAAATGAAATAAAAAAGGATTTGAAGTTTTTCAGAAAGTTTCCAATGTGGGTGCAGTATGTTGTATATTTTAGACAAAATAACAATTCTAGGAACAATTCCCCTCCAGGTCTTTGCAATGCCCCCTCCCCAGAATCTGTCCCACCTGTGTGCTGAATAGATTCCCCAGCAGACATTCTATCTTGAGATGACAACAAACAACTGGCCCAGTGACCTTCTCCACTGCCCCACCTTGACTGGCACCCTCACTGACCTACCAGAGACTGTGATGCTGTTAACAGCCTGCCCACCTAAACCCTATTTGCCAGTGTTCCTATTTTGCAAGACTGCGGTGGGTGCACAGCTTGCCAGTCACTGTCAATCCTACCTGTCCTCCCGCCCCCCTTCCTCTCCCAGGAACTATTCCCCCTCCGGGACTTTGGAATGGCAACACTAGGCAATTTTAAACTGGGACTCGATGTGGGATGTCCTTCACAATGTGGGGCAGTTGAGAGGTATATGTGCCACCAGGGCAGGCTCTGGCTTTTTTGCCGCCCCAAGCAAAAAAGCCAGAGCCTAAAAAAAAAAAAAAGAAAGAAATCGGGGCGGCCAGAATGGCAAAGCAAAGAAAAACCCTGTGGAGTGGCAAAGCAGGGAGGAAAAAAAAAAAAAAGCCTGCGGGGCGACCAGAGCCAGGGTGCAGGGGGACTCCCTGCGCTGCAGACGTGCCCCAGCTAGCGGGGGAGAGGGAGGCAGCGGGGGGAGAGAAAGAACAGGGTGGCAAGGGCTTCAGTGGGGCGCTTGCCACGCGGTCCCGACCGCCGCGCCGCCTGTCGGGAGGTCTCCACGCTGCTCCAGTCGGCGGGCAGGGAAGGATGCGGGCTGCCCGGCTGGGCTTGCTACAGACCTGGCACCGGCTGGGGCAGATGGAGCGCACAGCTCACTCCCAGCACTGCGCTCCCCTCCTCTGCCTCCTAGAGGGTGGCCGGATCGCTGAACTAAAAATAAATAACTGAATAAATAAATAGAAAAGTGGCCATGCCGCCCTAGGATTGGGCAGAATGCTACCCCCTAGTATCTGTCGCCCCAGGCACGAGCTTGCTCGGCTGGTGCCTGGAGCCGGCCCTGTGTGCCACAGAGACTCCCTGTGTGACCTAAACATTTTTTAACTTCTCTGTATTTCAGATCTCTATATGTAAATGGGTGGTATTATACTTCCTTTCTCCCACAGTTTGAGTCTTGTCTATTTCCGTAGTCACTAGATGAAGAGCTTACAATCTTTTACTATGTGTCTGCACAGTACCTAACACAAAGCCGCTCCAGTGTTGGGGCCTCTAGGTGCTTCTGTAATATAAATAACAGGATTAATAGTTTAAAATGTTGTGATCAGGAAAAGCACTATATGAAGCTAAATGTTATTGAGGCATCTTGTGTCTAAATTGCCTTTTTATTTGAAAGTGTCTCCTGCAATAGCTGGAAAGCCATTGACAGATATTTCAAGAATATCCTTGAAAAATTGATTAAACAGTCTGAGAATTCCTGATACACTACAATTGCTCTTGAAAACTTTTTGGAAAATTTACTATTATTTAAAGTGCTTAATTCAACTTTCTTCTTAATTGCATGTTGTCTCTAATTAGTGTGTTCCAGTTTAGGCCTGAAGAGTTGTAATTAAAAAAAAAAATAGTCTCTCCTAATCAGTCTATCACTTTATCAAATTCTAGCGTTCCACTATTAGATATGTTAATAGTATCTAGCTCTGCCCTGTTCTGGTTGAAGTCAAATATAGCAATTCCAATTAAGCTTCTTCCAAATTAATTTTAGAACTAGGTTTCTGGATTCCTTGGTATCATAAGTCACTTTAGCCTGCATGTGTTCCTCTAGCAGCTGCAAGTGATTGTGAATCAGAATTACCTGAGGGTCTGCTGCCCTGTAAGTCCCCACAGGTGATTTAGGGCCTAAAGATGTAGATAGATGCCTAGTGGAATTTTCAAACAGGGGAGTCAGCCACCTAACTTGCTTGGGCACCTTTGAATATCATACTGGTTGCCTAGCTGCATCTTCAGATGCCTAAATACCTTTGAAAATCTGGCCCAAAATGCTTATTCAAACCACGTCTGAACATACTGATTATCCTAAGTCCTCAAAGCAGGACTGGCTATCACAGGGGAACATGATTTGAAATGGATAGGTCGATCTAAATTTTAAGCATAGACCAGGGCTCGACTCAGTTCAGTTCAGCTAAGATAGGGCTTATTTAACTTGCTTCATATGAGAGAGGTGTTTCTCTTACCAGCACAAACATAGAGAAATAAAAACAGGAAAAGAAAGAGTCCCCCACATCCAAATTCAGACAATGCACTTTTCCTAGCAGTATAATGACTTATAAGTGGCTCCTTTTTATAAATGCTTTCTATCCCGGCAGTTGAGGGAGAATCATGGACTTGTGCGATACTCATGCTTCACAACAACTCTGAAAGAAAATAGAGACATTGACCAGGGGAAGTAATTGTGAGACCATAATCATTCAGACAAGAACTAGAGCAATAGCGTCCTTAAATGCTGAGAATCACAAAGGCAGCATGATGTGTGAAACTTATGGGTACTTACGCAAATGGATTATAACTATAACATCCCACTTCATAAATGCATTTTTTATTCCCCATTGCTATCTAGGCCATGGAATTACTCAAAAACAGCCAGGGAGGTACAACTACCATCAGTTTTTTTTCCAGTTTTTAAGTTGTTGCTATATTCATTTTCCTGCATGTACAGCACCACAAAATCAGTGAAGGTAATAGTTAATACCAATCACAGGACAGGTTGTATGGTGAGAAGCTCCAAGTAAGACTAAAGCCTTTTATTAAAAGTATACCTGGCATATCTTTTACAACTCCTAAACTACAGCAGGAGTATACCTGTCTTTTGAAGTTTATCACCTTTCTACATGTTTATGGGCTGCAAATGGCAATGTTTAACAAAGTAGATGCTGGAAGTGTTAATGTCATTACTACATTGAAGCTAGAGTCACACTCCTTCTTGCTGGCAAAGTAAGGTACACTTCCCTCTGCCAACCTGGCCCACTCTACCCCAGAAGCATTTACATCGAGTAAGGATAGTGATGGGGGTAAAAGTTGGGAACTGAGTCACCAGTCCACCCAATTTAGTCTTAATCAATTTTGCCTTTATTTATACAATTTCAGATAGAATTATTGCCCATTATAGTGACTGGACATATATTTATGCCAGACAAATAATAAGACAAGACAGAAGTGGTAGAAGTGTTCAAATTACCACATTCTAGGGTACCGCTCGGATGTTTTTCCATCTTCCGTGATTGCCGCCGCCACCTTTGATCCCTTGGTCTGGTTCTTCAGTATGATTTTTCAGTTTCTGGTCTGGTGTTTCTCCAGTTTAGGCCCATGTTCACCAAGGTCTTTTTTACATTTCTACAGTACGGATTACTTAATTTTTGTCTAATTGGCTTTTAGCACATCAACCCTTTGAATTTTAGATAACCCGTACATTACACTCAGTTACCTAATGTCTCTATTTTTTCTGCTGGATTTGCAGTTTCTGGGTCATGTAATTTTATGTCACCCTGCCCTGGGTCTTCCCAGAATTTTTTTTTTAAATTTATCATTCCATATTTATGTATCTCTCACTTCTTCCAACAAAACAGATTACCTTTGTTCTGTCAGCAATAACATCATTTTAAACAAATCAACAATTCTATGTAAATTGAATTGTTGTAAATGAAGAATGAATTGTAAATGAAGAACTGGCAAAACCACACTTATGCCGACAAAGCTATGGCCTAAGTGTTATGTCATCTTGGTTCATTCAGTATCCATAATTCCAAATAATTAAAAGTGTAACAAAGCTTTTAATTGTACCATTTATCAAATCCTTCACTTTATATTTCAGTGTTATAAGTCAATAAATATTGCTCTGTGTTACCCTCAATCAGTTAGAAGGGGGTGCGGTGTTATGGGAAAATTGATGATTCTTCAGTGCCAATATTTCTTCTTTAAACTTGGGTTTTTCCATTCAAAGTCCAGTTTTGTTTGTAAATGCTTAGAAAGAAATGTCATTAGAAATGTTCCTGTCAATGTATTTTGAGGGGCATCTCAAATTTAGGGACTTGATATTTAGTTGCTTTTAATGATACCTATTAATAACATAATAATATTTCAATATTATTTATTATATATTTATTATAGTTCTGCTGCATGCTTTCACTCATGATTTCTCTCCAGGAGGTGGTGAGGGAACAGTATTTCTATATTTTCACTGAAGGCTTCATAAGATGATGCACCATTGTCAGAGGCTGCAATGAAATGTTTGGAATCACCATGTACCCTGTCTGGCCAGACTAAGCCTCTTCTTGCACAGAACCCCCGCACTTTTCCCTGAAGCAGCCCCGTCAAAGGGAGGGAGAAGTCAACATGTACTGCTGTAACGTCCCACTGATGGATCTTCTGCTTGGAGGGACCCTTACTCAAGAGTTTGCATCAGTGCACATAGACATGTTTGTATCACTGAATACTACAGCACTGTGTAAACTCAACTCAAACTGCAAAAGCCTAAGTTTGACTCTGAGTAGCATTCACAAACCAGCAGAAGCTACCTTCATCTGTGAATTTTCTGTATACAGTATATATAATTTCCTGTATTTGGTGAGCCACAACTTTAAGAAGAAACTGCTTTAGATCAGTTTTAGGTTCATGGAGTTTATACAGAGCAAGTCACATAGTGGAAACCACATGGTAACTCTCCTAGGTATTGGATTAGTTTAGCTCATACCACATTACCAGGAAAGTTCAGAGCATCTCATCAAAATCCATTTTCACTTGTTTTCCAAGGGAGAAGTACCTCTTTTTAGTTAAGAAGTCTGTGTCAGCTGAAAAAAGTTGGGCAGAGGTGCAGGGACCAAAAACCTTCTATCCTTGCCCTTCTGAGTGACTGATTCTGGCAGCTAGTGTCCTAATACCTAGCCATTATTACCTCAGTTAATTACCTCTTCCTGCTTTTGGGTCTTGTGCATTTGTGTTCTGGCTTCGTCAAAATACAGTCGTATTATGTTACAACCTTCCAGAAAGAGTGTTTTGGGTTTTTTTTTTTAATCTAACTTCTCTGTATCTATGCTGTGGAAATAACATTTTCCATCACAATATTTATTTCCCTGAGTTCAGAATTATGACATCAGAGTTGAGGCCTCATGCCACTTCTGCTATGGCATATTAATGAACTGGTTTAGTCCAGTTCAACTGTATATAAATTCATTGAAACTAAACCTTATCTATAGTTTTGTAGTGGGTTTCAGCCCTGGGAAAAGTAGTTTCAGTAGGAACCTTTACGATTTCATGGCCCAACAATCTTGGAAAGGTTTGCCTTGCTTTTCTACATTACCATTTGTTCCTGAATATTGTTACCTAGAATGTATGCTCTGTATTGATTCATGACTCAAACTGAAGGGCGAGGTAGACACGCTGAAGGGTAGGGATAGGGTCCAGAGACCTAGACAAATTGGAGGATTTGGCCAAAACAAATCTGATGAGGTTCCACAAGGACAAGTGCAGAGTCCTGCACTTAGGATGGAGGAATCCCATGCCCTGCTACAGGCTGGGAACCGACTGGCTAAGTGGCAGTTCTGCAGAAAAGGACCTGGGGATTACAGTGGATGAGAAGCTAGATATGAGTCAACAGTGTGCCCTTGTTGCCAAGAAGGCTAACGCCATATTGGGCTGCATTAGTAGGAGCGTTGCCAGCAGATCGAGGCCATATCTGGAGCATTGTGTCCAGTTTTGGTCCCCCCCAATACAGAAAGGATGTGGATAAATTGAAGAGAGTCCAGTGGACAGCAATGAAAATGATTAAGGGGCTGGGGCACATGACTTATGAGGAGAGGCTGAGGGAATGGATGAATGGACTATAAGGTGGAGAAAAAGCTGGCTAGATAGTTGGGCTCAATGGGTAGTGATCAATGGCTCCATGTCTAGTTGGCAGCCAGTATCAAACCGAGTGCCCCAAGGGTCAGTCCTGGGGCTAGTTTTGTTCAATATCTTCATTAATGATCTGGAGGATGGCGTGGATTGCAGCCTCAGCAAGTTTGCAGATGACACTAAACTGGGAGGAGTGGTAGATATGCTTTGGGGTAGGGATAGCATACAGAGGGACCTAGACAAATTAGAGGATTGGGTCAAAAGAAATCTGATGAAGTTCAACAAGGATTAGTGCAGAGTCCAGCACTTAGAAGAATCCCATGCACTGCTACAGACTAGGGACTGAATGGCTAGGCAGCAGTTCTGCAGAAAAGGACCTAGGGGTTACAGTGGACAAGAAGCTGGATATGAGTCGACAGTGTGCCCTTGTTGCCAAGAAGACTAACGGCATTTTGGACTGTATAAGTAGGGACATTGCCAGCAGATCGAGGAATGTGATCATTTCCCTTTATTCGACATTGGTGAGGCCTCATCTGGAGTACTGTGTCCAGTTTTGGGCTCCACACTACAAGAAGGATGTGGAAAAATTGGAAAGAGTCCAGCGAAGGGCAACAAAAATGATTAGGGGGCTGGAGCACATGCCTTATGAGGAGAGGCTGAGGGAACTGGGTTTATTAAGTCTGCAGAAGAGAAGAGTGGCCCCGGGGGGATTTGATAGCAGCCTTCAACTACCTGAAGGGGGGTTCCAAAGAGGATGGAGCTCGACTGTTCTCAGTGGAGGCAGATGACAGAACAAGGAGAAATGGTCTCAAGTTGCAGTGAGGGAGGTCTAGTCTGGATATTAGCGAAAACTATTTCACTAGGAGGGTGGTGAAGCACTGGAATGGGTTACCTAGGGAGTGGTGAATTCTCCATCCTTAGAGATTTTTTTTAAGGTCTGGCTTGACAAAGCCCTATCTGGGATGATTTAGTTGGGGTTGGTCCTGCTTTGAGCAGAGGGTTGGACTAGATGACCTCCTGAGATCTCTTCCAATCCTATGATTCTATGATATGCAACTCACACTGCTGACATTTATGAGATTGTTGTGAAACATGTATAAATCCAGTGCTGTGGTAGTTTATAGGCAGATGATATTTTGAGCTTTAGAGAGACTAGGTGAATGAAGTAATTTATTTTATTGGATCAACTTCTATGGGTGAAAGACAAGCTTTTGAGTTTATGCTCTTCTTCAGCTCGAAAGCTTGTCTTTCTCACCAAGTTGGACCAATAAAAGATATTACCTGACCCACCTAGTCTCTCTAATATCCTGGGATCAACATGGCTACAACAACACTGTATACAATTTTGGTCTTTATTACTTTCGGGCTAGATCCAAAAAGGTTGGTTGGACTGAGAGGTTCAACGGCTAACGTTTAGGTGTCCTGCCACTTAGTGGAATCCAAACCAGCCCCAAGTTAGGCTCCCAGGCTCCCAATACAGTGCATGAGGAGAATTAGGTGCCTAAGAATGGGATTCACAAAAGCCAGTGAGTTGAGCAGGGAGTCTCCTCAGCTATCCAGTAAAAAATGCTGAGGGGAGGGATGTCACCTAAGCCCCATCCATCAAAGGGAGTTAAGTGCCTAACTCTGGACTGCGTGCAGATACCTGCCTCATCTCAGGATTTCCAGCCATGAACCCTCTCTTGAGTTAGGTGTCCAAGTCAGATCAGTCAGTTCTTTAATGCAAAAAAATAAACCCCAAGGTGGTCCCCTATCCCCTTATATCTATAGCCATGAGCAGCGGGTGGAGCCCCACTTCGGAGAGGCTAGACCCCAGCTTCCACCCCTTTCATCCCTGCCTCCCGCGGCCCGAGGAGCCTCAGGCCAGCCAGAGCCCTGATCCTCCCCACTACCTGCTCAGAGGAGCCCCCAGGCTGGATGGAGCCCCAGAAGCCGTGCCTCCCCTTTGCAGATCCCAAGCTGCCCTGCGAAAATTCAAAAGCTCTTCTCTTCTTCTCTCTTCCAGAATAAGAACCTGAGCTTTTGCTATGCCCCAAGTAGGTTCTGAGGTGGTTGAGGATGCAATATGTGTTACTCAGCACTCCGGGTTTAGCAGTAATCTCCCTGGAGTCCAGGGAGTTTACTAATGAACCCAGGAAGCTGAATAGCACATACTGCCTCCTCAGCCGCCCCAGAGCCTACATGGGGCATAATAAAAAGCAAAAATTTCCCTCGTGCAACCCACCAAACCCACAACCGGGGTCCCACGGCGGCAGCTGCACTAGGGGAGGCCTATTATACCTGCTGCCCATGTCTATATCCCAATAATTAAAACACTCACTGAAGATGTGGGAAACTTCAGATCCCTGCTCTGCCTGATTGGGAGCAGAGACTTGAACTAGATCAGACTGTCTAGATAAGTGCTCTAATTGTCAGGCTATAGCCCAGCATATTCTCAGTGTTTCCTGTTGGAGCTGTTCATCTTTATATAAAATATTTAAATAGTCATTGGGCCAGAGAGAGTGTGACTCTCTAGCCTGGTGATTAGAGTATTCACCTGGAAGATCCAGGTTCCTGCTCCTATAAATATTTAAATATTTTATAGAAATAGGAAGTGAGTGAGATAGGTGGAGAATGCCTAGTCTGAAGATCTGCTGAGCTGTTTGGGCAATGTCAGGACTTTGCTTTGTGCATGAATACCAGCGGAAATTTAGATACCTATGCAATTTAGGCAGCATCCTGGAGTTTTTATATAATTGGACATAGGCACCTAAAGTTAGTTCCCTTTGTAGAACTAACCCTTAGTTTCCTGTCCTTTGTTATGACAAGATTCCATTGTTGGTTGCAAGACACTGTGTAGTCATTACAGGGAAAAGGGGAAGGCAGAATATTAGAAGTTACTGATAATTCTAAGAAGAAGATGAAAAATTCAGTTTTCTAATAAGATTTTCCAAACCAAGTTACTATACTAACTCAGCATGTTAAAGCAATGCTATTGTTTCACTATCCTGCCCAGTTTTATACATGCTTGCAAAAGAAGTTATGCCTTAAAGGCTTTCATGCACATTGATTAACAATAAAAATTGTGTAACTTAGAAGCCTTTAAAAAGAAAGCTGTGAATTGTTTCTGGTTGTGTTAATTACAAGAGGGATTGTGAGTTTATACAACTAAATAATTGCTACAGATGTATTTTTGAATAATGTTCTATTAATGTAAAATTATTCTCTTTTCCTAACCCATGTTCCCAATTCTACTTTAAAGAAATTGGCTTTTCTAAATGATGAATCTTTAAATTGTAAACCTCAGATGAACAAAATATCTGTATATGAATTGAATTTAAAGAGAATTCATTTCCTGTATCTATTACCACATAAATGTATTATTTCTATTGTGGTTTGACCCTGGGCTCCTTCTTAATAATCATCTTGATGGAGATTTAGGCTGTCTCTAAAGTGTAGTATATTACAGAGATATCCTTATAGTACTTTGGGTGGGAAGTCCAGAGTAAGGAGGAAGAGGGGGAAAGGTCTCATATTTATTATTTTTCTACCTGTATTGGATGTACAAAGTCAAACTAGATGATAAATATCTGGAACATTATTTAACATTAATCTGGGTCTTGGTGGAGATCAGAAACATCTGGAGCATTATTAAATGTTGAGTGTAATAAAGGTGCAAAGAGGTAATGTAGAATGCTGCCAATTGTGTCATTCTATGGTATTACATTACATAGCCAAAGAGAGCTTTATAGTCAGATCAGGGCCAAAGTGAGCCAGAAATGACATATGGCTCAGAAAAAAAAATGACAAGAATAAACTAAGCTTACTTGCTGGAAGAAAGCCAGATGCATTTTCTGAGCTGTATTGGCAAAGGCCAACATTGTTAAATACCCCAAAAAATTACTGCAACACAAGGCAGTGGTTGGTGAAACTGGTTTGAGAGATTGAGGCATATTATATAGGTATCATGGCCCTACATCTCTGCTGTATTGAGAATGTTTTATACTGTACTATCAGCAGCCCAAGAGCAAGCATAGCTATCCACAGGAGGATTAGCCAGTGTTAAAATGGTTGATCTAATGGTCCCTTCTAGACCTTAAAATATATGGATCTGTGAATCACTCTAGCATAAAGGGGAATCTCTGGTGACATAGAGCTGGTGTAGTGGCTCTTAAATCATTCCATTCCCTGTGGCTAGCATAGGGGACATGGCTGGGGGATGAGGGACATGGCCATCATGTCTCTAAGACCTCTGGTGATTGCTGTCCAAAGTAATCATCCACTGGGGCCATTGGCGGCTAGTGTCAGTTCAACCAGATTTTAGGTTATGCTAAGGGCCCAGCCTGGTGCACAACTGGCCTCCTGCCTCCTGAACTTTACTGTTTGCTCCTCAGCCATAGTCCAGGAGAGCTGGCAAATGTGTTATGTTTACCTAGCGTAGGCTTCTCTTTAATGTAACTGCTTTTCAGTAATGTGTCTACTTACATTTCTTTCAGAACTTCTAAGAAAAAAATATTCAGTCATTTAAAAATAATACCAAAGTAGTGGGTCAATTGTCTATAAGGCATTCCATGGGCTTGCAGCCAAATCCATCCTAAATTCTGCATCCTTGGGACCACCTTGGTCCCTTTTCGGGTCATCAGACCATGCTGCTTATAGACCAAAGGGCCTGGAATTTACAACATGGAATACCTGGACCAGACCTCCAAAATGAATTCAGAGTAGAGATGAGTGGCTAACCTCTGAGGTGCTGAATATGAAATTCTCATAAGCACTCCTGACCAGGGCTAAAAGGATTTGCATGTGGTCAGTCAATTAGTGCCCCGTCAATCAATAAACTGTGATTGGCAAGAACCTAAATGTGGAAAGCAGCCCTGTACAGACTGCCATAAAGCTTCAGCATCTTTGGGTACATCTACCCAGGGATAACAGACCCATGGCTGGTCCGGTTTAGGTGACTTGGTTTCACGGGGCTAATGAAAGCTGTGTAGATTCTTGCAGGGTCCCAGACTAATGTCTATACAGCAACTTTTCAGTCCAGAGCCTGATCCCCATGAGCCCAAGTCAGCTGACCAGGGGCAGCTGTGGAGTTTTTCTCGCTGGGTAGAAGTACTCTTTATTTCTATCCTCCTTGTGTATTTTTGGGATAACAGT
This sequence comes from Trachemys scripta elegans, assembly GCF_013100865.1. Lineage (NCBI taxonomy): Eukaryota > Metazoa > Chordata > Testudines > Emydidae > Trachemys > Trachemys scripta. Next base: position 14,364,847 of record NC_048308.1, on the reverse strand, counting down.
TTATAGCACTTTCCCCCTGAAATACCATCCATATAGTATTTTCACTGAAGTTTTGCAAGATCTTATTTCTAGGAGAATGGGACTTAGGGACACTGAAGCCCTGGACTGACTCAAGTTCTTTCCGCAGCCTGAACATGACATCTCTGTGTCATGTCCTATCTCTACACATTTTAATTTTCGAAGGTTTTATTTTTATATGATCACATAGCTGTGAAGCTAACCTACACTAATCGATGCAAACAAAACCACCAAGCACCAGGATACTGTTCCTGCATATGAAACTAAAAGGGGTATATCCACAAGGTGCTGCTTTTCCTTATCCCCCATGAGACACTTACTGAGAAATTGCTGTGCTGCCATATAATACCTGTTTTCATGAAGCCAGTCTGACAGCAAGTTATGCCCTTTCCCTTTAGGACTGAGTTCAACAGAAATTAAATGCAGACATTGACACAGCAGAATGTTATGGATTTGGCTTTTTTACTCAACTGAGCTATTTATCAGAAAACTTAACTGGCTAGTAGAACCATTTGAGTCTGTATCTGTTTGGACCAGCCCTATGAGAGGAACAATCCACCCTCATCCCATCTTTTCGCAAGCCTTTATGTTGAACTTGTGGACACATATTATCTTTCTACAGTCACAGAACTCATTTTTTAAACAAAAGCATTTCCTGGATTAATTTATATCTATGCAGTATCTGCAGTTCACCAACCCAGGGCCTAAACCTTACTCAGAAAGTTAATTTTTTTCTTTAAAATATTCTGCCTCATCTGATGCTGTGGAGAGAGAGGAAGAGTTATTTCTTTATCCTGGGTCAATGTATTTAACTTTTAATTTTACTTTTTCTTACTGCTTTAGGACTTTCCTTATCTGATCAACAGCAGACTAGCTGTTAGTCCCAAAATCCTATTATTTCTCACATCTATGATAGTTGGTTTCCCCTGAGCATGCTTACTGAAATCCAGTTGGTGCCTCTGCCTTTTACTGCTTCTCAGGAAGGCCTTTGGTAGGCCATTGACTTCAGTGGAGTCACTCCTGTTCTATAGTGGCATGGAAGAAGCATCAGGTCTCTCATCTCTACATTTCTTTATATTGGTCTTTCTCTTACAATACTCTCTTGCCTGAGGGTATTTAAAATGTTTTCTTTTTTATGCAACAATATTTGTTTCAGCAAAGAAAGATGCTCGGAATACCATAATCTCCCCCCACCCCCACAAACAGTGTTTAGAGCCCTATGTACAAAGAACTATGATTGTCATTTCTAGCATCTGTTTGTTAAAGTCATTCCCTCGAAGTAGTGATGTGCACAATTCACTGGGGATGACTACTTTTTTTTTTTTTTTCTTAGCATACATATTTTAATTGGTAGTCATGATCTTAAACAGCTATTAAGTTCCATTATCTGATGGCTGAACAAAGGTTGTATTACTTGCCTTTTATAATGACTTCCAGAAGAGAGGTCCAATAACTGGGCCCTTATTCACCAGAAATGTCCCACTATAATCAGCAGGATTTTCACATAAGCAAGAGCAATAGGATTGGGCCCCAATTAATTTCTAGAACATGATACACTTCTACCCCGATATAACATGACCCGATATAACACGAATTCGGATATAACGCGGTAAAGCAGCACTCCGAGGGGAGTGGGGCTGCGCACTCTGGTGGATCAAAGCAAGTTCAATATAACACGGTTTCACTTATAACATGGTAAGATTTTTTGGCTCCCGGGGACAGCGTTATATGGAGGTAGAGGTGTAATACTTTATATAGTGTTACAAAAGGGGCTGATTGTTGGGATAGCCTTCGAGACCTCTTCCACTCAGTTCCCCGAGAACTCAGTTCAACCCTGGTCTCATCACTCAGGTTCCTTTAATGGAATTTGATGTAGTAACCCAAATTCCTGCACCAACAGCTGGTGGTGTGAAGCTAATGATCTAGACCAGGGGTAGGCAACCTATGGCACGGGTGCCGAAGGTGGCACGCAAGCTGATTTTCGGCGGCACTCACACTGTCCGGGTCCTGGCCACCGCTCTGGGGGGCTCTGCATTTTAATTTAATTTTAAATGAAGCTTCTTAAGCATTTTAAAAACCTTATTTACTTTACATACAACAATAGTTTAGTTATATATTATAGACTTATAGAAAGAGACCTAAAAACGTTAAAATGTATTACTGGCACGCAAAACCTCAAATTAGAGTGACTAAATGAAGACTCGGCACACCACTTCTGAAAGGTTGCCGACCCCTGATCTAGACTTTCCTAGTAAGCCATGCACCTACAGCGGGGGCCAGGAGCAGCTTTGATACGTGTTTAACCAGTTGCAGTGAGTCAGAAGAAGCTGAAGAAAAAAAGCTGTAGGTAGTTTTGGCTTGTGGGTCTAGGTTGGTCCCTGGAAAACGCTGAGTCGCCTCTTGACCCAGAGCGGAGGTGCTGGGCCTAAGGATTCTCCAAGAGTGGGTTGCTTTCGTGCTCTTTGTTCCCAGCCATGCTTTAAAAATCTGGAGTCTAGTACATTTGTATCCTGATTTCTGTCATTGATTTCTGCTGCGATCAGGAAAATGAGATGCAAGACTCTGAAAATCTGCCACTGTTTGGCGGTGAGGCAATGATAGTTAACCTTTTAAGGCGTTGTGATTCGATATCATGTTTCCTCAGTACAACTCTGTCTCTCCTAGTCCTTTCTATTAGTTTAAGTGTGAAGATAATTATGTATTTCTCCAAATTTTAAATGGCTTATATCTATTGGTGAAAGTGGAGAAAAATGGTTTGTTATACAGGAATTCAGAATTCTGTCCACCAATATTGGACTCACAGAGCCATATATATTAATGTTTTTGTGGGGCATGAAGTGTGATCTGTATGCAGTAAACATAACAAAATGGCACCTACATATTAGCACCTATGAAGGGGTTAAACTGTGTACAACAATGCAAAAAGTGGGATTAGCAGCCCTTGCTACCACATAGGGGAATTGTGCTTGTCCATCTGTTCTGGACTGAACATTAATTGTTGGTGAAATGTCAGAAACTGAAAGCCCTGAGGTCAAATTCCCATCTCATTTAACGTGTATGCAACTTGGTTTGAATTAAGTGGGGTTGTACTCATGAAGTGAGAGTAAGATCTAGTCCAAATATTTACACTAATAGCATAAAAGTGACTGCTTGCCTACTGCTTTCCTCACTGTGCCCTTGTGCAGTGTTTCACAGTTGTTCAAGGCACATGTGCTAAACTGGAGCATTTAAACTGACTTCTTTCATAAGGCAGGATCTGGGCAAGAAGAGGTCTTTAAATTTTCTCAGGTGCTAAACTGTGGAAAGGAAATTACAAAAAAATAAAAGGCAAAAATTGTGAAGGTTGATTCAAGGAGTATGCTGTATTAATTGTTATAGGACAGGGAGAGAGAGTGATTTGCCTTGCGTTACCAATAAATATGCTCACAGCCAGCCATGTGCACTATGTTGGATCATGTCTGATGTATACATGTAACACACAAGTCAAAAGCATTGGGTTAGGACTCTTATGGACCTCAGACATTTGGGATGGGCTTGTCTGACTTGTATGAGTATGAGGGAAAGAGAAAGTGTGACTCCTTTGAGTGACTTCTCTTATTAAGTATATCCAACATATTGTTTACTGTCTCACCATTAAGGGAGTTCTCCTTTGGCTTGGGCAGTAAAGGCTTCTGGTTTTGGTGCTGAAAGACCCTTCTAAGATCCCATGAGGCCCATGTGGTTTGTTTGTATCAAAGAATGTGGGTTGTCACAACATCTTTCTTGCCTCAGATGTTTGCAAACTTGTTCAGAAACAATATTCTGCATGTGCAAAAAAAAATATTAGTATTTATTTGAAATTACAAATTACAGTGGGCTGCACCCTTTCTTTGCTCTGCGTGACTACCCTATTGGCCAAAAAAACAAAAGAATCCTAAAAGACTATCCATGAACAGAACCATGCTCATCTCTCAGCCTGCTCCCTCCTTAGTAGCCTGAGAAAAAGAGAGAGAAAAGATGGCTTTGCAACATGGCCAGAAGTTTAACAAATCTGGGCACTGGTGGGTCAGGGAGAGCAAATTCTAAAACCAAGGACCCCTCACTATGTCAGCAATTTCCTCTCATTTATTCCATGAATACTCCATCTCAGGTGGCTCTGCTGATCTCGTCTATGACCATGTGTCACAGAGAGAGACAATCTCTCAGGTGTCCAGGTCCCAAACCATTTAAGGCATTTATAATTTAAAACTGACACCTCAAGTTCTACTCAGAAGCTTATTGAAAGCCAATGAATATTATGGTGCACCAGTTTAATGTGCTCCCAAGGTGCAACTCAGTAAATAGATCACAGCATTCTGCACTTGCTTCAACTTCTAAATACTCCCAAAATGTAATCCCTCATAGAATGTATGATAGCAATCTAATCTTGAGATGACAAAGGCCTGGATATTTGTGTTAAGGTCAATATCAGAGAGAAAAAGTTGGAACTTGTCTTGCCAGATGCAGATGGAGAAAGTGCTGTTTCATGTGGGGGAGGGAGAGAGGAGAGAGCAATACCAACCATGTACCACCTTGATGTATTTTTCTATTCTATACTGCGATGGTGCAGTATGAAATCCTAGACAAAATAAAAACTATGCATTATTTCTGTTGACAAACCTAAAGTCCCATTTGGCTAATGTTAACAGGAGCTACACGTGTAACCAAAGGAGAATATATGCTTACATGGAGCAGTAGTTACAGAAGCATTCATTTAATATTGTTACAAATTACTGTTGATTTTTATGAGTGATAGGAGAGCAGTTTGCAGATGAACTACTGTATAGAGGAAGAAATGCTGTTCAATTTAAGAAGGAATACTTTGAGCCTTTGGCAGTTTTGTAAATGTTTTTCATTACAAATAAGAAGTTTAACATTATACATTAAAAGCTTGTGTATTTAAACCTTTATGGTTCCTACCACTTTAGGTAGAATTACAGTAAATTGCCACATTTTATTTCTGTAATTATCTTGTAAAAGTGCCAGTTGATATTGTCCTGAAGTTTATGTTCAGCACACATTAACACCAGTCATATTTTGGACAGCTTGTATAAGCTCAATTTGATTGTCTCTTAGGGAAATAAAATTGTTTAAAAAAGACATCTCTATTAAAAAGATCTAGGAATTACGTACTTTTTGAATAATTAAATGAACTACAGAGAGGAGAAGGATGATAATCAGCTCACATATAGTGTGATTATAACAATCTGCAGAATCATTTCTTGTATTAATACATTTTTCTGGGATTATATGTAATTATGAAACATTTTTTTTTAATCTCTGTAGGAGCTTGGAAGTAACAGCCCTCCGCAGAGGAATTGGAAGGGAATTGCAATTGCACTGCTGGTGATTCTAGTTGTATGTTCACTCATCACTATGTCTGTCATTCTTTTAACCCCAGGTAATCTCTTTGTCTCTCTCTCTCTTTCTATATATATATATATACATATATATATATATATATATATATATATATATATATATATGTGTGTGTGTAATAAAATGTAATTTCTTACTGAAGACATTTTGATTCATAATGTAATCTTGAAAATGACTTAAAAGTATAACATTAACTCTTGTCTTTGCGCATTTTACTTCTGACTACTTGAATTTCAGTATCCCAAGCAGGCACAGAATGACCTAATTGATGCAAAGTTGGGACCTGCCATTATACACCCACTCAAAATCCCCCTTGGCTTCAGGATATGTGAAATTAATTAAAGTCATGCATGGTTGCCTCCTAGTGTATTTTCAGATCCCTTGGTATATATAGAAAACTTGGTTTTAAAATGTGCTAATACTGAACATGAAATGTTTATATCCAGCCACATCAGTGTATATGTGTCTCTCACTGTCATATATACACAATAAATCAGAGAGAACTGAAGCTATTTATTTAACAACTGATTTGCAAAAATAATATGAATATGCCTATTAATCAAGTCCTGGACAATGTAAGTTCCTACACATGGAGGGTTTGATTTTGCTGCAAGTTCTCTTTATTCTAATTTATCCAAGAAATATTTTTAGAGGAAATCCTTTTTCTGTTGGGATAGCAAACATTTAAACAGGGATAGAAGCCCAGATAGAAGGCAACATATGTTGCAAAGAAAAGAAAAATATCATTGATTTCTCCCAATCAGACAGAGGTTATTTAAAATAAGTGAACTGAGAAGCATATATCAGTGGTAAATATTGGTCTGAAAATATTCTGTATTGGAAATGTTATTCATTTGGTTTGTATTTGAATGTGCTTTTTAAGTTGCATAGTCTTGGAATTTGCAAACCATTGATGAAGCTATATATTTTCCTGATTAATTTTCACTCAGTTGCATTTGTATATTTTTTGCATAATTATCTAGTATACTTTAAGAATCAATATGTATATAATCAATAATTAGATGTTACGAATTCATTTGTATATTTTAGTACTTGAGGTTTAGGTTAATTCAGCATTAATTGAATCATCACACTGGAAAGCTTAGATATGATGGACCAAATTTAAGTTAGACTCCTAACAACCCTGTTAGTCTTCCTTAGCCTATGGTTATGTTGATGTAATTTACACACTATGGAGCTGGAAGAAAGTGCAAACAGGTTGTGAAAAAATCCTATAGCTCATAACCAAGGGACAAGTAGAGGTGCTATCTGGGCAAGTAAAAGAGTCAGATTATCTGGCCACTGGAAAAGGGCTACAAAGTAGGCAGAGAATGGGCTGAATGATAGCAGGCACAGAAGCTCAGACCTGCTTCTCAGACAGGGAGGTGGCCAGATTGTCTGGGAAAGGAGCAAAGAGGATGAGGCTGCCACTTGGGAGGAAAGGTGGCTGAACAGAGCATGCTGGAGTGCTAGACTGTGCTGCTTTCCCTGTATTATGGAGATATCCACTATGTACACCCAAGGTTGGGAAGCTTGTGGCCACCACGCTCAAGAGAAAATGCAGGGTAGTGGTGGTTGATGACTCCCTTCTAAAGAGGGCAGAGGGCCTGAGCTGGCATCCCAGGAGATGTGGTGCCTGCCAGGGGCCCATATCTGAGATGTTATGCAAAGATTGCTGAGGATCATCTGGCCCTCAGACTATTACCCCCTGCTGCTCACTCAAGTGGGCAATAATGATACTGAAAGATATGACGCTGAACAGATCAGAAGTCACTATAGGACTCTTGGGGTAAGGGTGAAAGAGTGGGGGCACAGGTGGTGTTCTCTTTGATCCTTCCAGTCAAGAGTAGGGGTCCCAGCAGAGAGAGACATATTCTGGAGGTGAATGTATGGCTGCACAATATTGTTGCCAATAGGGCTTTGTCTTCCTTGAACCATGGGATCCTGTTCCAAGTAGAGATGGGGTCCACCTTTCAAGGATGGGGAAGAGTATCTTAAAATTCAGACTGGCTAACCCAGTGGGGTGGGCTTTAAACTAGGTTTGATGGGGCAGGAGACAAATGCCCACAGATAAGTCCAAAACATGGAAATCTGGGTGAAGGGTAGGAATCTGTGGGGAACATGAGAAATTGCAGCATGGACAAAGGAGAGACAAGGAGGAATATAGAGTAGAAATCTAATAATCATCTTAGATGTCTGTATACTAGTGCAAGGAGTATGAGGAATAAACAGGCAGAACTAAAAATATTAGTGAATAATTACAAATGTAATATAATTGGCATCACAAAAAATTGGTGGGATAATTTACAACTGAAATATTGGTACAGAAGTGCTCAGGAAGGACAGGCAGGGAGAAAAGGGAGGAGGTGTTTCCTTATGTATAAAACAAGTATATGTTTGCACTGAGGTTGGGATAGAAGTGGGAGGCAGACCTGTTGAAAGTTTGTGGGTAAGATATATGGGATAGAAAACAAGGGTGATGTCATGGTAGGGTGTCTCCTATAAACCACCTACCCAGGAAGACACGGATGAGACTTTTTAAAAACAACTAACATAATCATCCAAAGCACAGGACTTGGTGCAGATGGCTTCAACTATCCAGACATCTTTGGGAAAATAAGATAGCAGGGCACGAATTATTCAACAAGTTCTTGGAATGCATTGGAGACAACTTTTTATTATCGCAGGTGGAGAAAACGACTAGGAAAGAGGCGATTCTGACAAACAGGGAGGAACTAGTTGAGAATCTGAGGGTGGAAGGCAGCTAGCTTGGGTGAAAGTGATCGTGAAATGATGAGGTTCATGATTATAAGGAATGGTAGAAGGGAAAACAGCAGAATAAAGACAGTGCACTTCAAGAGGGCAGACTTTAGCAAACTCAGAGAATGGGTAGGCAAGATCCCATGGGAAGCAAGCAAAGGGAAAAAAGAATTCAGGAGAGTTGGCATTTATTTAAAGAGACACTATTAAGGGCACAAGAGCAAACTATCCTAATGCATAGGAAAGACGGGAAGTATGGGAAGAGGCCACTGTAGTTTAACCATGAGCTCTTCAATGACCTGAAACTCAACCAAAAAAAAAAAAAAAAAAAA